>NW_011494862.1:509403-552042 GCF_000754665.1 Bison bison bison
GTGTGTGTGTGTGTGTGTGTGTGTGTGTGTGTGTGTGTGTGTGTGTGTGTGTGTTTGTGTATGGGGGAGTATAAGTTCTCTACTATTTGTCACCTGAGTGGGTTCTGAAATCAACCACCATAGTCAAGATACTGAACAGTTACAACATACCACCAGAAGCCCTCATATTGTCCTTTTATCATCATATCCACACCCCCAACTATTCTTTTAAAAATGTAGTCAGCTCTGATGTGTAGGGAAATTTATTTAATTTTGCTTCTTCATTGTAGAACTTTAGGATTGGAAGTGACTTGGCCATCTGATTGGTTACTCAGCATGCAGTGATCTTAGAGGGATGGTGAAGAGGTTTATGATCCTCTGGCCTCCTTCAAACACATGTGAGCTTGAGCTCTGTCCCCACCCTTCACTCCAGACACCTTTGCCTCAGAAGTGTAAGTCTTAGGTTATCTCTCATTTTCTCTGGAAACCCTCATCTGACCCTCTAACTCCGGGTCAGATGCTTCTCCTCTGTGCCCTGATTATTCTCTGTATTTTCCTCATTGGAGTACTTTTCTCACATTATAATTGCTCATAGATAATCAATAAATGTTGGATAAGTACATGATGTCTGGATGGGTCCTTCCCCAGGTTCTGATGAGACTCTATCTGCCAGCTCTCCTTCCTCTCCTACTCTTTCAGTGATGTTTGATCCTGCTGCACTTTGCAGCATTTATACGGCAAGCCCTAGTTTATTTTGGCCGTGCAACTACTTGCCCAGTCCACAAACTCCAGGCTTCTACCTGCTGATGCTGTCACCAGGATAAATAACTCTCATCTTCTTAGCTCCTCACAAAAGGAGGAACTTTTCTCTTTTCCTTCTCCGTATCTACAGTTAATATGATGTTAATGACCTTTATAAGTATCTATGAGCCTAGCACTGTGCTACATGCTTGATATGTATTATTCTCTTTTAGTACAATGTATTAAGGCAGTTAAGGCAGAATGTGATGGAGTGTTACAACCTGTCCCTGGCACATAGTAGGCTCTAATATTTACTTGCAGAATTAACCACCCTCTCTGAAAGAGTGGAGCCCTGCTCAACTCCTACTCCCAAGTTGCTTAAAGCCTAATCCTAATGCTCTGGTTTATCTTTTTTCTCCTAGCTTATAGTCTTTCCTTGTGAGACAGATTCTTTCAGCCTTCCTTTGCCCTAGTCATTCTCCCATGAATACTTTTCAGCTGGCCACTGTCCCTCTTGATTTTGGAACTGATCTCAATATTCCAAATTTGATTTGATTGCCTGGAGCTCTGGAGAGGGTGTTTACTTCTGCAAGTAAATACGAGAGCATTCTGTGTGGCAGGGGCATGTTGTAGGCCTCCATCACGTTCTGCCGTCTTTATTCCTTTCTCCACATTGTCTACAATATTTGTGGGAGTACAGGTTTTGCTGCAGGTAACAAAGGCCGTCATAACAATGGCTTCAATAGATGGAAGCTTATCTCTTACTCATAAAGCCTGATCTGCAATGGCAGCTTTACTCTTTGGAATAACTAGGGTCTCAGGCCCCTTCTATCTGGCTGCTTTATGCTCCTAGGGTTTTGCACTCTTCTTCATTGCCTAAGATGACCAACTAACACTGTTATGTTCCAGCATACCTCTTCTCTCTAAGACATACCCTAGAAACTGCACTCACTGCCACTCACATCTCATTGGTCAGAACTTAGTCACATGGTCACAATTTGCTGAAGGGGAGCCTGGGAATGTAATCTTTTATTCTGGGAGTCCATGTGACCAGATAAAAAGTATTCCCAAGGAAGAAGGGGAAAACTGATATTAGTGTAACAAATAGCAGTCTCTGTCACATCCCTCTTTGTATTCCAGCTCCAAAAAAAGAAGTCCCAGTTTGGTACTCTATAGCGACTGTCCTCCCAGGCTTATGAAGTTCCATTTCAAGGAAATATGGCAAAGCAGAACCTCCTACTGTGGACAAGAGAAATTTCAGAATTTCGTGAAAGACAAGTTCAGAATCCTTGATGAGAAGGTCACACTAGTACAAATAGCTGTCATTGTTTACGACTTACTATTTATCTGCCATGCAGGTTTTAAATATTTAATATTAATTGTATTATTTAATGTTGAGAAGATTTCTAGGAGGCAAGTACTATTATTAATCCCCAATTTACAGATCAAATTTTCCAGAGAGATGAAGTCACTTTCCTAAGGTCACACGTAATGAAACTGCCACCTGTTTATGTTAGTATGCTGGTGGCCTGAGGTCATTGTCCCTTCACTCTGATGCCAGACAAATCAAGGATGCTCATTAACACTTTATGAAGTTCTCTCATGTTCCTCATAATAGTCAGACATTCCTAATTATAACCTGAGCAGGAAGAGTTGTTGTAAGTAGGTTATGAGCCCCAAGTTGACAGGACAGGTTCTACATCTTGCTGGCTGAGTATGAGCTTGGATCACAGAGAAATATTTGGTCACCACATTGGCACAAGCTGTTGTCCTTGTGTGCCATCTTGCCATCATCAGTGCTCCTTAGGGTATTTTCTTTTGCCTGAGGAAGCAGATGCACAGAAATATCACAGAGCTTACGACATGTGGTAGAGTTGGGATTTGCCTCCATGTGGGTCTGATGCCAAGCAGGAACTCTGAATTTGTCTTCTGCCTCGTGTTCATTGCTTTGGTGAGCATGAACCCTGCTTCCTTATGTTCTGGAGTCTCTCAATGTATCTTAGGACCTGGTACCAAGCCTCAGTTTGCTAGCTTTGTTGTACTTGGTTAGAGATTGTAGGCTCTGATTTAACACAGATGTTTCCAGGTCTTTATTGGGGATAGTCTTGCCTTTTATCATTTATTTTTTCCCTCTTAACAGTATCGCAGATGGTTTATATGTGTACATATTAACAATAGGGCACTCCATGAGGAATCCATGTGTCTGTGGTTAAACTTCTTTTTCACCCCCAAATCAGCATATGTAGACAACAGGAGGGGGGCCCTTGTAACCTGGATATTTCAGAATCACAAATATTTGGTGACTTGTGGGGTAGTGATAGGGGCTGCTTTAGAACTGAGAGGAGAGGGCACCTGTCTGAATGGGTAGCATTTGTAGTAGGATCTCCTGGAGAATGAGAAGGAATCAACCATGCAAAGAGCCAGGAAGAGCTTCCTAGTGGAAGGAATAGTAAAGGCAAATGCCCTGAGTGGGGAAGTGGGAAAGAGGCAAGAAATAAACTAGTATGTTTGAGCCTTGTATACTTTATATATATTTTGTAACTTTTTATTTTGTATTGGAGTGTAGCTGATTAACAATGTGATAATTTTAGGTAGGCAGAAAAGGACTCAGCCATACACATCTATGTGTCCATTCTCCCCCAGACTCCCCTCCCATTCAGAGCCTTGTATACTTTAGAGTTTGTTACCAAAGGGGAGTCAGAAGCTCATTGTCAGTGTTGCCTATCCCACCCCATCATGGAGAATCAATGGCTTATTTTTGGACAATCTTCAGTGATGCTGGGGCAAACACCTTCATGCTTGTCAGACCCTACCTTGCCTAGGTACCTTTGGAAGAGAGATCAACAACTTCCTAGATGAAGTGGTTTTTTTTTTTTTGGCTTCATTAACCTAACTTTTAGAAGTGGTTACACTGACAGTGTTCCTTCAGAAATCTTTTGAGATCTCCCAGGGGCTTTGAACATAAGAAAGCACTGATGTTTTTGATGTTAGCAGTGATTTATAAAAATATTTAGATCACTCTTTCCTCTTAAAACCCATTCAAGCACTTAAATGGTTGAAAATCAGATGATTACATCAGAACCTGAAACCTGGAATTTATAGAAAATTGGAGGGTACTCAAAGGGTATTCTGTTGGCAGAGGGGCTGAGCTGCTCTGGAAACAATGACAGATTCTTTGATTTACAGTGACTAGAGCCTCACAGATGTGCATCCACTGGCAGCAATCCATCCATCACTAACAGAACTAGCAGATTTGCACATGGTTCCAGTTTGGGCACTTGGGTCTTAATCTAGTGCTAATTCATCTATTCATGTTAAGGTTTGTAATATACTAAGAGGTTCTTTAAAGAAAGGAAAAGAACACAAGCTCAGTAATTAATTGTGGGAACTTAATAGTACATTCTGGACTTGTTTGGTATTTGCCCAGGCTTAGAAGAGATCCTTCTGATGTACTTCCAATAACAATAAAAATAATAGCTTGGAGAAATAAGCAGCAGACTGTTAGGTGGAGAACTGAAGTTCTTGGAAGAGCATTATCTTTTAATCACATTACTCTTCGGCATTGGCCATCAGTACACGCTATCAATGCCTTATTTTTAGTTTACAAAGCGCTTCCACAGGCATAATTTTACTCCCTTTTTACAACTGCCTTTGAGCTGAGTTTAATTATCTTGGTTTTATGGCTGAGGAGTCTGAGGCTCAAAAGGGGTAACTTGCCCAAGATCACAACATAGCTGGCAGGTGACAGAACCAGGACTCCAACCCAGATATTGTTGTATGTATAGTCAGAGTTCCTGAAAAATACAGTAGCTTTAAAATCTTAAAAAGCATTGGTGCCATCTGTAGGATAATAACTTAGGGATTTTTTCTCCTTGAATATTATTGTAAATACTTTCGGGAAATAACTGCAAATTCTATTTTATACTAACCCTAATAATGCATTCTATAACATCCTTGAGTCCAGAATTCTTCAGGACTATTTTTTTCCCCAAGCTTCAGTCTTTGCTATCACCTTGTGTTTGATTATACCATATTGAAGGCAGAGCCTGGACAATCATCAAGGATTTGTAGGTTGTTTAAGGGACTTTTTTTTTTTTTTAAAAGGAAGAAACATAGTTATGAATATAAATAAAAATTATTTTGCAAAGTAACCAAGGCTTTAGCCATGTTCATATCTGATCTATTTATTATAAGAAATTCTTCTGAAGATATATTTTGAATCTCTTGGACTAGATAATTGAAAGAAAGGTGGCAGTTATGTTACTTTTAACTATCCCTGCTTTAGGAGAAGGCAATAACAAAACATAATAGCAAATGAAAAAGAGGGCTCCCAGTTGAGATTATACTTGCAAAATTTTCTAGGCTTACATGAAAACTGCAAGTATAAGATGCAATCATGTTTAATGCAAGAACTAGGAGAACATAGACTTCAAACGCTGAAGCCTGACAGCCTCTGGCAAGGTGGTAAATAATATGAGGTTTTTTAGAGTAGTTTCTTGGGGGGATATAGCACACCAAATGTAGTACATCTAACACATGCAGAATTGTTGCTGGAGAAGAGATAGCAAAAATACTCTTGAGACAGCAAAGGATACCTAGGAAAGCTTATGCAGAGTTCCGGTAAGTGAGAACATAGGCTGTTGGGAGAGCTGCAGGTGGTTCCCTGGGGCTGGAACAAAGAGCCAGAGAATCCAGGATGAATGAGGGAACGTGGGAGATGAGACTGTAGAGGCAAGCGGCTCCCATCATTCAAGGCTTGTAAACCCTGTTACCTGAAGCACCTAAATGTTTTTTAGAAGTGGAGTGATAAGATGAAATTTGCATATTATTAATAACAACATCCCTCTGGAGGGAATCAAAGAGATTCAAGGCTGGTGGTAGGAAGATCAGTTACAGGAAATCAGGAGACTAGAGATGAAAGGGACCTGAACCAAGGTGCTAGCTAGTAGTGGGTACTTAGACAGGATGGATGGGTTTGGTGCCTGCCTGTGGGAACAGGGGCCGGGGGCAGGAGGAGACAAGGTGACTCTTAGATTTCTTTGTATCCGCTCTTTCTTACCTCATAACTTTCTATGCTATAAAGTCACAAGGGTACAAGGGCTTTTGTGGCCCATCAAGGCTTCCTTGGTTGCTCAGATAGTAAAGAATCTGCCTGCAATGTGGGAGACCTGGGTTCAATCCCTGGGTCAGGAAGATCCCCTGGAGAAGGGAATGGCAACCCACTCCAGTATTCTTGCCTGGAAAATTCCATGGACAAGGAGCCTGGTGGGCTTTAATCCGTGGGGTCACAAAGAGACACGACTGAGTGACTAACATACACACACACACACACACACACACACACACACACAGTGAGAGTTTTGTTTCTTAAACAGTTTGCTCCCAAATAACCCCTTATACCCTAAGTTGCTAATGTCCTTGGGACCTTTTTATTAAAAAAATCTTGCAGGCAAATGATTGTCTCTTTTTTACATGCCCATATCTCTTTGTCTGGGGACATTTAATTCTAATTCAGGAGGATCCCGTTGTTTTAAGTAGCTAACCAGAAGTATGGTGATTCAGCTTTTTTAATTGGAAGATGATAAACCTTGTAATGTATAAACCATATAAAGACTCAAAACACATTTATTTCCTTTAATGTAATAACGATGGTGGCAAGAATGACTATAATTAAAATTTTTTAAAAGTTATATATTTTTGGCTGTGCTGGGTCTTCATTGCTGCATGTGGAGTTTCTCTAGTTGCCGGGAGTGGGGACCACTGTCTAGCTGTGGCCTGTAGGTGCGTCTCACTTCGGTGGAGCACAGGCTCTCGGCATGCACGTTTCAGTGGTGGTGGTGTGTGGGCTCAGTAGTTGCAGCTCCTAGGCTGCAGGGCTCCGGCTCATTAGTTGTGGCCCATGGCCTCAGTTGTCCTGTGGCCCAGGGGATCTTCCCAGACCAGGGATTGAACAGATGTCCCTTGCATCACAAGGCATATTTTTAACCACTAGATCACCAGGGGAAGCCCTGTAATTAAAATTTGAGGGCTTGTTGTCTATGGTTTTAGATTCCCCATCGCCTGTATGCAGGTCAAGAGGCACCAGTTAGAACTGAACATGGAACAACAGACTGGTTCCAAATTGGGAATGGAGTACGTCAAGGCTGTATATTGTCATCCTGCTTATTTAACTTCTATGCAGAGTACATCATGTGAAATGCCACGCAGGATGAAGCACAAGCTGGAATCAAGATTGTTGGGAGAAATATCAATAACCTTAGATATGCAGATGACACCACCCTTATGTCAGGAAGCGAAAAGAAACTAAAGAGCCTCTTTATGAAGATGAAAGACAAGAGTGAAAAAGCTGGCTTAAAACTCAACATTCAGAAAACTAAGATCATGACATCCAGTCCCATCGCTTCATGGAAAATAGATGGGGAAACAATGGAAGCAGTGACAGACTTTATTTTCTTGGTTTTCCAAATCACTGCAGATGGTGACTGCAGCCATGAAATTAAAACACATTTACTCCTTGGAAGAAAAGCTATGACAAACTTAGACAGTGTATTAAAAAGCTACAGATGTTACTTTGCTGACAAAGGTCCATCTGGTCAAAGCTATGATTTTTCCAGTGGTCATGTATGGATGTGAGAGTTGAACCATAAAGAAAGCCGAGTGCTGAAGAATTGATGCTTTTGAACTATGGTGTTGGAGAAGACTCTTAAGAGTGAGTCCCTTGGACTACAAAGAGATCAAACCAGTCAATCCTAAAGGAAATCAGTCCTGAATATTCATTAGAAGGCTGTTGCTGCTGCTGCTAAGTCGCGTCAGTCGTGTCCAACTCTGTGCCACCCCATAGACTGCAGCCCACCAGGCTCCCCTGTCCCTGGTATTCTCTGAAGAACTGATGCTGAAATTGAAGCTCCAATACTTTGGCCACCTGATGCGAAGAGCCAACTATTAGAAAAGACACTGATGCTGGGAAAGATTGAAGGCAGAAGGAGAAGGGGATGACAGAGGATGTGATGGTTGGATGGCGTCACTGATTCAATGGACCTGAGTTTGAGCAAGCTCCAGGAGATGGTGATGGATAGGGAAGCCTGGCGTGTTGTAGTCCATGGGGTTGCAAAGAGTTGGACATGACTGAGCAACCGAACAACAACAACAATCACCTGCAAGACAAAACTCCGTGTCTTAAAAAGGCTCACAGCCTTTCAAGCTGCGATTCCTACCTCCTGCACTACTCCTTGCTCAGCACTCCCTGTGCAGTGTTGGTGGCTAGTTTATAGTTCAGAATTTTGTTTTGTTTTGCTTTTGGTTACACCTAGTGGCTTGTGGGATTTTAGTTCCCCAACTAGGGATTGAACCCAGGCCCTTGGCAGTAAGAGCACTGAGTCCTAACCTCTGGGTCTCCAGGTAATTCCCTTCAGTTCAGAATTTAAGGTCAAAGTCAACAATATGTAATGAGCCAGACACTATGGGAAATAACAGTGCCCAAGCAAACTATATACATTCTTTTATAGAGCTTCCTTTTTAGTAGGTGGGAGAAAAAAGTCAAGAGTACCATGAGGACAAATAAACTAAAATAAGAGGACTGGGGATGCCACTTTATATAGGGAGATCTGGAAAACTCTGAAAAAGCATTTAAGCAGAGACCTGTAGGAAGTGAGGAAGTAAGCCATGTGGATATCTGAGGGGACAGTGGGATAGTAAATGTCAAGGCCCTGAGGCAGGTATGTGTTGAATAGAAGAATGAATAGTTTGTCTACAGCAAAGAGACGGGGAAAGAGAGGTGTGAGATATAAGCCAGAGATGAGTACAGAGGTCAGCTCCTATAGAGACTTTAGGCCAGCGGTCCCCAACCTCTTTGGCACCAGGGACTGGTTTCTTGGATCACATTTTTTTTCCATGAACCAGTGGTGGGGGGGGTGGTTTCAGAATAGTTCAAGCACATTACGCTTGCTGCTGCTGCTGCTATGTCGCTTCAGTCGTGTCCGACTCTGTGCAACCCCATAGATGGCAGCCCACCAGGCTCTGCCATCCCTGGGATTCTCCAGGCAAGAACACTGGAGTGGGTTGCCATCTCCTTCTCCAATGCATGAAAGTGAAAAGTGAAAGTGAAGTCGCTTCTCGACCCCATGGACTGCAGCCTACCAGGCTCCTCCATCCATGGGATTTTCCAAGCAAGAGTACTGGAGTGGGGTGCCATTGCCTTCTCCGACATTACGCTTACTGTGCACTTTATTTCTGTTATTGTTATATTGTGACACTGTGGTGATGTGAGGTATGGGGAGTGGCTAGAAACACAGATGGATCTTCACTTGCTTGCCTGCTACTCATCTCTTGCTGTGTGTCCTTGTGTCCAGGACCCAGACTGCTCTGTGGCCCTACTTTAGGCCATAGTGAGAACTTTGCTTTTTACTCCAGGCAGGATGGGAATCCATTGGAAGATTTTAAGCAGAAGAGTAACACGACCCGCCTTATTTCTTAAAAGAACACATTTATTGCTCTTTATATACCAGACTACAGGGACGTAAGAGTGGAGGCAAAAGCACCAGTTAAGAGACTGTTGCCATAATTCAGGTGATAAATGGTGATCACTTAGATTCACGGCTGGTTGTACCACAGGTAGTGAGGAAAGGTGGGTTATATCTAAATGTGTGTATATAAAAATATATACGTTATATATTGTGACCTATAATGTGTATGATATATAAAAATACATGATTTTAAATTTCAAATATATATAAAGGTAGGAAGGGGAGACAACATAAGTAAAGAGTGGAAACCCATGTCCTTGTCACCTAACTTCAGCAATTATCTGCCCATGAACAGTCTCATTTCTTTTGTATCTACCTGCCCCTCTGGATTATTATGAAGTAAATCTCAACCATAATAATCAGTTCATCCAAGGTGTCTCTAAGATAGAAGGGCTTCTTTTAAAAATGTGATCACAATACTTCATGTTATCTAAAATATTATTAATTCCTTAATATTATAAAATATCTAGTCTGTTTAAAATTTTCCAGTTTTTAAAGTGAGGGTCTTATTTTTTTTTTCCTTTCTACAGTTTGCTTGAAGAAAGATCCATTTTAATATAATATTCATACATTGAAGTTGGTTGACATGTCTCTTAATTCTCTTTATTTTTCAAAGTTTTCTTTCCATCTGTTTTTTTGTCCCCTTGCATATGTATGTTGACATAAATCAGGTAATTTGCACTGTATGTTTTCCCCGAAGTCTGGATTTTGCTGACTGTATCAACGTGGTGGCACTTAATCCATTCCCATGTCCCCTATGTTCCCTGATACTTAGATGAAGAAGCTTGATGAGATTTAGATTCAGATTAGATTTTGTTTAATATTTCCATAGGGGTACGTAATACATGGTTGCTTCTGTTTTTGTGATCACTACCTTGTTACATTATGCTATCAGGACTTGCAAAGGGTAAATTTCATTCTTTTCATTCTTGCTTTGTTAGCTCGAAATACTTCCATGAAGAGAGAAATCCTTATCTTGAAGTATAGTTCATATAGCTAAGTCAGGAAAAAAGCGGATTCTTCTCTTTTGTGAAAGTGAAAGTGAAGTCGCTCAGCCATGCCCGACTCTTTGTGACCCCATGGACTGTAGCCTACCAGGCTTCTCGGTCCATGGGATTCTCCAGGCAAGAATATTGGAGTGGGTTACCATTTCCTTCTCCAGGGGATCTTCCCGACCCAGGGATCGAACCTGGGTCTCCCACATTGGGGGCAGACGCTTTAACCTCTAAGCCACTAGGGAAGCCATATTGGTTCCCTATCCTTCTCCAAAGGTGACTAATGAAGTTTTTCTCTCTTTTCTTTATTATCTTATTATAAACTCATGTTTGTAAACATATATTTACGTTTCAATCCATTGCAGTTATTATATTATTCTTACTGATGTTCAAATGGACCCATCCTTGGCCAGTGGGAGCCCCTTCAGTTGGCATCTGAGTCCTTTTCACACATCTCAATATTCATTTTCTCTTTCCTTGGTTTCTGGTATCACAAACTGGGCTCATCTTGTATATTTTCTGCCTCAGTCTTAGAATCAGGCACTTTTCAAAGGGCCCTAATTATTTTCAGCAGGGAGTATTGTGTCAAGTCTGTGTGTGATAGGTTCTCTTTGCTACTGGGTTGGTCTCTGTCTAGCTCTTTTCATTAGCCAGAGCTAGAAACAATTAAAAAATAGAATATAGCATGGATTCATAATGCTAATTTAAACTCAGATTCAGGGACATGGGTTTCTTTTTTAAACTTCATTTGATTAATTTTTAAATATCAGTACCTCTTATGTCTGTTTTTCCTTTTTTCCCATGCCCAAAACCCTGGTTCTCAATTATACAAATATAATTTCTTATTTGCTTTATGCCATAATAATAATCACAGAACAATAATACCAGCACTACCACCAAAACCAGTTTAAGGATGTAAAATTGTTGGGTTTTTTAAGTTTTTGGCAGGCGGGGGAGGGTTTGGATAGATTTCACTTTAAGATAATTACTTTGTGTTTTAAGGTTACTTTAATATGTGGTTCGGAGAAGGCAATGGCACCCCACTCCAGTACTCTTGCTTGGAAAATCCCATGGATGGAGGAGCCTGTTAGGCTGCAATCCATGGGGTTGCTAAGAGTCAGACACGACTGAGCGACTTCACTTTCACTTTTCACTTTCATGCATTGGAGAAGGAAATGGCAACCCACTCCAGTGTTCTTGCCTGGAGAATCCCAGGGATGGGGGAGCCTGGTGGGCTGCCATCTATGGGGTCGCACAGAGTCGGACACGACTGAAGTGACTTAGCATAGCATAGCATAATATGTGGTTATCTCATCAGTTTGGTACTTAGTTGGGTTAATTTGCTTCATTTTGCTTTCACTTTTTACGGGTTACTTTTATGTTTCCAATTACAAAGAATATTTACATAGTTTCAAATTCAAATCTATAAAATAAGTTGTATTAAAAAAAATTCAACTTCTATCCCTGCCCCCTATATCCTGTTTCCTGCCTCATAGGTGGCTTTGGGTTTATCTTTTCACTTTGTATATGTAAGTATATGTGTATGTAATAAAATATATCCACACTGCCAAGTCTCCTCCATTTTCTCTTAGATAAGTGGAAGCTCTGCACATGGTTTGGATTCTAGAAGAATTCGAAGGCAGCACAGTGAGTGTTTTCTGAAAGACTGAGTGTGAGATGTGAGAACAGGGTCAAGGTCAGTACCCTCATCAGCTGGGAATGAAATCATCTATCCAAGTGCGCCTGGCTAGCCTCACTCATCCTTGCGGATTCTGGTCAGCTCTCCTTGCCCTCAGGCGCTTCCCGCTGTTTCCAGTGGGATCCAGTGCATCGCACCATCTTTCCCTCCTGGTGTATACTGTTTTGTGTATGTTTGCCTGAGCAGCTTGAGGGCAGGGATTGTGGTTTCTTCTGTTTTCCTACCACCTGCCACAGAGCCTTTCACACAGTAGGAGCTTAGTAAATATATGAGTAGATGAGTAGGCCAGGGTTCTTTTATAGGAATTTGCCTCCGATCTTCAGAATAACCCCATAAAATAGATACTGTTATCCCATTTTACAGATGAAGTTACTGAGGTTCAGAAAGGTTTAAGCAGCTTATCCAAAGAAATAGCCAATAAATGGCTGAGCTAGAGTTTGGACCCAGGTCTGTCTGTCTGATGCCAAAGGAACACAGTCCCAACTGTGGTCTGTGTAATTTCATTCAGGAGATGGCTGTGGGAGACTGTCCACATTTGGCTTTTATTAACTCTGTGACCTCAGCAAGTGAGAGAGGCTCTATCTGTTTCCACACAAATAAAATATAGGATAGCGGTAATATCTCATAGAGTTGTAAAGCATTTAGAACAATGTCTGGTACAGAATAGGTTCTCAGATATTAGCCTACTTTAGTTACTGTTTGTTATTTTTAGTAGTGGAATACTAGAATCTTCTTACCACTGCTGTGTCCACAGCTCTGTGCTCTGCACTGCGTATTCAGTCTCATCTAACCCACCCAACTTGCCTTCCAGGAGCTTACAGTTGTCAAGGTAAGATGCAAATGTTTAAAGGTTACAAAGAAGGGCACCCTGGTAGAGATCAGTCCCTTTGAGATTAATGCCAAGGCAGAGAAAAAAGGACAGAAGTAGCTTGCAGCTGGCCAGCCTATTACATAACAGCCCACTCCAGGTCTTCCCGGACAGAAATAGAAAACGGAAGGCATGGTGGAGATAGGGATGTTTTTTGTTTGACCAGTGCTGTGAAGTAGGAAATGGCAACCCACTCCAGTATTCTTGCCTGGAAAATTCCACAGACAGAGGAGCCTGGTGGGCTTCAGTCCATGGGATTGCAAAGAGTCAGACATGACTGAGCAGTGCCCCTGCACCCCCCCTTCACCCCCCACAAGCTTTAGTGGCAGTTAAGACTTCAGTTCCCTGTCAAGTTTGGTGGGGTTCCTACCAGTGCCTTGTCTTATAGCAGTTTGCATAAATGACAGTTTAACACTCATGTTTTAGAGAGTCTGTGAATCATGGAGTCTCCTGTGTCTTGGAACCTAAGGGAGCAGCATTTTACAGAGGAAGTGGCTTTGCCTGTGGAGGGAAAGCCTCCTGCTTCAGGACATACTGGTGTTTGAAACTGAACTCCTTTGATTACTCTCATGGGTCAGATAATGCAGATTCCAGAAGGCCTGGACTCACGTGCGGAAGTGGGCTCAAACGTGTAGGTGTGTGGGGAGGAGAGCCACTGGTCGTACTCATGTGGTGCCCCCCACTGTCCTCAGTGAGTCCAGGCACCTGCTCTCGTGGGAGGCTCAGTGACAGTGGCTGCTAGGGGAAGAGTTGGGCATCTTGGTCCTAGGCAGTTCTGATGTCCGATTTATATTGGATGCGGTCATCTTGGGGCTTTTTCAGAGGTACATCCACCCATGCCCTGTTGGCGATTACACTGAGACCCCTGCTCTTCTCTCTAGTGGGAAATGAAGAATGTGATGATGAGAGGGCGTGAGGTTTAGAACCAGGCAGATCCGCTTCATGTTTCACCCTGCTGTTTGTTACATATGTGACCTCTGATGCCATTGCTGGGGACACTTGTACACATACTAGTGAACGGGAGGATTAAAATCTGAGCAGCTGCTGACCCTAAAGAGTGCCTCTGCTGGTAAAGGTGGGTGGGATTGGGCAGCATGAAGAGACCAATTTAGGAAAGAACATCTTTTTTAAATTGAAATATATTTAACATATAACATTATATAACTGTAAAGTGTACAACATGTTAATTAGATAATATGTTTCTATGCTGTCATATGATTGCCATTATAGCATTCATTAGCACCTCTATCACATCACATAATTATTATTTCTTTTTTTGTTGTTAAAATAATGAAGATATAGTATCTTAGCAGGTTTGACAATTATGTTGTTTGTGTTCACTCTTTTGTGCATTAGATCAGTTCAGTTGAGTCACTCAGTCGTGTCCAACTCTTTGCGACCCCATGAATCACAGCATGCCAGGCCTCCCTGTCCATCACCAACTCCCAGAGTCCACACTAGTGTGTCCTGAAGCAGGCAGCTTTCCCTGCTGCAGGTCAGGTGGTCTGGTATTCCCATCTCTTTCAGAATTTTCCATAGTTTATTGTGATCCACGCAGTCAAAGGCTTTGGCATAGTCAATAAAGCAGAAATAGATGTCCATTGAGTCAGTGATGCCATCTAACCATCTCATCCTTTGTCATCCCTTTCTCCTCCTGCCCTCAATCTTTCCCAGCCTCAGGGTCTTTTCAAATGAGTCAGCTCTTCTCATCAGGTGGTCAAAGTATTGGAGTTTCAGCTTCAACATCAGTCCCTCCAATGAACACCCAGGACTGATCTGCTTGGAGGATGGACTGGTTGGATCTCCTTGCAGTCCAAGGGACTCTCCAGAGTCTTCTCCAACACCACAGTTCAAAAGCATCAATTCTTCAGTGCTCAGCCTTCTTTATAGTCCAACTCTCACATCCATACATGACCACTGGAAAAACCATAGCCTTGACTAGACAGACCTTTGTTGGCAAAGTAATGTCTCTGCTTTTTAATATGCTATCTAGGTTGGTCATAACTTTCCTTCCAAGGAGTAAGTGTCTTTTAATTTCATGGCTGTAATCACCATCTGCAGTGATTTTGGAGCCCAGAAAAATAGTCAGCCACTGTGTCCACTGTTTCCCCATCTATTTGCCATGAAGTGATGGGACTGGATGCTGTGATCTTAGTTTTCTGAATGTTGAGCTTTAAGCCAACTTTTTCACTCTCCTCTTTCACTTTTATCAAGAGGCTCTTTAGTTCTTCTTCACTTTCTGCCATAAGGGTGATGTCATCTGCATATCTGAGGTTATTGATACTTCTCCTGGCAATCTTGATCCCAGCTTGTGCTTCTTCCAGCCCACTGTTTCTCATGATGTACTCTGTATATAAGTTAAATAAGCAGGTTGACAATATATAGCCTTGACATACTCCTTTTCCTATTTGTAACCAGTCTGTCCTTCCATGTCCAGTTCTAACTGTTGCTTCCTGACCTGCATACAGATTTCTCAAGAGGCAGGTCAGGTGGTCTGGTATTCCCATCTCTTTCAGAATTTTCCATAGTTTATTGTGATCCACACAGTCAAAGGCTTTGGCATAGTCAATAAAGCAGAAATAGATGTTTTTCTATAACACTCTTGCTTTTTCGATGATCTAGCAGATATTGGCAATTTGACCTCTGGTTCCTCTGCCTTTTCTAAAACCAGCTTGAACATCAGGAAGTTCACGGTTCACATATTGCTGAAGCCTGGCTTGGAGAATTTTGAGCATTACTTTACTAGCGTGTGAGATGAGTACAATTGTGCAGTAGTTTGAGCATTCTTTGATTGCTTTTCTTTGGGATTGAAATGAAAACTGACCTTTTCCAGTCCTGTGGCCACTGCTGAGTTTTCCACATTTGCTGGCATATTGAGTGCAGCACTTTCACAGCATCATCTTTCAGGATTTGAAGTAGCTCAACTGGAATTCCATCACCTCTACTAGCTTTGTTCATATTGGATCAGTAGGACTTATTTTCAGCTCATTGTAAGTTTGTACCCTTAAAATCTCAGTCCTGTCTCCCCACCCTCCAGACCCTGGTAACCACCATTTCACTCTCTTTTTTTACAAGTTTGGCTTTTTTACAGTCTGTATATAAAGAGCCTCTGAAGGCACTGCCCCCACCCCAGTGTGTGATCACTCACTCTGCACGAAGGACCACGAGCTGAGCTGGCCTCAGCTTTCCTCTCCTGCCTGCTAAAGACTCAGCATGTAGTTTTCATTCATTTGTGCCTTCCCAGCAAGTGATGTTTAGAGGTTTCCCCTCCTTAAAATCTGGTCCTAAGAATATCCTTAGATCATCTACAGAGCTGACATCACAGGACCTGGCTTCTCCGCTCCTACAATGCTTGCTGGTTTGAGTGTTTCCCTTTATGTTTTAAGCTTTTAACTAATATATAAAATGTCATGAGAAGAACATGGGCTTTGGAGGGAGACACATCTGGGGAAGAACCCTGGCTGTGTGACTGTATCTATGTCTTGGGTCCTCACTTTGCCCATCTGAAGAAGGGGGATGATAGAGCTAACTTGGCAACGTCGTTGTAAGGATTAAATGAGGTAATGGAGTCCCAGTTCCCAGCCATCAGAAGGTGAGTGATAAATGATAACCCCTGCCATTGTCACCATGCAGCACTGCAAAGCAATTTGCAGTTGGTGTAAGAGCGAAGTGGCGCTCTTGGTTTCTTGACAGATTTGATTCCATTAGATTCGGCGTCCTATCTTGAACTGTTTACCTTGGTAGGCCTCCTGCTGGGTGTTTCCTACAGACACAAATGAAGCACCATCTCTGTTCTCACTAAGCTTTTCTTGCACATTAATTTGTCTGTTTGCAGCTTCCAGCAAAAGCATTCCCACCTCCCTCCCAGTAACTCTAAATCACTCTGTTCTGTGGAAGGTTAGTTTGACCCTCAAGCCTTTTGGAATTTGAGGACCATTTACTTTATTCATCTTGTTTTCCACCCTCTGTAACACACTGTCTACATCCTCACAATTCCCTGAGGAAACAGCATGATATCCTGGTTCCAGAATGTTCTGTAGGCAAGCCTTAGACACATTACCCAGCATCTCAAGAGTTCCCTCCTTCCTTCTCTGTAGAGGAGAGTGTGATACCCATCTCAGTGTTGGGTGGGGATTCATGCCTGTAATCTTTGTCCCGAGAGCAGGTAGCCTCACACAGACTAGAGCGAAGGAAGTAGAAGAGACATGCTGGAATCTGCTATGTCAGATGCCAAGGAGAGGTAGAAGCTGCCTCGAGTGTAGGGAGGCTCTGAATGTACAGTGATTCGTCTGGTCATTTGTGGTTCCACTTCTGCAACCTGAGAAGAAAAGCCACACAACTCTTTCTTGTTCCCTTCTGCACCTCCAGGCTCCTTGTAAGAGTTGTTGAGTTGCTAGTTCGTGTCCAACTCTTTTCGGACACCATGGACTGTAGCCTGTCAAGCTCCTCTATCTATGGAATTTCCCAGACAAGAATACTGGAGTGGGTTGTCATTTCCTTCTCCAGAGTCTCTTCCTGACCCAAGGATCAAACCTGGGTCTCTTGCATTGGCAGGTGGATTCTTTACCACTGAGCCACCTGGCAAGCCCCGCTTATGATAGCAGATGATGATAAACATGGGATGATGATAATGACTACTTCTTATTGAGCTATGTGTGTGTGCATTCACAGTGATTGCAAAACAGAGACTCAAAGAGGGTACACAGCATGCTTAAGTGTGTAGAAGACAGGGAGGTGGCTGAAATGGTGGTGACGGTCCCTTCAAAGCATGACAGAATTGGGAGCTCTATGCCAGGGAAATAATCAACTGTCTGTCTCCTCAGCAACACCCGATGTTTGACTTTGCTATCATTGGTGCATTTCAGTTATCTTCATGTGCTTGAAGAAACAGGTCTCATAAAATTTGATCCAGCTGGCTGTGCTATGCCCAGAATTCAATTAAGTCCATGATTTCTAATTAATGGGCCCTCATGCTAAGATTGAGGTCATATCATTAATCTTGCTTTTATTTTAGAATTTCCACCGTCGTGATTTACAGTGCAGCCCCGCCAGTCTTGTCAGGATTATCGGTGCATAATTGAGCCTGAAAGACA
Source organism: Bison bison bison (assembly GCF_000754665.1). Taxonomy (NCBI): domain Eukaryota; kingdom Metazoa; phylum Chordata; class Mammalia; order Artiodactyla; family Bovidae; genus Bison; species Bison bison. The sequence goes on from NW_011494862.1 coordinate 527,301, forward strand.
GCCAGAGCAACTAGTTAATATGGGAGCCAGGGAGGGCCCCTTGCCTTTGCTTGGTAAGCCTGCCTCAGGCAGCATGGGGCCACATGTGAGGATTTTATCTGAGGACAGTTCTCCTGCATGTCTGATCTCTGCAGTTCAAATCCTCATACAATAAGAAAAAACTCCAGACAAAGGATTTCAGAGCCCCCATTGGTGATCCATTGTGAACAGTGTTCTAGTTAATTCAGTACCACCTTATGCACCTCCACCTTAAGTTGCCATTTGCTAAGTTGTAAATGTAACAGTGTGTTTTTTATAGATGAAGGATTTAATCTTTATCATTCTATGAGGAAGGTGTCATAGGCTTTCCCTTTGCATGAGATCATACAGATAGGCAAAGGTCACTGAATGGATGGAAGAATGTTGCAGTTCCTAGATATAGACCATTTCTAAGTCCTGTTTCCTTCCCTTTCTCATGGTGGTTCTGCTCAGGAGGATCTCTTCCAGTTTCCCACAGGGGATAAGAAGACAGGCATGCATAGGAAAATACTGATTATGATTGCCTTCCCAGTGACAGATGTTTGTCTGTCATTATGTTGTTTAAACTCCACCACATACATGGGAGGAAGATATTCTCTGTCCCCATTTTACAGTTGAGGAAACTGAGGCTTAGATTAATAAGCCCGCCTGTTACACAGGTGATAAGAAAGGAAGGTCAGTGTCGCGAAGCCAGGTCTGCGTATTTGCAAAGCCTTGGTCCTTTCAATTACATTATGCTGGTACCAAATGCTTCTCTTTTCCTGATTTTCTGGGAGTGCTTATTGTTGAGACTCTCTGGACAAGCAAGATGTGGACAGGCATTTTTTGAGTTGGGAAGGGATCTGAAGAAATACTGGAAAACAAACTATACTCATCAGGTAAAGGTGTCCTTGAGCTCCAGCTCACATCTGCTGCATGCTGAGGCCAGATCTAGGTATCTCCCATCATTACCTTTGATTGAATTTGCTCAGTGTTTGGTTTTCCCAAAGGAGAGGGTAGTGGTGAGGCCTTTATGAGAATGTCTCCTAGACAAGTCCATGCCAGTTTTGTCCTGGGACCAGTGAAATGAGGAGTCGTCGGTTCTCTTTGCACTTAAGTAGCAGATTTTCCTCCGATAGCTTGCTGTGGGGTTTTGTTTTGCTGTTTTTTTTTTTTGTCCCAGGATTCACTTTCAAAGCATTTCCACGTTCCCTGTTGAGTTAGCATTTAGATGTATCCTCACTCTGAGTTCACTGAGCCTCACTGAGCATTTTTATGCTGGGCACGGCTTACTCCAGAGGCTGCCCATCACAGACTCCTACTAATACATTTATCTGATGATTAGATGCTGAAGGTACTGCCTTGAAATTTCCTTCAGGTGCCCTCAGATGGAATTCTGGCTTTTGAAATGTGTCCTAAAGTGTGTGTGCTAGCCCTGGGGAATTCCACTGGTCTGAGGCAGCATTAATCTGCTCTGCAGATTTTTTTCCTAAGAAGTCATTAGAAATCTGCTTCTTTGAAATCTGCTGATAACTGCTTTTTTGTCATTTGTTATGTCAGTGTGAGGACCAAATCCCACAGGCAGTTGTATAGAGAACAGGCAAAAGTTCTTGGTCTTTCGCTTGACCTTCAGTCCTCCTGGGTTCTGAGGCCCTCTCACCTTCCCAAGCTCACCCCCCTCCTTTTTGTAACACACCCTCCGTTGCTCCTTAGTTGCTTCATTCATATCTGACTCTGTGCAGCCCTATGAACTGTAACCCACCAGGCTCCTCTGTCCATGGAATCCTCCAGGCAAGAATGTTGAAGTGGAAAAAATAAAAAATAATAAAAAAAATGAAGAGAATGCTGGAGTGGGTGTCCATACCCTTCTCCACGGGATCTTCCCAATTCCAGGGATTGAACCTGGGTCTCCTGCATTGTAGGCGGATTCTTTACCACTGAGCTACCAGGGAAGCCCCAACACACCTTCTACCTCCTCCCAGTTCCCTGAGGAAACAGCGTGATATTCTGCTGCAGTGTGCACTGTACTTGGTCCCTTCGACAAATGACGGACCATCTCAACATCCCCCTCCTCCCTCTCCATTTAGTGGAGACTCTAAAAACCTAAAAACTGTGAAATTTCTTGAAAGTCTCTTGGACAGCAAGGAAATCAAACCAGTCAATCCTAAAGGAAGTCTACCCTGAATATTCATTGGAAGGACTGATGCTGAAGCTGAAGCTCCAGTACTTTGGCCATTAAGAGCTGACTCATTGGAAAAGACCCTGATGCTGGGAAAGATTGAGGGTGGGAGAAGGGGACGACAGGGGATGAGATGGTTGGATGGCATCACAGACTCAGTGGGCATGAGTTTGAGCAAACTCTGGGAGATAGTGAAGGACAGGGAAGCCTGGCATGCTGTAGTCCCTGGGTGGCAAAGAGTCAGGCATAACTTAGCGACTGAACAGCAGCAACAGCAACTAAAAACCCATCACTCAGTGTTCTTAGTATGGAATATGGTCCCCAGTACAGTTATAACTGGTACTCAGGTATGGTTCTTTCCCTTCTTGTGTATATCCTTGACTTGGTGTTCTCTTGGTCTGAGCTTTCTGTCCTCCCTCCACCTGAAATGTCCATTTCTACCTAAGCTGCAATTCAAATACTCCTTCTTCCATAAACCTGTCTTCTTTGCTGCTTCCAGCAACTTGCATCCCTCTCCTCAAGCTGGAAGTAAGCTCCTCTGAACTCCTGTTTACTCTATATCACCAGGATGGGAGATGAAAGGAGAAAAAAAGAAAATCTAGGATAAAACCAGAGAGGGGCCTGTGCAGTGTAGTATGATTAAGTTACTTCTCTATATCTGAGGTCCTCTAAAACCGAAGAAAATGGAGTGAAAACAGAGAATAAAATAAGCAAGAAAACAAACAGACCACTGTTTACATTTTTGGAGAAATGTACATCTTTGCATTTTTTAGTTCTGTGTTTTTTGGGCGTGCATGCATATATATTATGTGTTCTATGTACAGTTACACAAGAAAAGGGTCATACTACGAAATAGTTTGGATTTGCCATATGACATAGTTTGGATTTGCCATTTTTTTCCAATTTACACTAAAAAGTAGTCTTCAAAGTCATGGCTATTTTTTTCTCTAACATCCCTCATAGAACTGCACCATTTATATTATATAATATATATATGTAATAGTGGACAAGTCTGAGCAAAAGAAAAAGCAGTTAACAATGGTGCATCTGTTGGTTAATGCCTCCCTTGAGCTCTGAGATACATACATGGCTGTGCATGGCCTTTTCTTTGAATTGTCCCAAGCAATTGATCTAGGCTCCTAGTTCTTAGCACAGCACAGAGGTTTAGCAGAGAATGGCCATGACAATGGGGACGACTTTGAGGGACCAAGGATGGTAATTTGTGGTGATTCATGTGTTGTCTCATCTTCTCTCCAATCAGTCTGGACTCTGTTGGAAGGTATTGAAAGAGAGAGACCCAGGCTTTGGAGTTAGTACTGTGTGTGTGTGTATGGTTATGTGTGTATCCATACATACATATGTGAATACTTACTGAATGTTTACATTTTAAATATGTATAGTTTATTGTATGTCAGTTTTATATGAGTCAATAGAGCTGTTCTTTTTAAAGTTAATCATATTAATGCTTTGTGGAGAATAATTTTGTCTTCGTGGTGTATCTGTATGAAGCATAAGAATATGTCACTGATCTCCTGTTGAGTTTTGAAATGTTATGTACTGCTTCCTCTCATGGTTCAAGCAGAACTTCCACCCCTGTGGTTGAATGTACTGACGTGACTGATGAAATGAAGAAAGCATGGGTCTTGGCATCATATAGGCATTGTATATTTCCTATGAAATATATTCCTTGCATGACTTAATCTGCCTCCTTGAGACCCACTTGCCTTATCTGAAAAATAAGAGCAACAACATCAGTCAGTCTATTGTGTGGGGTACTGCGTCTTCCTCACATGATGCTTTGCATGTAGTGAGGCTCCTTTGGTGTATGTGCAGCATCTGTGTTGTGTGTAGTATGTGTGCATCTGCTCTGAGTTTGTAAGCAACAAATAAGATCTGTCCACAATAGTGCTGCCCTTTTGGAGAGCAGTGGTGGGAGCATTCTCTCAGAAGTCTGCTTATAGTGATAGTTTTAGAATTTCCATCAATGAGGAGCTAAGAGAGGACAGTCTTATTGGAAGGAGGAGGGTTGAGAGAGTCCTCTTAGAACTTCATCTGCATAATAGACAGCACTTTCCTAAGATTCTTGGTGTATCTGGGAAAACGGCTCAGCTGATAAAGAATCCGTCTGCAGTGCTGGAGATGCAGGAGATGTGGGTTTGATCCCTGGGTCGGGAAGATCTCCTGGAGGAGGAAATGACAACCCACTCCAGTATTCTTGCCTGGAGAATCCCATGGGCAGAGGAGCCTGGTGGGCTGCAGTCCATAGGGTCACAAAGAGTTGGACACGACTGAATGACTCAACACGGGAGTTGTTTGGGAGGAAAGTTGGGTTCTTAGTCACCCTTTGAGGACTCTATTGCCTCCCCTTTCCACATTAAATGGAACCCACATGATGAAAAGAAGATTTTGCTTGATTTTTTTTCTTGGCAGTATACTTTCAGCAGGCCATCAGTCTTTTGCTTTCTCTGTACTCTGTCATGGACAGTGTTGTTTTCTCTGTTCCAGGCAAACAGGACTAGTCATTAGAAGGGAAATGTCATAGTCCATTTAATGCAATTTAAGCCTTGACCTTTTGTTAAAGAGGTAAAAATGTGATGGTCCCTCACTTCCTGGAGTTGAGAGGCCTTGTGGTGGGCAGAACATTTTCTGTTTCTTCAGAATTCCACTGAGAGTTCTGATCTCATTAGATTTGATCATTATTGTTTCATAAAGGGGAACCTCTATTTGGCCCAAGTTTTGGAGAGTAAAGATCTCCTAGATAGATCTGTTCCCCTGGTATACCATGAGTGCTTAAAATATTTGTTGAATCAAAGTAAGCAATATCCATGCATTGTTTTTAGGAGAATTTACTGTGTCGAATTTGGATTGACAAATGTAGGCTGACTCTGACAATCAGTCCCTGAATGAACAAAATGTTACATCCATTTTACTGGGGTTTTCCTAGCATTACCAACCAGTTTGTGATCACTGTGCCTTGCCTTTTTCTACAGCAGAGTCAATTTCAGTCTCAGTGGTCTTCACTTTGACTCTATTTCTCATTCTTTGCACTCTTATCATCCTTTTTTAATATCTTGGATCCTTTCAGGAAAGAGGAGCTAGAGATGGTTACTTAATTAGCTTCTCTTATCTGAATATAAAAACTGTAGGCAGCAAATACAACCAGCTCTTGTTAAGTTTCATGAAATCTTCATCTTTTAGCCAAGCATGCTGAGTGGGTGCTGGATGATACAGTGCTACAATCAGAAATTCAGAGAAATATGAGGAGACAATGAAAGCATCTGGTTATATTTGCAGCCTACAATAATGCCAAGACAAAGTCTTTCCCAAGGTTGATCTGTTTGGTCTTCCTTGCCACCTCTGCCATCTTCTCTCTGATTCTTGCATTCTGCAGCAGCCCAGTTTCATGTCTATTTATTGAGTGTTTACTGTGTGCCAGGTATCGTGCTAAGATTTTAGGAAGGTATGAGGAAGTGTGGAACATTTTCCCTGTTACTGAAGACCCAAAGTGCTGGGATTAAGGTGCGTGGGTCAGACTCATTCACAACTAATTTTGTGTTGTTCAAACTACTCCACATCTTAGGATGGAGGTGCAAAGTGAGGTGCAAGAGTAGGGACAGAGTCCTTATGCAAGACTTCAGAATGGGAAGGGGGGTAAGGGCAGAGGCTTTGGGGACTTCTGTAGTGGTCTAGTGGCTAAGACTCTGGGCCGCAATGCAGAGGGCCCAGATTCAAGCCTTGGTCAGGAAACTAGATCCTGAATAATTCAACTAATAACAGCAACAAAATATATATATATATAAATTTTAAAATTTTGTTTAAACCTATATGCTGCCACAAAGACCAGTGCAGCCAAATAAGTAAAAAAGCAGAGGCTTTGAATCCAGCTAAACCTAGATTCACTTTCGTTCTGCCACCATGGTTACTAAGCTTTACCAAAGCCTCAGTTTCCTCAGTGGGACTCCCAAGGACCATCAGGCTTACTGTGAAGGCCTAATTTAGTAGTGTATGGAAACTGCTTAGCAGTGTGCCTTGTCTAGGGCATGTGCTTCACAGATGACCTTTTTACAATGATGATAGTCTCCAAGAATTTTACAACTGAAAGAGACTTAATAAATCATCCATTTCCATCTTCTTTGAGACCTTGAGTCTATGATTCTGTTATGGCCTCTTAGCTCCATGAGGAGCTGGGGTTGCCCCTCCTATCGAAGTCCTGAAAGTGGGTGCAGAAATATTGTATATACTGGTTTGATGGTATCAGAAGTGATAGTAAAATCTTTAATAACTGTCATGATGAGATAAGTTAATATATAAATAAATATATAATATATTCTCTAAAATATAAAGTATGAAATATAAATATAAAATATAAATATATAGTATAAAGTATATTCTCTAAACAAGTAAATATACATGTGCACATATAACTGTTTACTATGTGATAGTGTTTATAGCACACATTATTTATCATTCAAATGTCCATCTTTTGTGTTGATTTGGGACATTCTCTGGAGTATCTTTTTCACTAGCTAAATGATCCCATTTACAAGTGTTGACTAGATGTAGGGAATGGCATCGGGTCCTTTCTGCAGCATCCCTGATAAATTGACTGTCAAAGGGGCACGTTATTGCAGTACAAGAAGGCCTGAGTGTGCTGTTGACGTGTCAGGACTGTGCTGCACTTTGAGGGTCCTTCCTGGTTTGGATGCTCAAAGCCAGCATCATTGACTTCACCTGCTCTGTGACCTGTGCCTGCCAGTGCTGAGTTCCTTTAGAACTGCTGGTGGATGCCGCACACACCGAGGCCTTCTGCCCTCTTGGTCTGTTGAGCAGCTGCCAGACTGGTCCACGTCTAGGGCCACTGCTGTGCAATGTCATCAAGTGCCTTATAGTTTCGTAGCTCATGTTACGTGCCAAGTGGTACAGAAGTATTTCAGTATTTCAAAAGCAGTATTTTTGATTCTGTGTGAACTTGAATATTAGTCGTGCAAACAGCATATAATTGTTCCCCATATTACATACCAGATTATTTCAGGGTGGGAAGAAGAAACACCAGAACTATAAAGAGGTTCACCTCTGTTAAACACTCATGATTCTGGACTATCAAATGTGAAGAATTAACATGTGCTGTAGCAGAAGCTCTAGAAAGAGATGCTGTCCTTGTCGCACATGTCCCTACTGTCTGTCTTCATCAAACCTGAAACTGAAGAGTGTGGCCTTTTTTTTTTTTTTTTAAATTTCTGAGGCTGCTTAACTCTGCTGGAGACAGCATTTTCATGGCTTTATTCTTTTCATTCCCCAGAGCCACCTTGTAGCTATCATTTAATAAGTGTGCACAGCACTCCAGGCACTGTGCTGAGAGTTTGTAGAACTTTGACTTATATAATCCTCACTGAGATCCTGTGTGAGATTCTATTAAAGCTTCCAGTTTGCAGATAAGGATATCAAGATCCTGATAAATTGTTTAACTTCAATAGGCTATATATCCAGCTAGTAGCAGAAGTTGACTCCTATCCCTGTTTTGACTTAAGCACCATATTTTGAGTGTGGTGGCTTTGACTCTTAAAACTTTGTTTGGCATAGGGTGTGTCAGTTTTTTCACTTACTTTTTTTTCTATGAAATTTGTTATCTCTAATCCAATCCTACCTTTTTGCCTTTTCATACTGTTCATGGGGTTCTCAAGGCAAGAATACTGAAGTGGTTTGCCATTTTCTTCTCCAGTGGACCACGTTTTGTCAGAACTCTCCACCATGACCCATCCATCTTGGGTGGCCCCACACGGCATGGCTCATAGTTTCATTCAGTTAGACAAGGTTGTGGTCTGTGTGATCAGATTGGTTAGTTTTCTGTGATTGTGGTTTTCAGTCTGTCTGCCCTCTGATGGAGAAGGACAAGAGGCTTATGGAAGCTTCCTGATGGGAGAAACTGACTGTGGGTGAAACTGGGTCTTGTTCTGATGGGTGGGGCCATGCTCAGTAAATCTTTAATCCAATTTTCTATTGATGGGTGGGGCTGTGTTCCCTCCCCGTTATTTGACCGGAGGCCAAACTATGGTGGCTGTAATGAAGATAATGGTGACCTCCTTCCAAAGGTCCACTGCTTCTTTCAGTGCCCCCAACCTTGCAGCAGGCCACCACTGACCCACGCCTCCACTGGAGACTCCTGGACACTCATGGCAAGTCTGGGTCAGTCTCTTGTGGGGTCACTGCTCCTTTCTCCTGAATCCTGGCACACACAGGTTTTGTTTGTATCCTCCATGAGTCTGTTTCCCCAGTCCTGTTTAAGTTCTGGTGGCTCTATGGTGGGCTTAATGGTGACCTCCTCCAAGAGGGCTTATGCCATCCCCTGGTCTACTGTACCCAGAGCCCCTGCCCCTGCAGCAGGCCACTGCTGACCCATACCTCCGCAGGAGACACTCAAACACAGTTCTGTCTCAGTCTCTGTGGGGTCTCTGGGTCCTTGTGTGCAAAAGGTGTGTCTGAGCCCTCTGGTTACTGCAGCCATGAAATTAAAAGATGCTTCCTCCTTGGGAAAAAAGTTATAACTAACCTAGACAGCATATTAGAAAGCAGAGACATTACTTGTCCAACAAAGGTCCGTCTAGTCAAAGCTTTGGGTTTTCCAGTAGTCATGTATGGATGTGAGAGTTGGACTATAAAGAAGGCTGAGTGCAGCAGAATTTATGCCTTTGAATGGTGGTGTTGGAGAAGACTCTTGAGAGTCCCTTGGACTGCAAGGAGATACAACCAGTCCATCCTAAAGGAGATCAGTCCTGGGTGTTCATTGGAAGAACTGATGGTGAAGCTGAAACTCCAATACTTTGGCCACCTGATGCAAAGAACTGACTCATCTTAAAAGACCCTGATGCTGGGAAAGATTGAAGGCAGGAGAAGAAGGGGACGACAGAGGATGAGATAGTTGGATGGCATCACTGACTCAAAGGACATGAGTTTGAGTAAACTCCAGGAGTTGGTGATGGACAGGGAAGCCTGGCATGCTGCAGTCCATGGGGTTGCAAAGAGTCGGACACAACTGAGTGACTGGAATGAACTGAATCCAGTCCACTGACTCATTTGTATAAGAACTGAATTTATAAGAATTAAAATAAAAATTCCTGATTGTTTTAGAAAATCTTATTATTTAAAAATCACTCTGACATACATGATCACATTTGATCTTTTTGACACCATGAGACATGTAGGCAAGCTTTTTTTCTTAATTTGTTCCAATTTGCAAAGGCAGAAGCAGCTTTAAAAGAGTGAAAAATCATGTGTAGAGTCACACAGATTTAAGTGAAAAAATTAAGTCTTCAGTCTAAGATCTCTCTGCCCAAAGTCCATCCTGTTTTCTTTAAGATTCTTTGAACTGAGATGAATTGGGAATGAGGTTTAAGCAGTCTTTGATTTTTAGAAGCCAAGGTAGCAGGATTTTTCATGATATATCTAGTTGTTATCCCCATGTGACCCATTTCTTGAATGATGGAAGCCAAGAATTTGAAGAATCTGCTATAAAACAAGGATGATAAAGCCTTCTGTGGTGATGACACTGGTTCTTTGCCCCTTTGCCAAGTATTGAGGAGAAGAAATAGTAATATCCTAGCATAAGGGCTAATGGTGCATCTCTTCAAGGTCCCTTTAGTTTGGGGAATTTCTATCCCAACTTTGTAGATGCCAGGAAAGGACATTTGTAGTTTGACGGCACTTAAATAAGTACAGAGGAAAATGCCCTGTTGGTGCAAAAGAATGTGAATATGAAAAGATAAACATGTCAGAATTTGGATTATCAGTTATCCCTCATACTGGCTGATCCTGAACACTATGGAATAATTCATAATTACTAGAACTGAATGACAAAGACTTCCAGAGGTGGGAAAGGCGATGCTGTGTAGAAATGTCTTTGTGGAAGCCCAAAGAACCCACTGGGGAAGGCTGGTGTCCCAAGAACTTTAACTGTTGCCAAGAGTCCTTTGCCATCTTTTCCTTGTTCTCAATGTAGTGGATTATCTTACCAGAGCTGAGACAGCTACTACCATGATGGAGCAGGTCTTAGGTCTTAGAAATAGAGTCAAGTACTGAAAAATGTTTGTGGTAGGTTCCCAGCCTGATTGGAGTTAAAGATCTATATAGGGCTGCTCAGGGGTTTCCTTGGTGGCTCAGACGGTAAAGAATCTGCCTGCAAATACTCAAGGGCTTATGGGCAACATTTGCTTATATCTCACAGGCTGGGCTGAGAAACTCCTGTGTGACTGTGAACTAATATGAATTACATGCAGAGGAGGGAGGTCTCTATTGAAGGACAAACTGAATTTTAACATTAGATCACTTGGCTGTTGTCTTTATTTTATATAACATTTTAAATTATAAACCTAATGAATATAAAATATAGAAAGCTTAGAAGTTATAGTCTAGCAACAAAAAATCACTTATCATTCTCCCACTTAGATATAATTGCTGTAACTATTTTGAAAATGTAGCAGCTTGGACTTTCTGGTGGTCCAGTGCTTCCATTGCAGGGAGCCTGGGTTCCATCCCTGGTTGGGGAGCTAAGATCCCACATGCCTTGAAGCATAGCTAAAAAATAAATATATTAAAATAAAATTGAAAATGTTGCCACTAAGAGCCTGGACTGTGGAGCAGCCTGCCTGAGTAAAATCCTGGTTTACTAACTGTGGGACCTGGGTTGAGTCACTGATGTGTCTTTGCTTTAGTTTCCTCCTGTGGAAAATTGAGATAGTCTGGTATCTCCTTCATAGGATAATTGTGAAGATTAAATACTCTCTATAAAGAATTTGGGGCTCCCCTGGTAGTACAGCTGGTAAAGAATCCGTCTGCAATGCAGGAGACCCCTGGTTTGAATCCTGAGTCAGGAAGATTCCCTGGAGAAGGGATAGGCTACCCAATCCAGTATTCTTGCCTGGAGAATCCCCATGGGCAGAGGAGCCTGGCAGGCTACTGTCCATGGGGTTGCAAAGAGTCAGACACAACTGAGCAACTAAGCACAGCACAGTATAAAGAATTTGAACTTCCCAGGTGGCACAGTGGTAAAGAATCTATCTGCCAGTGCAGGAGACACAGGAGACGTGGGTTCAATCCCTGGGTCAGGAAGATCCCCTGGAGTAGGAAATGGCAACCCACTCCAGTATTCATGCCTGGGAAATCCCATGGACACAAGAGCCTGGCAGACTACAGTCCATGGAGTCACAAAGAGTCAGACACGACTGAGCACACACACTGCATAAAGAGTTTAGATTGGTGCCAGCAATTCAGAAAGTTTGAATTTTTATTTTCTGTTTACTATTTATGTTTGTGTTTAATAAATCATCTGAATTCTTTCTCTGAACTCAAATATTTTTCTTTTGTAAAAATTAGATTGTACTGTGCGTTTTTGTATCCTCTTTATCTCTCACTTAGCCTTTTGTCATGAGCATCTGTACTCTTCTACAAAGTGATATTAATAGCTAATTTAATAACTAGGAGCTAGTTGCATTCTTAGAGATACACAATCAATCTCTTACTGTGGGACAATACATCCTTTATTGTCTCTTGCCATTGTAAGCAGTACCTCAGTGAACATCTTTATTTTTTTTTGGCTGCACTGGGTCTTCACTGCAGCCTGCAGCTTGCAGGCTTCTCTAGTTGCAGCACTCAGGCTGTCTCGCAGCAGGTGGGCTTAGTTGCCCCATGGCTTGTGGGATCTTAGTTCCCTCACCAGGGATCAAACCAACGTCCCCTGTGTGGGAAGGCAGATTTTTAACCACTGAAGTCTCAGTGAATATCTTTATGCATAAATATTTGCATACCTTCTTCTGACAGTACTTTATGGAGGAACATCCTTTCTTAGGGGTTACCAAGTGAAAATATACGCAGCCTAGAGTGTCATAAGCATATATATATATTGCATTAGCAGTGAAAGCATATATGGGGAATGCCCACCGTCCATTATGGACTTTCCAAGATAAGGCCTCTGTCAACATCTGCCTTCTTATTTCACAGTGTTTCTCAGGGTGTTTTGCCCACAGCTGAAAAATCAATTAGATGTTTATGAAAAATACCCACACTTACTTTTCTTCTATTTCTAGTTACATTAAGGCAGTTAAGACCAATCTTAACATTTTTTTGGTCTTCTTAGTAGTCATGTATGGATGTGAGAGTTGGACTATAAAGAAAGCTGAGTGCAGAAGAATTGATGCTTTTGAACTGTGGTGTTGGAGAAGACTCTTGAGAGTCCCTTGGACTGCAAGGAGATCCAAGCAGTCCATCCTAAAGGAGACCAGTCCTGGGTGTTCATTGGAAGGACTGATGTTGAAGCTGAAACTCCAATGCTTTGTCCACCTGATGCGAAGAGTTGACTCATTTGAAAAGACCCTGATCCTGGGAAAGATTGAGGGCAGGAGGAGAAGGGGACGACAGAGGATAAGATGGTTGGATGGCATCACTGACTCAATGGACATAAGTTTGGATAAACTCCAGGAGTTGGTGATGGACAAGGAGGCCTGGTGTGCTGCTGTTCATGGGGTCACAAAGAGTTGGACATGACTGAGCGACTGAACTGAACTGAAAAATACATTTATTTTTTAAATTCTAAATAACTATCAGATCATCTCAAATCTTTTTTGGACTGATGCTTAGTATAAGTAAATGAGCAAACAGCTGACTAATAGACCCATGGGAAGAGACTCTGTCCTAGGAGAGATAAATTTGGTGTCACTCTGGGAGTAAGAACAGGTCAAGTCATAGCCATGGTGAGTTCTCATGACTTGGGAGAGATAGGATGCTGTTTCTAGTTTCCTAAACATTAGGAATCCCAAGAAAAACTTGTTTATCACATCTTAGAAATGACACAGGGAGCAAAGTGTAGTTCTCTTGTGCTTATCTTGGGTGGGATTAGATTTTAAAATGAAAAGACATCACAAGACAGGATTCTACCTGGAGGCTTAGGGGCACAGACCTGGACTCTTTCTCCTTGGGTGGCACTCTCATGCTGTCTCAACTCTGACGTCCCCGCTCCCACCCTCTTAGACCTTCAAATCTCCAGAGACTCTTTCTAAGCCCAGGGTGTGTGTTTTTCACATGAAGCATTTAGAAAAGTGTTAGAGGTGGCAAGATCTGGATTCCTAAGAATGCAGAATCTTTCAGCCATTTAGTGCAAGGATTAAAAAACTTTTTCTATAAAGGACCAGATAGTAAGTACATTGGATTTTATGAGCCATAAGGTCTCCATCACAGCTCTTCATCTTGGCCATCGTAGCATGAGAGAAGCCATAGACAGTGTGTAAATGAATGAGTATAGGTGTTTTCTACTAAGACTATACTTATAAACGTTGGAATTTGACCTTCATGTAGTTTTTAAGTGTGTTTAACATTATTCTTCTTTTGACTTTTTTTTCCAATCATTTAAAAGTGGTAAAAGCCATACTTATTTCACAGACTGTGTAAAAACAGACAGCAGACTGGGTTTGGCCTGTGGGCTGTGGTTTGTCAACCCCTGATCTATTAGTCACTGTCTTCCTCCTGCGTGTCACTGTTTCTCTGTCTGTTATGTCACTTTTCGAAGACTTTCTGCTTTTCCTCTTAACAAGCTGAGTCTCCAAAATCCTTTTTAGATTCTGTGCTTCTGACACTCATATAGCTGATTAGGGAAAGCCAAAATACACTCCTCAAAGCCCTGTAATGTCAGATAGTGTCTTTCTTTTCTTTTTTGTGTCCTGGTTAGTTTGACATATAACTTGGGTATATAGAGGTTACAGACGTTGTAGCTCTGCCAAATGGTTCTGGTTTCTGCAGGGTTCCAAGGCTCTAATGAACAGAGCATGCAGCCTGAGTGATGATAAGAGCCTGATTTTTAGATAATCAAGGGTATTTATATCTTTTAATAGGTTGGTGTCTTGGAGTTCTATTCCAGCAGGAAATCAAGAGTCAGAGAGAGGTCTGAATAATCAATTTGGTGTCATCTCTTGGAACAATCATATATGAGAATGGTATTCAGGCTTGAATGGGAACTTGGGGTGGAAATGAGGATTTATAAGCATATGTTGCCCTATCCTTATTGTATTTAAAATGAAAACATGATACAGCCTTTTATGTGTGAGTGTGTTTAAAGGGAAATAATATGCCCTTTTTCTCACGGAAGCAGAACACAAGAGAACATTCTTAGATCTGTGGCCCTAGCCCTCGCCTAGGAGGAGCTGCTCATTGGGCTGGCTCCTGGCAATTATGTAGGGCTGTGAAGCAGTGAGGGTGACAGAGGCTTAGCTGCCGGAGTAATGAGATTGGTTTGGTTCGTCTGACAGATGCAGTGATTTGTGAGAGAGCTTGTTGGGAGGACAGCTGCTGCCGAGAGCAGCCAGATGAAAGGCAGACATGTGGGAGGTGGAGAGGAGCAAAGAGTTGGAGAGGGATGGCTGTGTGTGAGGCAGCTGAGGATCCTCCTGAATACAGCTGTTGAAACTGTGGACTGGAATGGAGCTGTGGAGGAGTGTGCAATGGTAGGAGTGGCATAGACTTTGGAAGGGTACAGACTTGAGCTTGAATCCCTGGCTCTATTGCTCATTAGCTGAGATCTTAGGTGAGTTGCTACCCTGTTTGAGCCTCTGTTTCTTTGCCTTTAAAATGGGGATAATAAACACCCTCCTTATCTCCCACAACATGAAACTGTACTAACATAAAAGTCCAAGTGGAGTCTAGTGCTTGAGAGAACTTGGTAAGTGGTAGACTTTATAAGTGTTTATTCGTGTGTCTATTCATTGATTGTTCTTTGCAATTTCTAATAGAGCCTTGTTTTCAAATAGATGGCTAATGGTGACTTGGCCATCAAAAGCTCTTGTGATCAAGGGATAAGCACATTACAGTCAGCATGTATTTATAGGTATGTGTTTGAACTCCTACAGCTCGGAGGAGTTTAGTAGATATAGTGAAGTATGGTTTAAAGAACACCTACCTGGCCAGTAAACACAAGAAAAGATACCTCCTCTTCTGATAATTAGGGAAACCACAAATAAGACCAAAATGAGATGTTGTCTCATTCACCAGGTTGGTAAAAATGTTAAAGTCTGACCATACTAAGTGTTAAGGAGAATGCAGTTTGAAAACATGAAAAATAATATTAATGTATTACCTGTGGATACCTACATATGTAAGAAAAGTTTAAAGAAATTATTTGGAATGATAAATATTAAATTCAAGATAGTATTAGGAGAAGAAAGAGGGATACTTTTGTCCAGGTTGCATAGGGCTTAAATCCCAAACTCTGCCCAAGACTTATTAGCCAATGAGCCATATACACTTAGACAAGTGGCTTAACCTCTATGCCTTGGTATTTTTGATGTATGAAATGGAAAAATAATATTATCTACCTCATAAGTATGCTTTTGGGATGAGTGAGCATAGGTAAGATGTTTAAAATAATACCTAGCAAATAGTGCTGTATATGTTAACAATTCAGGGTTTTATTACATGAATATTTTATTATTCTCTATTTGTTTTTTAAAATATAAAGCACTGCAATTTAAAATTTATAAATATTTCAGTATTCTAGAAGATAAGGACTACATGTAATATAACTACAATATCATTATTATACCTAAAAATTAACAATAAATCCTTAATGTTGAATACCCAGTTAATTGTTCAAATCCTTATTGCCCATAAATGTCATTAACTTTTTATTTATTTATGTAATTTTTTTGGCTCTGATGAGGGCTCCAACCCGTGTCTGCTTCAGTGGAAGCTCAAGAGTCCCAATCACTGGACCACTAGAGAATTGTCATTAACTTTTTATGGTTTGTTCAGATTAAGTTCCATGCATTGTACTTGGTTGATTGGTCTTTTAAGACATTTTCATTTATAAATTCCTCCTCCAACTTTCCTTTTTCTGGCAGTTAATTTTTAAGTTTTATTGAGGTATCATTGATATATACAACATCACCATATTTAATGTATACATCTTGATGAGTTTAGATATATGCATATAGTCATGATACTATTACCACAACCTCCAAAAATTTTCCTGTGTTCTTTTGTGTGGCTTGCTTTTTGTTTTGTAAGAACACTTAACATGAGATCCGTCTTTTTTTGTTTGTGTTTTTTTAAATTTTCTCTCCAGACTTCGCACAGACACATTTAGCCATTGTCCACACGCATGTATCTACTTATCGCTTAAAATAACTGATCAGGTTGGAACATAGATGTGCATCCATCCCCCTGTCCTGAGGGAGGTATGAAGGGAAACTCAGTCAGCAACAGATTCAGAGTTACAGAGGTTTGCTCCTGTAAGCTAAATAAGGTCCTGTGTTCTACTATACCTGAGATCCAGAGATCTATCCTCTTAACATATTTTGAAGTGTACAACAAATACTGCATTAAAAAAAAAAAAAAACTAGAGATGCCATTCTTGCCCTTTGTCATCATAGAGTTGAAAAGTGAACAAAGATGAAAAAATATCAACATAGGAATTTCAGGGTGCAGCATAGAAATAGTATAGCTGCAAATCTGTTGACCCCTTAATATAGTAGGTACTATTCTTGCCTGGAGAATCCCATGGACGGAGGAGCCTGGTGGGCTGCCGTCTATGGGGTTGCACAGAGTAGGACACGACTGAAGCGACTTAGCAGCAGCAGCATGCTAATAGCTTAAAATACACTTATTTAATGTTTTCTGATGAAGTAGGCATTATTTTTATCCCAATTTTATAGACACCAAGAAAGAGGCTTAGAAAGGCTTCCCAAGTTCTTACAGTTAGGGATAGCAAGGCTGGGCCAGAACCCAGTGAGAGGGACTCAGACTCATATCTGCTGGTCTGTACAACCTGCCTGGCTGTTGTTTATATCAGCTTCCTCTGCACAGATTCCTCGGAGAAGGCAATGGCACCCCACTCCAGTACTTTTGCCTGGAAAATCCCATGGACGGAGGAGCCTGGTAGGCTGCAGTCTGTGGGGTCGATAGAGTCGGACACGACTGAGCGACTTCACTTTCACGCATTGGAGAAGGAAATGGCAACCCACTCCAGTGTTCTTGCCTGGAGAATCCCAGGGACGGGGAAGCCTGGTGGGCTGCCGTCTATGGGGTCGCACAGAGTCGGACACGACTGAAGTGACTTAGCAGCGCAGATTCCTACTTCCTTCATGTATCAATCTTGATAAGCTAAGCTATGGTATGGTAAGAAACAGTCCCCAAATGGGAACAGGATTCAGTTCAGTTCAGTTCAGTCTCTCAGTCATGTCCGACTCCTTGCAACCCCATGAATCGCACCACGCCAGGCCTCCCTGTCCATCACCAACTCCCGGAGTTCACTGAGACTCACGTCCATCGAGTCAGTGATGCCATCCAGCCATCTCATCCTCTGTTGTCCCCTTCTCCTCCTGCCCCCAATCCCTCCCAGCATCAGAGTCTTTTCCAATGAGTCAACTCTTCGCATGAGGTGGCCAAAGTACTGGAGTTTCAGCTTTAGCATCATTCCTTCCAAAGAAATCCCAGGGCTGATCTTCAGAATGGACTGGTGTGTAGCTTCTAATAATAAAGGGATATTCCTCATCCATGCCACATATTCATCACGCTTAGCTGCTAGGTCGTGTCCAACTCTTTGTGACCCCATGGACTGTAGCCTACCAGGCTCCTCTGTCCATGGGATTCTCCAGGCAAGAATACTGGAGTGGGTTGCCATTTCCTTCTCCAGGGTATCTTCCAGACCCAGAGGTTGAACCCGCGTTCTTCTGCATTTCTTACATTGGCACGCAGATTTTTTTTTTTTTTTCCTTACTGTCGAGCCACCTGGGAAACCCATTACCTCTTTTTCTGCTATTACTTCTTTTTCTGATTTCCGTTGGCAGGTGCCTCATCTCCAGACATGGAGCCCAGCTATGGCGGAGGTCTTTTTGACATGGTGAAAGGAGGGGCAGGGAGGCTCTTTAGCAACCTAAAGGACAACTTGAAAGACACTCTCAAAGACACGTCTTCCAGAGTTATACAATCTGTTACCAGGTATGTGCGTTCTTCCCTTTACGTTAATGGACTTTGTGCCCCCAGAGGATCTGGTTACCTGCCAACTGCTTATCTGCCTCAAAGACTATCAATTTTGTGATGCAGTCACATGGGGTCTGATTGAGGAATGCCATTGAAGTCATCAGATTGAGTCTTTGAGAAGCTACAAGCACAGGCTAGGAGGACTTGGCTCACTGTACATTAGAGGATAGTGGTTGCCATCCCTGGCTTTCAAATCCATTATTCTGGATTTTAACGCAGTACCTGCCCTTGTTAACCTAAGGCACATTAACTAACCTCTTGGAGCTCTACTTTTATACTCTGCTAAGGTTTATGTCTTCAGTGGTTCAGGAATTAAGTGAGATAATAATGCACATGCAATCCAAGTAAGCAGTACTTATGGATTGTATTCAAAACAGAATTTTGTTTTTATATTTTAATAGCCCTTTAACATTTATTTACTGGGAGAAGTTTCCTACCTTTCTCCTGTATGAAACTTTTACAAGCGGGCCATATATTTTTTTTAACATTAGGAATTAGAAAGTTCTAGGGTCCTTTTAAGTTACAGTGTGCTATGCTAGGCTAAGTCGCTTCAGTTGTGTCTGATTCTTTGTGACGCTATGGACTGAAGCCCTCCAGGCTCCTCTGTCCATGGGATTTTCCAGGCAAGAATACTGGAGTGGGTTGCCATTTAGTTACAAAATGTGGTTTTAAAGCAGAAATCCATGTGTGTAGTCCAGTATATTAATCAGCATTTTAATTTTTGTTCAAATATAATTTTATCCTTTACCTTCAGTCTCCACCTAACACCTTATAGGCCTCAACAAAGGGTCCTCTGTTTTTCCTCCGTCACTTCCTCTTCTACCTGCTTGAGAAGACTTTTGAGAGTCTTTTGGACTGCAAGGAGATCCAACCAGTCCATCCCAGAGGAAATCTTAGGGGACACTTAGGGGAACTGTCTTCCTGTAGGTGAAGAGGCTGAGACAATCAGTGTTAATAAATTAGCAGTGTTTTCTCCTCTGAGATGGATTCTGTTCATGAAGTGGCATCTACAAAGGATTTTGGGGTGCCCTGTTTGGAGGGGTAGATGTGTGCTCCCGAGCGTGCGGGTTGTCTTCTGTCAACAATGCTTCCTTGGTAGAGAGAAGACGGCCTTGAGGGAAATAAAAATGTGGCTACTGGATGGAAATGTCCAGGGATGTGATGCACAGGTGGCTGAGAGAGAGAGAGAGATCTTGGGATATTTGGATCATTTTAATGAATGCCCTTTCCTGTCTTGCTTTTAGCTACACGAAAGGAGATTTAGACTTCACTTATGTTACCTCCAGAATTATTGGTAAGTTCCTCACGTTTATTAACAGCTCAGTGGCTCAGCTCTCAACGGCTGCCCGTTGTGACCGCACACCTGTTTAACCTATTTTCTTTCTGTGTTCACCTTCCCAGTGATGTCCTTTCCTCTGGACAGTGTTGACATAGGATTCAGGAATCAGGTTGATGATATTCGAAGCTTTTTGGATTCCAGACATCTTGACCACTACACGGTATACAATCTGTCGCCCAAGTCTTATCGAACTGCCAAGTTTCACAGCAGGGTAAGGAATTTTAGACCTGATCACAAGGTTAAAACAGGGTATTTTACCCTTAAAGAGCTATTCTCAAAGCCTGTGCCCCGAGGCACATGGAGCTGAAAAACTATGTACTGTCTATACTTCTCTGTCTGTAAAATTCTTATTAGGCTACTATAAGATATTCTGAAGCTTTTCCTTGGGTGACGATGTTTGCAGGAAAGTTTCTGTGTCAGTGAGGTACCGGCTAATTGGGGGCCTCAAATCAGCTGTGACTGGCTGCTCAGTTGTTAGAGCACGTTGCTGTGTGGCTCAGTGAAAACTGGACTGCTCCGTAGGGCAGTTGGAGACCCTCCTACTGGAGCACTAATGACGCCTTTCACCCTTCCTTACTGCTGCTTTGGCATCACGTTGAAGCAGTGTGGTGGGACCAGTAGAGACGCACCAGTTTTAATGGAAAGAGCTTTCTGACTTTTGGTAGAGGTACATTTTTCATAGGTGAGGTGTAGCACGTAAAAGTCCACACTGTGGGTCTGGTGATGCGATTGCTCGTATTTATAGTGCTGACACCGGCAGCACATTTTTAGAGCATTTCCAGTGTGCCGGGAACTTTACATGCAAGACATTATTAATTCCCTCAACAGTCCTCTGAAGTAGATGGAGAAACTGAGGTACAGAGAAGTGAGGTAACTTAGCCATTGCTCTGGGCTGAGAGTATTACCTAGAAAACAGATTTATCCTCTCAAGGAGCTTTTGGGACTGGGCACAGAAAGAGTTCTAGTTTCAGGCTGGTTAAGGAGTGATGCGAGCTGGCTTTGGTTTGAATCTAATGCCAAGTCTAATATTTCTGGCCACTGAATTCAATTTACTCACTAAAATAATAAGGCTTTTTCTCTCTCAAGAACATTTTCAAATATCTCAACTTAGCCTTTAGCTATGATTGGTTCTGCAGCTGCATCTGGATTTCTGAATAAATAGAAAGGGTTTTTTACACATTGGACCTTGTAAAAGTGAAGTGTTAGTCACTCGGTCATGTCCGACTCTTTGTGACACCATGGACTATAGCTCACCAGGCTCCTCTGTCCATGGGATTCTCCAAGCAAGAATACTGGAGTGGGTTGCCATTTCCTTCTCCAGGGGATCTTCCCAATCCAAGGATCGAACCCATGTCTCCTGCATTGCAGATGGATTCTTTACTGTCTGAGCCACCAGGAAAGTCCTGTAAAAGTGAAACTTGATTTCAAATATGCAAAATAATACCTGGCTGTGTTTACTCTGCATCAAGGATCTCAGTTTTGATGCCAGAAAGCATTTTGCTCCAAACTTTAGTTGCCATTAATAATCTCTGGGCCTCAGTTTCCTGATCTGTAAAATCTAGAAATTACTCTGTATGCTCTCTTAGACCACTTCCTAGCCTAATGTTCAATAAGATAAGGGAGAGTTTTGTGAAGGATTCTCTTTTCTCAGAGCGTTTCCAAATAAGGCAAGAGGTCACCCAGTGGTTCTCAAGATTTAATGTACATCAGAATCTCCTAGAGGGCTTTTAAACACCCAGACCTGGCCCTTCTGCTTCGGCAGAGGGGTGTGATGACAAGCTGCTGTGCTCACAGCTTCCTGGATACTCCTGCTGTTGCCCTGGGGACCACTTTCTGAGAAGCACTGATAAAACTGATCTCAAGTGGTTTGCTCTAAATTCCCATTCTATAACAGATTTTAAATGCAGCTCTTTAAAATTTCACTATAATTAACTGCCCTTCCAACTCTTATTCCATCTATTACCTTATTGAGAGCAAGTAAATTAGCATCCACAAAAATGTGGGTAGATATTTTATTTATAATTCAACAAATCTTTTGAATTGATCTTTTTGGTTTAAAAACTCAGTGCCATCATTTTCTTTCTTCTTTGTTTTTATTGAAGTGTAGTTGATTTTCAGTGTTGTGCCAGTCTCTGCTTTATAGCAAAGTGACTCAGTTATACACAAAATGCCATTATTTTCATAATTGAAGGACCATGAAACATCCTGCATAATATTCCATAGAAATTTTATTTCATCTTGAAATATTTGTGATCGTCTGAAAAATTTTCCCTCTGGAAGTAAATAAAGATATAATATCATTATAGAAGTATTCATGCATATTAATATATGCATATATGATTATGCATATATACATATATGATTTATAAAAGCAATCTCTATAAAGACATTTAAAGAAAGGCATCAATTAGTATAAGCACATATTTTGTGACCAGACTTAGCAGTCTTACCAAAGGAACAAGAAACTGAACATGGAACACCTGCCTTGGGCTGTTCTCACTGCCCTCAAAGAGCAGTTCAGTTCAGTCGGTCAATCATGTTCTACTCTTTGCAACCCCGTGGACTGCAGCACGCCAGGTCCCCCTGTCCATCACCAACTCCCAGAGCCTGCTCAAACTCATGTCCATCGAGTTAGTGATGCCATCCAACCATCTCATCCTCTGTCATCCCCTTCTCCCCCTGCCTTCAATCTTTTCCAGCATCAGGGTCTTTTCCAATGAGTCAGTTCTTCACATCGGTGGCCAAAGTACTGGAGTTTCAGCTTCAAGATCAGTCATTCCAATGAATATTTAGGACTGATTTCCTTTAGGATGGACTGGTTGGATCTCCTTGCAGACTAAGGGACTCTCAAGAGTCTTTTCCAACACAACAGTTCAAGAGCATCAATTCTTTGGCGCTCAGCTTTCTTTATAGTCCAACTCTCACATCCATACTTGATTACTGGAAAAACCATAGCTTTGACTAGATGGACCTTTGTTGGCAAGGTAATGTCTCGCTTTTTAATATGCTGTCTAAGTTTGTCATAGCTTTTCTTCCAAGGAGCGTCTTTTAATTTCATGGCTGCAGTCACCATCTGCAGTGATTTTAGAGCCCCCCAAAATAAAGTCTCTCACTGTTTCCTCATCTATTTGCCATGAAGTAATGGGACCAGATGCCATGATCTTCGTCTTTTGAATGTTGAGTTTTAAGCCAGCTCTTTCACTCTCCCCTTTCACTTTCATCAAGAGGCTCCTCAGTTCCTCTTCACTTTCTGCCATAAAGGTGGTGTCATCTGCGTATCTGAGGTTATTGATATTTCCCCCGGCAATCTTGATTCCAGCTTGTGCTTTATCCTGTCTACACAGTCAAAGGCTTTGGCATAGTCAGTAAAACAGAAGTAGATGTTTTTCTGGAACTCTCTTGCTATTTTGATGACCCAATGGATGTTGGCAATTTGATCTCTGGCTCCTCTGCCTTTTCTAAATCCAGCTTATACATCCAGAAGTTCTTGGTTCATGTACTGTTCATGCCTCGCTTGGAGAATTTTGAGTATTACTTTGCTAGTGTGTGAGATGAGTGCAATTGTGCAGTAGTTTGAACATTCTTTGGCATTGTCTTTCTTTTGGATTGGAATGAAAACTGACCTTTTCCAATCCTGTGGCCACTGCTGAGTTTTCCAAATTTGCTGGCATATTGAGTGTAGCACTTTAACAGTATCATCTTTTAGGACTTGAAATAGCTCAGCTGGAATTCCACCACCTCCACTGGCTTTGTTCATTGTGATGCTTCTTAAGGCCCACTTGACTTCGGACTCCAGGATATCTGGTTCTAGGTGAGTGATCACACCATTGTGGTTATCTGGGTCAAAGAGCAGAGAGCACGTTTTTTAATTTGCTGCCTAGAGTGATTTCTGGCCTGGTTAGGAAAGGTTTCTCAGATGATCAAATATGCCAAGTATTGTTGAATATGTAGATATCGAATAAAAATATGATTCTTGTTCTCAAGGCACCTCAGCCTAGTTGGAGAAAGAAGCCAGGATGTTCTCAAGACAAATGGAAATAATATTTACAATACATACTGAGGAAGTTTAGTGAAGGGAGACAGTAGTGAGAGCTGGACCCCAAAGCATGAGTAAATCTCATCTAGGTGAAAGGAGTGGGGTTATTTCTTCTCCATGCAAACTGTAGAGGGTATCTTACCTGTCTTCATGATCTGGCCTCTGTGCTCTCTAGCTCATCTTTCACTGTTCTTCATGTCCTGAGAACCCATGCTCCCACCAGGGGAGACACACTGCTGCTCCCATCCCTGACAGGCCACCCATTCCACAGCCCCACTCTTTCTTTGTTCGCCTAGCTTCACTAACATGAGGATTTCTGCGTGCCAATTCCAGTTCTTTCCCCTAAAAGACAGAAGTGCACTACATCGTTAGCCCTTTACAGATGGTCCCAGAACTCCACAGAATGGGACTAGACCCTCTGACTTCACTCAACCATCAGGTGCATCTCAGGAAGACAGTCCCACAGCCTTAGAATTTTCAGCATAGCTCTGCTTTTGATAGGTCTGCATCTCTTTCCAAGTCCCTAGTCCTTTCTCTTCCCAACACTAACACTACAAGCTGATTTGCATCATATTGTTGCATGACTTAGAAATGTGTTCTTGGTTCTCATCTTCCTGTCCTCAAGAACTGAAATCATTTTCTCCTCCTTCCAGACCAGTGGAGGACTAGGTCTGCAGTTAAGTCTTATTTTAATAAATGTAGATGGCCAAGGCTTCCATGGATACCACTGTTGGAAGAGACCAAACACAAGACCAGTTTTGTGTAGAGACTCACATGAATGGAGCTCTGTCTATGTCTCTGTACCTTGAAACCTGAACTCAGCCATTTGACCTTTTTAGTATGTGATGTGTGTTTGGAGATAAAGGTGGTGATGACAGAGACAGGCTGTTTCTAGGATGATCTTATTTTGCTGAGGGGCATCATTCTTTATTTTTATTAACTTTTATGCTTAGAAACCACATGGGTTGACAGGAATCATATGAAATAATTAAATAGCAGTTTCTTAGCATTTGCATATGTAGGTATGTATGAAAGTGTTAGTTGCTCAGCCATGTCCGACTCTTTGTGACCCCATGCACAGAATATTAAAATAGGACTCTGTGTTTAGTTTCAGTTTTAGCAGAGGATCCGCACAATTGCACTCATCTCACACACTAGTAAAGTAATGCTCAAAATT
>NW_011494862.1:552142-553091 GCF_000754665.1 Bison bison bison
TTGTGGAAAATTCTGAAAGAAATGGGAATACCAGACCACCTGACCTGCCTCTTGAGAAACCTGTATGCAGGTCAGGAAGCAACAGTTAGAACTGGACATGAAACAACAGACTGGTTCCAAATAGGAAAAGGAGTACATCAAGGCTGTATATTGTCACCCTGTTTATTTAACTTATATGCAGAGTACATCATGAGAAACGCTGGACTGGAAGAAACACAAGCTGGAATCAAGATTGGCGGGAGAAATCTCAATAACCTCAGATATGCAGATGACACCACCCTTATGGCAGAAAGTGAAGAGGAACTCAAAAGCCTCTTGATGAAAGTGAAAGAGGAGAGTGAAAAAGTTGGCTTAAAACTCAACATTCAGAAAATGAAGGTCATGGCATCCGGTCCCATCACTTCATGGGAAATAGATGGAGAAGTGGAAACAGTGTCAGACTTTATTTATTTGAGCTCCAAAATCACTGCAGATGGTGACTGCAGCCATGAAATTAAAAGACGCTTACTCCTTGGAAGGAAAGTTATGACCAACCTAGATAGCATATTCAAAAGCAGAGACATTACTTTGCCAACAAAGGTTCGTCTAGTCAAGGCTATGGTTTTTCCTGTGGTCATGTATGGATGTGAGAGTTGGACTGTGAAGAAGGCTGAGTGCCGAAGAATTGATGCTTTTGAAGTGTGGTGTTGGAGAAGACTCTTGAGAGTCTCTTGGACTGCAAGGAGATCCAACCAGTCCATTCTGAAGGAGATCAGCCCTGGGATTTCTTTGGAAGAAATGATGCTAAAGCTGAAATTCCAGTACTTTGGCCGCCTCATGTGAAGAGTTGACTCATTGGAAAAGACTCTGATGCTAGGAGGGATTGGGGTCAGGAGGAGAAGGGGACGACAGAGGATGAGATGGCTGGATGGCATCACTGACTCGATGGACGTGAGTCTGAGTGAACTCC
>NW_011494862.1:553191-609526 GCF_000754665.1 Bison bison bison
ACAGACTCTTGAGAGTCTCTTGGACTGCAAGGAGATCCAACCAGTCCATTCTGAAGGAGATCAGCCCTGGGATTTCTTTGGAAGGAATGATGCTAAAGCTGAAATTCCAGTCCTTTGGCCACCTCATGTGAAGAGTTGACTCATTGGAAAAGACTCTGATGCTGGGAGGGATTGGGGGCAAGAGGAGAAGGGGACAACAGAGGATCAGTGGCTGGATGGCATCACTGACTCGATGGACGTGAGTCTGAGTGAACTCCGGGAGTTAGTGATGGACAGGGAGGCCTGGCGTGCTGTGATTCATGGGGTCGCAAAGAGTCGGACATGACTGAGCGACTGATCTGATCTGATCTGATCTTGACTCAAAACAAAGCATAGCCGATAGCCCTGTGTTCATAGTGTTAGAATTCCTATTCAGGACTGCAGAGGAGATGTTGAATGTCAATTTTTTGCCTCTTCTTAGCCAGTATCCTCCTTGAGGAAATAAAAGTCATGCTGTTCACAGTGAAGTCCTGGAGACCAGTGAGATGCATCATCTAAACCAGATGTTCTGAATCTAAGTTAAACAGACATGAATCCATTATATATTTTGATTCATGCATGGACTTCAGAGTTTAACCATGTATTTTCACTCCTATTTTTTCTTTACTATGATAGAAGACATATAACATAAACATACCATTTTAGGCATTTGTAAGGGTACAATTCAGCAGCATTAAATACACTCATAATAGTGTATAATCACCACCAGTATCTATACCCAACCTTTTTCATCATCCCCCAAATATACACTGTACTCATTCATTCTGAGTGAGTGTATGTGTGTGCGTACTGGTTCCATTTCTGCACAGTTTTGTAGCTATGTCCTAGTTTCAGGAACCACTGCTTTACACATTTCTTGGTGTTATTGTTGGCAATAAATGGAAAAGTGGATGAATGGCCAGCAAATCTAGGCTGCCCTAAAGTTCTTACATCCTGATAATGTAAATGTAAGTGCCACTTTGAGCCTCCTTCTCCCTCTGTGCAACCAGGAAGGAGCAAGCTGAAGGAGCCCAGTTAGTAACATAGAAAAGATAAACCCAGCTAGTTCTTTTAGAATCTTATTTTATTTCCACTATTTCTAAACTGTATAATCTTATAGAATTTCTTCCTCTTTGCAAATAATTTAATTTTAGGAAAATATATGATCGAGTTGGGTTTCTTAAAGGGTTTGTGATTTTTTTTGAAGGTCCCCTTTTTTTCGTTTTTCTTTCCAGAACTCACTAAAGAGGTCACCACAGCTCCTAGTTGTTTCTCTGCTGGTTTTCTGGGTGGTGAGGGGAGTTGGCCATAGAGGAATGACTTTATAGATTGTATTCATCTCTCCTCTGTCACTGTGCATCAATGTAAGGGTAGGAAATAATGGGGCAGAAAAATACCCCTGGCCTGGGAGCCAGAGAACCTCAAAGTCCCACATTCTAGTTTTGCAGCCTTCAGTGACTTGACTGTCTTATTAACCTTGGTAAAAAAAAAAAAAATAGCCCCCATGTGGTGCCATAACTGCCTCAGAAATGTATGGAATTGTAGTTAATAATCATCAGACAGTGTACAAATTTTTATTATTTTTTACTGAGGTGAAATTCATATGATGTGCACAAAAATTATCCTAGATTCACATCTCAACTCTTCCGCTTCTTGGGTAAGTCACTTCATGTCATCTAAAACTCATCCTCCTGTAGTAAGTGGAGATGACAATAAGGATTTCTATCTCACAAATACTTAGAATATTTTTCTGTGGGTGTGCTATAAGGAATACATTTGACACCAGTGTCTGGCTTAGAGTAAGCCTTCAGTAAGGGGAAGCTATAATCACCATTTGGAGAAGGCAATGGCAGCCCACTCCAGTACTCTTGGCTGGAAAATCCCATGGATGGAGGAGCCTGGTAGGCTGCAGTCCCAATTGCCTGAAGTACCTCTGTCCTCCAAAAATGGAATCAGATTCTTAAAACACTGGATATGACTCTTCAGTCTGATTCTCTATAGCATCTTTTGCTCTTATGCTCAGCAAATGGGATGCTTCTGTCATCTCCTCTCTTGCCTGGGGAGACAGAAAGATGAAAACCGAATAGCATTCAGCCCTGTGCTGCTTTGGCCTCCTTTCCCTCCGGGTGGTATCATGGCAGCCTGTAATCCATATGGCGTTTTCTGCTGTCTGCTACTCCGGGAGGGGTTCAGAGAGACTGGAGGCAGCATGATGAAGTGTCACCTGCCCAAGGATTGTGCTTATCGCACAAAGCTGTGAACCTCACAGAGCTACAAAAACCTCTTGCAGTGATTGATTTTGTTTAAAAATTTTTTTGTATTTTTTTTTACGCCTTAATGTTTTTCCCCTTTAGACAGAGCACATGCTTTTAAAAAATTCTAATTGTATGTTTGTCTAATGGTGTGTAATTATATATCAAGTAAATATGTAATTATGGAGTACTTTAAATTAATATTATTTACTTGATCGATTTAATGATTCTGAACAATTGGTGTATTGTGCTAAGAACAATTTAGCCAGCTTTTAGCTGAGACTCATTATAGATACTGACATTTAGTATTTGTAGGGGTGACATATAATTTCTAAAAGGTTTAAAAATGCTGCCTGAATACTACTTGAGAAAATAAATTTTCTACACTTTTACATAGTCATAATCTAAAAATACAACAAAATTGATTCACCATTGCTTCTTCAAGATCTTTTACACATAGACAAAGATAAATCATATTATAAGAAGAGATTACCACATAGGCTTCCTTCCTTGGTTCTTTCATTCGTTCATTCACTCAGCAAATACCTACTGAGTGCCTGCCATTGGACTAGCGTGTGGATTCTGTACTTGGGTTACAAAAACAAAAAATGGTCTCTCTTCTCCTGGAGCTTAGTGTCTAAATGGGGAGATAGATATAAACACTTAATTTGAATGCGGCTTGTCAGTTAGCTGGCACTTACTGTGTTTATGTCATGCTCCTTAATTCTTACAGCTGCCTTGTAATGCCCATTTTTACTTCACACACAAGAGACTTGAGTCTTGGAGAGGTTGCTGCTGCTGCTGCTGCTAAGTCGCTTCAGTCGTGTCCGACTCTGTGCGACCCCATAGACGGCAGCCCACCAGGCTCCCCCGTCCCTGGGATTCTCCAGGCAAGAACACTGGAGTGGGTTGCCATTTCCTTCTCCAATGCATGAAAGTGAAAAGTGAAAGTGAAGTCACTCAGTTGTGTCCGACTCTTAGCGACCCCATGGACTGCAGCCTACGAGGCTCCTCCATCCATGGGGTTTCCCAGGCAAGAGTACTGGAGTGGGGTGCCATTGCCTTCTCCGCTTGGAGAGGTTAGCACCTTGCCAAAAGTTAATTAGGTAGTAAGTGGTAAAGCTAAGGTGAAAACCCAACCTGTGGGCTTCACCGTGTTGCTCTGATGATCAGGATGACTAAGCATTTCTGCCTGTGAGTGTTAAGAGAAACTGTCAGAGACAGGAGAACACTTGAACTTGGGCTTTGTATTGTGAATAGAAATTTACCAAGGGAAGGAAAAACATCACAGACAGGAAGCAGCTTGTATAAATGTACATTTTGCAATTCCTCTGATGGCAGATCTTTTCTTCCCAATTATTCTATTTTTAATCATTATTTCCATACCTTGAGAGCACATCAATGGGGAATCTCTTTGAGGATAAAGAATGGGCCAGAAACAGCCTTAAATCATATTAGGTGAAAGCGGCAAGCTTTATGGAGTTTAAATTGACAGAGGCTCAACACTGGCTACCCTGAGTTGTTCGGTAGCTTTATTAGGTGTTTTGTCTATTTTGTTTAATAAAGATAAATTGCACCTGTCATTCCCAAAGGTCTAGGATAATTAGCAACCTGGAAAGTCTTCTGATGCCACCTATGATCATTTTACAGGAAAAAAAGTTACAAACTAACCAAAAAGAATGGGGTTTTTGGCATCCACAGAGAGAGAAACTCTGTGTTTGCTTTCGGGTGTCAACTCTAGACAGCACAGATAATTTCCCACCCATATTTTGACTAGTTACTATATGGTTACTAGAAAAGCGTGAACCAAACAGGTTATTCCTACCTCTCTTTCCCTACTGTTAAATGTAAAGAATTTGGGACATTTGGGTTTTCTTAGACCAGTATTGTTAGTGTTGCAGAGCACTTTTTGATGACACCGTCTGTAAAAGCCTGTTCCTTTGACCAGAATTCCCTGTCTCAATAATGGCACCTCCCATCCTTTTATCCAGCCATTCAGGCGGGAAATCTGGCAGTCATTTTTGTGTCCTCTGTCTGCACATCCCTGTCTACACTCATGCACTGCCACCCTCTGATTGATCACTAAGTCTTGTATACAGGCATTCCACTTCCTGTCTATTTTTTAAATTCCTCAAGTCTTTGTGTGTCCTACTACCACTCATCTAGCCTAAGCCACCATCGTTTCTTACTTAGATTCCACTTACAGCCATCTGACTGTTCTTTCTGACTTTGTCTTTTGTCATCTATATCCTTTCTTCATACTGAAATCTAATAAGAGTTACTTTCCTTCTTAAATATTTCTCTCAGTTCTTAACAAGGCCTTGTATGATCTGATCCTTCAGTCTAAACTTTTGCCCAAAAGGGTTTTATTCATTTTTTCAACCATAGTTGCCTCTATCTGACCTTAAGGATTTGCACTACAGTTACCTGATTAAAAATAATAATAGTGATAGCCAGTATTTGTTGATCATTTTGTGTGTGTCAAATACTGAGTTAAGCCTTTGAAATACAGTCTCATGTGGTAGCCACAATCCTATAAGGTAGGTAGGTGATTATCATTCACAATATTTTATGGAGAAAGGCTTAGCGAGGTCATTAAAGAAAAGTGAAGGTGTTAGTCATTGAGTCATGTCCGACTCTCCTCAGTCCATGGAGTTCTCCACAGGCAAGAATACTGGAGTGGGTTGCCATGCCCTCCTCCAGGGGATCTTCCTGACCCAGGGATCGAACCCAGGTCTCCTGCATTACAGGCAGATCCTTTACCATCTGAGCCACCAAGAAAGACCAGAGAGGTCATTGAGAAGAAAAGTGAAAGTGAAAGTAGCTCAGTCAGTCTGACTCTTTGCCACCCCATGAACTGGAGCCCTCCAGGCTTCTCTGTTTTCATGAGTTTGCCTAAATCTAAGCTTTTCCCTACTGAGACTCGTGCCTAGAATTTTGAGGCAAATAACAGTCTCAGCCAGTATACTGTTGCAGCAAAGTGACTTACATTCAGAAGACCTTGGTTGCAATCCTGGTGCTAACCAGTGGTGTGACTTTAGATAAGACGACCTCTGAGAGTCACTCTTCTCATTTGCAAAATGGGAATCGTATTAGTACCCATCTTACATGATTTTTCAGATCAGAGCCAAGCAGAATTCTACATATGTAGTCAGTGTTCTATAATGTGCTAAATGATTGTATGTGTTAAATGAATGAAAATGCCAGATATCACCCCCATGGAGTTGTGGGTTCCTTCATTAAAAGAGAAAGAAATAAGACCCCTGCAAAAGCCTATCTTTGGCTTACTCAGCAGCACTTTTTCATGTTTTCACTTTTATCAGCTTGGATACAATTAAGGGTAGTGCAGGATTTATAATGTAACCCTATAATTAAGCATCTAGTAGGCAGATCAAAACATTTTGTACTAAATAGAAGTTAAATTCAGTGTAACCCCACAGAATTTTTAAAAATCCAAATAGGTAGTTTAAATCATCCAGTTTAATTTAAAATGTATTTCAAACTGTGTTTTCATACCATTTACTGAAACAGAATTTTTAAAGTAAAAAAAATTACAAGATTAAACTCTTCTGTGTTTGGACCCTGTTCCCAACTCTTCCCGCTGTGTCACTTCCAGAAGTTGTTTGGTGTGATACCTGCTCATGGAGAGGGAGTTGCTTGGGAATTCATTCCTTTCTGCTGTGTTCCTTTAGGTCTCAGAATGCAGTTGGCCCATCAGGCAGGCCCCCAGCCTGCACAACCTCTTTGCTGTATGTCGGAATATGTATAACTGGCTACTACAGAATCCCAAAAACGTCTGTGTTGTCCACTGCTTGGTGAGTAACCTTTTCATGTTGCTGACGTGGCTGTCGTATTTGCTGGTTTGGTTTGGTCAAATACAAATGGCCTTATATAGACTAGTGAGCAGGTAATGCTTATATTGAATAAACATTTATTAAGAACCTCCTTAGAAATTACATGATGTAAGGGTTATAAATGAGGGGAACACATTGTTCTTGCCTTAAAGCTTGAATGCCAATGGGAGAGGCAGATATGTATACAACCCCCATAGCGCAGAGCCTCTGAAATATGCTATTACTAATATAAAAGAGGTAGAAACAGGAGCTGTGGATGCCCAGGCAAAAATGCCAGAGTTTTGGGTGAATAGAATTGACATAAGCATATTGGAATATTTTATTCTCTTACCTTTATGTTTGAATAAAAACAAAATTAAAAGACATTTATGCCCTTGTATGCAGTCACATAGATTGACGATATTTTATAGCAGTTCTAGAGGGACTGATGATTTTTCTGACCACTGACCTCCTAGAGTCCCTTTACTCAACCTTCCGTCTGGAGGGCTTTTGCGTATTGCTTTAAACTCAACTTTAGGTAAAGTCTTCTTTTTCACAATATGGACATTTGATTATATATCTAAATATCTTTGGTGGCATTTAATGTACCGCATCATCATGACCTGGTGACCTGCCTGTTTTCCCACTAGACTACAAGCATCTTGTGGGCAAGAACTGTGCCTTTTTTACCTCTGTATCCCAGGTATGAGAGATAAGAATAAGTGATGGACTACGTGAAGAAAGGAGCACAAAAGTGAAATCTGAGCTCAAGTATTAGAACTATTCATTATGTTGATAAACTTTAGGGTATATATTTTGCTATAATCTTAGTTGATGACTTTTCCCCTCTTTCTTAAGAGTCAGTTGGCTAAAAAAGGGATGAAAGCTGAGAACATTTTTTCTTCTTTCCATTTCACATCCCCAAAGTCTTGGTAATAAAGGAAAAACACTTAGTGTTCATAGCAGTTTAATGTGAAAGGCCGAAGAGTTTTCCTTTTAGAGGCAGAACAGATTGTTTAAAAGACAGATTATTTTAGAGACCAAGCAGCCTTTAGGCACTTTGGTGATTTTTCTCTTCACTTAGAAACTTTCTAAAAGTTCAACAAGCCTAGGTCTGGTGGCTTTGTAAGAGGAGATGGCTTGAGAGAGACCAGAGGCTCCCAGTTCTGATGATACAATCATGACAAATAAAAACCCAATGAAAGAAGAAAAAAAAAGAGGCAGACAAAGAGTTAAGACCCTATAGTCTGCTCTCCAGGCTTTCATGTGTTGGACATGTATGAGTTGGAAGTCTGCACTAAGTCTTCAGAAATGGAATTGAAGCTGGAGGTGGGAGCACTTATTTTTATTCTATATACTCCTTTTTTTATTATTATTAAAAATAAGCACATGGACTTCCTTGGTGACACAGTGGATAAGAATCTGCCTGCCAATGCAGAGGACATGGGTTCCATCCCCAGCCCAGGAAGATCTCGCGTGCCGCAGAACTTAGTTGGTTCAGCTAAGCCCGTGAACCAAAACTACTAAGCCTGCACTCCACAAGGGAAGCCACTGCAATGAGAAGCCCTCTTGCCACAACTAGAGGAAGCCTGAGCAAAGCAGTGAAGACCCAGCACGGTCAAAAATAAATAAATAAATAAAATTTAAAAGCATATATTCGTCTTTTAATTAAAAAAAAAAAACAAATAAAACTTTTAAAAGACCTGGATAGCAGATAAAGGGAGCGAACACATATCTAAGAGCCATGAACCTGTTAAAAGAGTGTCAGGAAGACTAAATTCTAAAATTCTAGAATTAAGATTGAGAAGTATGTCTTTTAAAAAAACTGTCCTTGGAGTAAGGACAGCAACAAATGCTTGAGGCACACAGTAAAACTGTCAATCCTTTATTCTGTTCCTTCCTCAGGGGAACAGATGTCAAGCTAGAAAGGGAGGGACAATGATAATTAAGACAAAGCTGAGAGGTAGTGAGATAGTAAATTGCATCACAGTACTTAACAATAATCCTCTCTCTAGACTTAAATTATGTGACAGAATGCTAAAAGCACTTGGAGAAGAAAATATGGGTTCCTTATATGTTATCAGGAAACAGGAAAAAGAGTGCCAAGCAGGCAAGGAAAGGAGGTTTTTTCCCCAAAAGACAGAGGAGTTGACCTTGAAAAGTTACAGACTGGTGAGCCTGATGGTGATTCAAGGTGAAATTCTAATACAATTTTTGCATAGATAATTTTAAACTCTTAGAATAAAGAAGTCCATGTTGATTCATTATAAACCTACATGTCAAAGCAACTGAACTTTTGGAATAAGACTAATAGATTAGTAGAGGTATTTCCCTATTTCTTATATTCAAGATAGAAAAATTTGGGCTAAATTGTTATACATTTAGTTAAAAATTGGCTGAATATTGCTTCCAAAGAAGGGTGATTAATGGATCAGCATCTTCCCAGGAAAAGGTTGCATTTGGTTGTCCTTTTAATTAACAACTTTGAAAATGTGGAGATAAGCTTATCAGCTTTCTCAGGCTAGGAAGGTCACATAATGAATCTGGATCTTAGAAGTTTTTACAGGTTAATAGAAACCACTAATGTGAAATTAAATACAGGATAAATGTAAAGTCCTGAATTCTGGTTCTTAAAGATTAAGTATATTTATCTATTATCACATCATCTGAAAAAGGGCTCACAGTTCTACTGGATAGAAAGATCAATAAGAGCTTATGGTATGATTTAGCTTGCATTTAGTTTAGTGTGGGACTATGTTAATAAAAGCATAGTGTTCTTACCACACAAAGGAAAATGGTATTTCCTCTCTAGTTTGGTCAGAACACATCTTATATCTTGCATTTCACATCTGGGCAGCACATTTAAGGCTGTTGTTTTTAAACTGGAGTCTGTTCAGAGGAAGTCCATCAAATGATGATCTCTCTTAAAATGAAACATCAAATGAGGAAGAATTGAAGAAATGGTGTGGTAGTCAAGATTCTCAGAACTGATGGGATGATACAGAGATACATATGCAAGAGGCGATTTATTATAGGAATTGGCTCAAGGGATTCTGGAAGCCTAGAAGTCCCACAGTCCACCTGCTGGAAGATGGTGGATCAAGAAAGGGAGTAGTAACATTTAGTCTATGTCCAAAGACCCGAAAACCGAGGAGGCCACTGGTGTTGGCTCAAAAACCAAGAGTTCCGATGTCCAAGAACAGAAGATGGAGGTCCCAGCTTAAGACAACAAAGAAAATTCTTCCTTCCTTTGCCTTTTTGTTCTGTTTGGGCCCTTGGTAGATTGGGTGATGCCAGCCCACTGTGGTGAGGGTATATACCTCTACTCAGTCTACTGATTCAATGCTGATCTCTTGCAGAAACACACCGCCCCACCCCTGACACCGAACCCCCGGGCACACACAGAAATAATGTCTTACCAGTTCTCTGGGCATCTCTTAGCCCAATCAGTTGACACGTAAAATTAACCATCACAGATCAGGCGTGTTTTCAACCTGGAAAATAGAAAAGTTGATTGAGAGTATTTCAAATATGTGAAGGGTTGTCCTGGGAGAAAGGAGTAGGTTTCCTCTTTGTCCTGACAGAAGGAAGAACGAGGATCATTGAGTGGAATACATTGCAACTTCAACATACTCAGTATAAGGAAGAACTTGGAGTTCTTCCTGAAACAGGATGATCCCTGTCACTTAAAGTATTCTAGAAGAAGCTGGCTTACCATCTGTCAGGAATGTTACTGCGTGCATTCCTTTACAGAACATGGTTGAATCATGTGAAACTTCTTTATTTTATATCAATCTGAGAACATACTTTGGATAAAATGTACACCAGGCATAGTCCAACAAGCAGTATTTGCCTAACCTGAGAACTCTTTACCTTCACCCTAAACTGAGAGACCTCAACTGTTCTCATCCTTCCGGTCCAAAGTTACTTTGAAGACTAGATTATTTTTCAGTAAGTAAGTACAAATCAAATTTATATTGCTGGGTTTCTTAGGTTAGCAGAGTCAATCATATCCTAAGAACAAGCCTTCCCTTGCTGCTTTGTGATTTAAATAATTGGAACAGATTTTGGTTTTCAAGTGAACAATTTTTGAATTGATGAGTACCTCCAATTAGGTCTTCTCTCCTCCACATCCCACCCCCCCCAGACTTCCCACCCTGACATGTCTCTTTTAATCGCACTGCAGGTGCTGAGTTGCCTGACTGGCGCATATTTGTGACAAGTTTATACATTTTCTTTGATAGGATGGACGGGCAGCATCATCAATTCTGGTTGGTGCTATGTTCATTTTCTGTAATCTCTACTCTACTCCTGGCCCAGCCGTTCGATTGCTCTACGCAAAGCGACCAGGAATTGGACTTTCACCATCCCACAGGAGGTAAAGTCAGCTCTTGGCACAGGCATGGTCTAACTAGTATCATGTCCATAAAAAAGATAAAGATCTTTAAATAACTGACATATTATCTTCTCTTTAGTCAGAGTGTCTTGTTTCTCTTATTTACATTGTATCTTCTTGCTTCCTTTTGGATTAAAAATTGCTTCTGGAGACTTCCCTGGTGGTTCACTGGTTAAGACTCCCTGCCTCCAGTGCAGGAGGCATAGGTTTGATCCCTGGTAGGGGAATAAGATCCCACATATCATGCACTATGGCCAAAAGACTAAAAAAATTGCTTCTGATGATAAATTCTGACTTTCTCCCCAAAGCCAGCCTTCAGCTGATAACAAATTTAATCTGCTAGATCAAATATTGAGAAAAGTGTAAAGCTCCCATAAACTTTTTTTATTAATAAATATCTCACTGTGAGATCTTTGGAGGGAAGTGCAGCAGTGTCATTAGATAAAAGCTTTCCTAAATCATTGGCAACATTTCTCTTTTGCCAGTTAATGTTTAAGGGACTAACACAGTAAATTTTTACTGTAGGTTAATAACGTACAACAATAAACTTTATAGCAAATCGATTGCTTATTTCTTCTGGTGTTGTTGGCACCAACAGAATGTCAGTCTTGTGTTTTAGGTACCTGGGCTACATGTGTGACCTCCTAGCAGACAAACCCTACCGCCCTCACTTCAAGCCTCTCACAATTAAGTCGATCACTGTCAGTCCAGTTCCTTTTTTCAACAAACAGAGAAATGGATGTCGCCCTTACTGCGATGTACTGATTGGAGAAACCAAAATATATACAACCTGTGCAGATTTTGAACGAATGAAGTAAGTCGTGATGCCTTTCTTCATTTCTCCTTGTGAACTGCTCCATTCCTGTGTAAGTTGGATCCTATTCTTCCTTTGAGGACTATATCATTGTGAAGTGGCTGGTAATTTAAAAAATGTTCAACATAGGTGGTAATCATAGAAAAGCACAGTGAAATCAAGGGATGCTGTAGCCCCCTTCAAGTGGTGATACAAGCTAAGGGACTCACATGAGTTATAATGAGGGTTAAGAAAGTGGTGTGGGCACAAGGCCTGGACATTAAAGGAGATGACCTTGATAAGAATTTGTGAGGACAGTGGAGGAATTGGAAATGAATGAGGTTTCTATGTGAGCAACTAGGTGGATGGTGATGTAACTAAAATGTTTCAGAACCTATTATAAAGAGCAGGTGACAGTGGGAAGTGGTAGGGGATGTGGAGAAAAGGGACTGTGTGATAACAGGAAGTGAAGTTAATTTGAAATAGATTGAATTTCAAGATTGCTATACAAGACCTTCACAGAGTATTTCACTGCTGTTTCTATATTGATCTCCATTGAAGTTTTTGTTCTCTCTCTCTGTTCTTACCATAAAATTACAATTAGGGAAAGGTAAATACATTAAGACTACCCATATTTGAAGAGAGTGATTTCTGCTAATGGGCAATTGATTGATCTAGAAATCAGGATGGGATGGAGAGGGAGGACCTGGCAGAAGACCGGTGGCATCTCGTGGCAGAACCAATTTGCATCCAGTTGGCATAGACTGTGCTCCTAACTGTGTTTAAGTTAGGAAATAGTTCCTGGGTTCAGGCCTGCACAAACGGATGCTTTGACTAGAGTCACAGAGGACTATACCTGTAAATCTATGTTACTGTGCCAAATTAGACTCTCTTTCAGTATGTTTTTGTCTCTGTTTAAAGGGAATACCGTGTCCAAGATGGAAAAATCTTCATTCCTTTGAGCATCACTGTGCAAGGAGATGTAGTTGTTTCCATGTATCACTTGAGGTCAACAATTGGAAGCAGGCTACAGGCTAAGGTATGGTTTCAGAAAGAATCATGACTTAAGCTCAGCTGACCCTTTAACAGGAGCATTTCAGTATTTTTTCTGTATCACGTTGGGCTTGAATAACTTCTGGTTTTAGAGTTAGAAAAAACATTTAAAGATTACTTACGGAAATGACGTATATGTCCATCAATAGATGAATGGATGAAGATGTTGTATACGCATATATACATACATACAATGGAGTATTATTCAGATAAAAACCGTCAAATAATGCCATTTGCAGCAACATGGATGGAATTAGAGATTATCATACTAAATAAAGTAAGTCAGAAAGAGAAAGACAAATACCATGTGCTGTCACTTATTTGGGCTTCCCAGGTGGCACTAGTGGTAAAGAACCCGCCTGCCAGTGCAGGAGACATAGGAGACTCGGGTTCAATCCCTGGGTCAGGAAGATCCCCTGGAGGAGGGCATGGCAACCCACTCCAGTATTCTTGCCTGGAGAATCCCGTGGACAGAGAGGATCCTGGAGGGCTACAGTTGATAGAGTCGCAAAGAGTCAGACATGACTGAAGCGACTTAGCATGCACACACACATCACTTATATATGGAATCTAAAATATGATACAAATGAGCTTATCCACAAAACACAGACAGACTCATGGAGAGAACAGACTTGTGGTTGTCAAGGGAGAGAGGGAGATGGATTGGGAGTTTGCGCTTAACAGATGCAAACTATTGTATATAGAATAGATGAACAACAGTGTCCCACTGAATACCACAGGGAACTATATTTAATACCCTGTGATAAACCGTAATGGGAAAGAATATAAAAAAGAATGTGTGTATATTTATATATAAATATACGTATACATATATATATATAACTGAATCACTTTGCTGTGCAGCAGAAATTAACACAACATTCTAAATCAACTATACTTCAATAAAAAAAAAGAAAACAACAAAAAAAAAACTTATGCCCATTGCCCTCTTTCTACCGGGGAGAAAACTAAGACTTTGAAGTTGTGAATGCCCAGGTGGTGTTGCCGGGAGACGGCAGCCCTGAAGCAGAAGAGCAAATCTTGCTCTGTAGCAGCCTGTCTTTCTTTACAGTGCCCTGTTTGGATCACTGTGAGAGGAGATATCTCTGTTAAGAACGTGGGATTAAGTAATTACATTTTTTCAATTTTTCAATTGGAATACATTTGATATGACATAAAATTCACCCTTTTGAAGTATGCAGCGCTCTTATCTTTAGTACTGTCAAAGAGTTGTACAGCACTGCGGTCTGATTCCCAAACGTTTTCATCACCCACAAAGGAAACTCTATGTATATTAGCAGCCACTAATTAGCAGCAGTCCATTCCTCCTCTTCCATCCCCTAGGCAACCAGGAATCTGCTTTCTATTTCTATGGACTTGCCTATTTTAGACATTTCATATAAATGGAACCGTACAATGTATGCTCTTTTGTGGCTGGCTTCTTTCACTTAGCCTAATGTTTTCAAGGTTCATCCTTGCTGTATCAGTACTTTACATAGCCAGACAGTGTTCCGTTTTATGATTATATAGCTTTTGTTCATCCCTTCATCATTTGGTGAACATTTGAGTTATCGCCACTGTTGGGATATCACAAATGACGCTACAAGTAATTGCATTAAAAAAAATTATGTATTGAAGTACAGTTGACTTAAAATGTTATATTATTTCAAGTGTCCAGCATAGTGATTTATTATTTTTATAGAGTATACACCATACAGAGTTGTTATAAAATATTGACTATGCTCCCTCGTGTGCCATATACTACATTCTTGTGACTTTATTTTGTAACTGGCAACTTGTATCTCTTAGTCTCCTTCACCTATTTCACATTTCTCCCCTGTGACAACCACTGGTTTGTTCCATGTGTGTGTGAGTCTGTTCCTGTTTTATTGTTCATTTTTTTTTGTTTGTTTTTTATAGTCCACATATAAGTGAAAGCATACAGTATTTCTCTTTCTCTGTCTGACTTATCTCACTAAGCATAATACCCTTCAGGTCCGTGCATGGTGCTACAAATGGCAAGATTTTATTCTTTTTTTATGCTACATAAATATATATGTAAATGTGTATGTGTGTATATATATACACATATATATGTATATGATTAACATATATCACATTATTCATTCATCTGTCAGTGGGCACTCAGATTCTTCCATATCTATTGTGAATAATACTGCTATGAACTCAATATTAAGAAAACAAACAATCCAATTTAAAAATGGGCACAAGACCTAAACAGACATTTTTTTTCCCCCCAAAGAAACATACAGATGGCCAACAGACTCATGAAAAGATGCTCAACATCACTAATCATCAGGGAAATGCATCTCAAAACCACGCTGAGATATCACCTCACACCCATCAGAATAGAATGGCTATTGTCAAAAAGACAAGAAATATCAAGTGTTATTGTGGCAGTGATGTGGAGGAAAGGGAACCCTAATACACAGCTGGTGGGGATGTAAGTTGCTACAGCAATATGGAAAGCAATATAGCATTTCCCTCCCCCTCAAGTGAAGAGTAGCTACCATGTTGTTGTCGTTGCTCGGTCACTAAGTTGTGTCTGACTCTTTGTGACCCCATGGACTGCAGCATGTCAGGCTTCCTTGTCCTTCACTATCTCCTGGAGTTTGCTTAAACTCATGTTCATTGAGTCAGTGATACTATCCAACTGATCCTGCAATTTCACACTTGGGTATCTGTCTGAAGAAAATGAAAACACTAATTTGAAAATATATATGCACCCTAATGTTCATAGCAAATGTTCGTATTTTAAGTCACCAAGTATTTTCTAAGTACATGTTCTATGGCAGTCATTGCCTAGGGGTTTAGGATTGACAAAAGTAAGACTGCCTTTTAGGAGTTCAGGGGAAATTCACACATGTATGAGTATCCACTACCATTATAGAGGTGGGATGAGATGGCATAAAGGTAGCAGTTTATTCTATCCAGTGGTGGCTCAGAAAGGCTACAGAAGATGTGAAGGTGGGTCTTGAAGGATTAGTTCATCAGGTTGGAACAGGGGCATCCTGGACAGAAGGAATGAGATGAGTCAAAGTATGGCAAGGTGCAAGAACATAGGGTCTCAGAGATGAGGGAATGGCTTGCCACAAAAGAGTTTATGGAGAGGAGAGGTTGGAAGTGAAGCTGGGCTAGATCCAAATGAGGTTGTTTAATATTCATAGTAAACTTCAAAGTAACTAGTAAACTAAAAATTCAAAGTGCAGATATAGAAGCAGTTGATGA
Source organism: Bison bison bison (assembly GCF_000754665.1). Classification (NCBI taxonomy): domain Eukaryota; kingdom Metazoa; phylum Chordata; class Mammalia; order Artiodactyla; family Bovidae; genus Bison; species Bison bison. Next base: position 568,786 of record NW_011494862.1, read on the forward strand.
TGTATGACTCCCCCAAATATAATCATTTGATCTGGTTCCCTCTTCACTGATTGATTGTAATGTGCTGCTTTTGTATTTTTTAGGTGACCAACACTCAAATATTTCAGCTTCAGTTTCATACTGGATTCATTCCACTGGACACAACAGTTTTAAAGTTCACCAAGTAAGTGCTACTTGGGCCAACCTGCCTTTTCAACCCAAGGAGCTGTGAAATTCTGGCAGTTAGTGCCAGCAATTAGTGCCCATGTGACAGCTTCCCCATCACCCCAAATCCTGTGCCTGTGGCTTAGCAACATACTGGAGGCTGGTTGCATTTTACAACTCTCAGTTGGATATAATTTGTCATAAACACAAATGGATCAGACTTCAAATGAAAAGATCTGAAATACCTTGTGGGGGAACAGAAGTGAGCAGAGAAGGAACAGAGTTTCAGTATAGTCATCCTTTGCATCTGTATTTCTTTGTGTTTTGCAACAGGGAAGGAAATGGAATCAACAAAGACCCATCAGAATGGATGCCTGGCGGTAGCACTGAAGCAGGGTCCCCTGGGACCTCTGCATCAGATATTAGTTGCTGTATTATAGTGCAGTCTAGGGGACCCACGAGAGTGGCTGAAACTGCGGTGATAGGTGGGAATTGCTAGAGCCAGGTTAGGAGTAGACATTCAGGAGCTCAGGATGGTGGCTGTGAGCCTTTTTCACTATTTTAACAACTTATTTGGACATGCCAGTGTACACCGTCAGGATATATCTGCCCTGCTATCTGGAATGCTTTCACAAGCAGTAGTATCTAAATTCTACAAGTAGGCATTCCTCTCCTCTTTTATCTCGATGAGGAAACTGAGGCTCAGAACAGTAAAGTCTCTTATGTGGTAATGGTTGATTTTTCCTTAGAAATGAGTCTCAGTCTGAACCTCAGAATCCATTTACAATGGTTTCTGCATTGAACGTCATACTGGTTCCATTGTTTTTCACTGACCTTATTCTTCTAAATTCCTATTTAGGCCTGAGTTGGATGCATGTGATGTACCAGAAAAATATCCTCAGCTATTTCAGGTAACTCTGGATGTAGAACTACAGCCTCACGACAAAGTGATGGAGCTAACCCCACCATGGGAACATTACTGCACAAAAGATGTCAACCCCAGCATCCTCTTCTCTTCTCACCAGGAGCATCAAGATACTCTGGTCTTAGGAGGTATGAGTCATCCAGTGGTTTAGTTTTCAGAATGAAGCCTCTGTGTTATTTATCTCATTGATTTATTTCCTGTGTTTCCTTGATATCTTTTGTCTTGCAGGACAGGCTCCAATAGATATCCCTCCAGATAATCCCAGACATTTTGGGCAAGGTGGCTTCTTTTCCACTCTCTGCTGGCAAGGTATTTATTTCCAAGCATTTCTTTAAGTTACATGGTTAGATGGTTAAATCACATGGTTCTTCTATAAAAATGATTAGTCCTTGAAACAGTCTAAAGTAAAAACAACACTAAGAAGTCATCTATCTAACATGTTATTTCACATTCTTCCTGCTCATTCCTTTTCCATATGAGGCAACTTTCCTACTCTGAACTCCATGGATGCTATTAGACTGATGCAAAAGGCCATTTTAAGCTGAACTCTACCTTTTCTATTATGCGGTGTTTTGGCTCACAGCACTGGGTTTATGAATAATCATGGTATTTTCTAGGATCTCCATTTACACTGCTGACACACACAAAAAATTAGCAAAGAACTCTATCTCACGGCCTTAACTAAATTCTCCAAAAATAAAAAATCTGGCAACACCCACCTCCACCCTGCCCAGGGCTTTGACCCCTAGCAGAGCAGAGCTGAGCTTCCCTGGTGCAGGGAAGGCAAACACTACCTACATATCTCTGCTGCTGCTGCGGCTGCTGCTAAGTCGATTCATTTGTGTCTGACTCTGCGCGACCCCATAGATGGCAGCCCACCAGGCTCCGCCATCCCTGTGATTCTTATATCTCTGCTACTTGCTTTAAAAACCTTGACAGAGGTTGGACTTGATTGCAATATCCTTTTTTGCAGAACCTGGAGATATGTTTAGAATCTTTCCCAACATAAAACTCTGGACAGCTCCCAGTAGATTAGCATTGGTATTCTGATTGATACCCCTTTGCTTGGGAGAAGGCAACGGCACCCCACTCCAGTACTCTTGCCTGGAAAATCCCATGGACGGAGGAGCCTGGCGTGCTTCAGTCCGTGGGGTCGCTAGGAGTCGGACACGACTGATCGACCTCACTTTCACTTTTCACTTTCGTGCATTGGAGAAGGAAATGGCAACCCATTCCAGTGTTCTTGCCTGGAGAATCCCAGGGACGGAGGAGCCTGGTGGGCTGCCGTCTATGCGGTCACACAGAGTCGGACACGACTGACGCGACTTAGCAGCAGCAGCAGCAACACCCCTTTGCTTTAGAGTTTGCTGAGGTTAACTGCAAGATTGAATGCGGAATTCCATGGTAAGGACTTTCTTAAGAAAGGGGTAGGAAACTGCCTCTGGCGATAGTGTACTTAAAATCCTCTTGGTTGACTTTCCTTTCCGTGTCAATATAACACACTATTCCCATTGCCTACACAGAGTTTTCCATGTGTGATGAAAAAGTTGTTTATAGAATTCCTTTGAATTGAAAGGTTTACTTTCAGAATTTTCTTTTTTTAAAATTTTTATTGGGAAATAGTTGATTTACAATGTTGTGGTGTTTTCAGGTGTACTATAAAGTGAATCTGTTGTACATATATCCACCCTTTTTAGATTCTTTCAGAATTTTCTACTGAGAATTGGGATCAAAAACATTTTAAAAATGGGAAAACCCAATGAAATCTAGATAGCAGGTAGATTTCCCAGTCCCCTCTTGGTTTTTCCTTCATCTTGCTTCTTCACATAAGAGCTTTTAATAAAACTTTACTTTTACTTTCCTCTGCTATTTTAGTAAGTACTTGAGAAATCTTCTTATCAGGCTATAAAATAGGTTTAGCACAAATGCACAGTCTTTTAACTGAACTGCACAGAGCCAGATGGATTTAGGAATGAAGAATTTTTTGCACGTTAGAAAGTCAATATGATAAATAAACTGCATATTACTTAGCATCCCTGAGTGTATCTCAGACAACAGCATGTCATTAAATATGTTAAAATGTCTGCAGTGAGGGGCTGGAAGAAGTTGCTGCTGTAGGTGTCCCAGCTTTAGGCAGACCAGATCACACATTGAGCTTTTGCAATGGACCAGGCATTGTAATAGGGGCTAGAGAAACAAGGATATCCCCAGTCCTCAAGGATCTTCCCTTCTGGTTTGCGAGGAAATGGCTATATTGTGAAATTTGGGGAGGTGAAACATCAGAAAAGTAGAAAAGTCAAACACTGAGGTCCTGGTACTCTCTGTTGGCCTCACTGCCCTCATAAAGTTTGCAACATTGTAGATCAAGCCCTGAGCATTTGGAGTGGGAGCACTGACTCCAAGACCTAGAGTACCAGAGAACTAACCCAAGGAGTGTCAAATAGTGAGAATTCACACAAAGGAAACTACTTGAATACAAGGCCTGGCATCACCCAACCACCATTAGTACTCTGTGCAGGATGCCTCACCTAAACAGCAAAAAGACAAAAATAAAAACCCAATCATCAGCAGACAGAATTACCACCTCACTCAGCTTTGCCCATCAGAGGAAAAACAAACAAACAAAAACTCAGCACAATTCTCACCCTGTACGAAGCTTACACAGACCACTGGACCAAGCTTAGGAGGGCAGAAACAAAAAGGAAGAAAGAATTCAACCTTCTTCAAGGAAAGAATTCAACTTTCCTTCAAGCCTGGGAAAAGGAGACCTCAAACACAATAGGTTAAAAATAATAATAATGAGAAGGGAGAGAAATACTATGCAAAGGAAGGAACAAACTAGAAATACAGAAGTCCAAATAAATGAAGAGGAAATAAGCAAACTACATGAAAAAGAATTCAGAATAATGATAGTAAAAATGATCAAAAACTTGAAAACAGAATGGAGAAAATGGAAGAATCAATTAACAAAGACCTAGGAGAATTAAAGAATAAACATACAGAGACAAACAACACAATTACTGAAATTAAAAAAACTCTAGAAAGAATCAATAGCAGAATATCTGAAACAGAAGAACGAATCAGTGAGCTGGAAGATAAAATGGTGGAAATAACTTCTGAAGAGCAGAATAAGGTAAAAATTTTGAAGAGATTATAGTTGAAAATTTCCCCAACATGGAAAAGGAAATAGTCAATCAAGTCTAAGAGGCACAAAGAGCCCATACAGGATAAACCCAAGAAGAAACATGCCAAGACACATACTAATTAAACTAGCAAGACTAAACACAAAGAATATTAAAAGCAGTAAGGAAGAAGCAACAAGTAACATACAGGGGAAACCCCATACACTTAACAGTTGATCTTTCAGCAGAAACTCTGCAGGCCAGAAGGGAATGGCAGGATATATTTAAAGTACTGAAAGGGAAAAATCTACAATCAAGATTACTGTACCCGGCAAGGATCTCATTCAAAATTGATGGAGAAATAAAAAGCTTTTCAGACAAGCCAAAGTTAAGAGAATTCAGTACCACCAAACCAGCTTTACAACAAATGTTAAAGTGACTGACATAGTCAAGAAATACAAGAGAAGAAAAAGGATCTACAAATCAACCCCAAACAATCAAGAAAATGGCAATAGGAACATGATAATTACTTTAAATGTAAATGGATTAAATGCTCCAACAAAAATACACAGACTGGCTGAATGGATACAAAAACAAGACCCATATATATGCTGTCTACAAGAAACCTACTTCAGACCTAAAGACACATATAGACTGAAAGTGAGAGGAAGGAAAAATATATTCCATGCAAATGGGAAGCAAAAGAAAGCTGGAGTAGCAATCCTCCTATCCAAAAAAATAGACCTTAATATAAAGAATATTACAAGAGATAAGGAAGGACATTCTTTAATGATCAAGGGATCAATACAAGAGGAAGACACAACAATTGTAAATATCTATGCACCTAACATAGGAGCACCTCAATACATAAGACAAATAGTAACAGACATAAAGGAGAAATTGACAGTAACAATAATAGTAGGAGACTTTAACACTCCACTCACACCAATGAACAGATTATCAAAACAGAAAATTAATAAGGAAACACAAGTCTTAAATGACACATTAGATGAGATGGATCTCATTGATATCTTCAGGACATTTGCATCCAAATGCAGAAGAATACACCTTCTTCTCAAGTGCACATGGAACATTCTCCAGGATAGACCACATCTTGGGTCCCAAATCAAACCTCAGTTAATTTAAGAAAATTGAAATCATAGCAAGCATCTTCTCCAATCACAGAGTTATGAGACTAGGTATCAATTATAAGAAAAAAAGCTGTTAAGAAACACAAACACATGGAAATTAAACAACACATTTCTAAATAACCAACAGGTTACTGAAGAAATCAAAAAAGAAATAAATTGCTAGAGACAAATGACAATGAAAACACAACAACTCAAAACCTGTGGGATGCAGCAAAACCAGTTCTAAGAGGGAAGTTTATAGCAATACAATCCTACCTCAACAAATAAGAAGCTCATCGAATAGACAACCTAACTTTACACCTAAAACAGCTGAAAAAGGAAGAACAAAACCCCAAAAAAAACTTAGTAGAAGGAAAGAAATCATAAAGATCTGAGCAGAAATAAATGAAAAAGAAATGCAAGAAACAATAGTAAAGGTTAATAAAACCAAAAGCTAGTTCTTTGAGAAGATAAACAAAATTAGCAAACCTTTAGCCAGATGCATCAAAAAAAAAAAAAAAAAAGAGAGAGAAGAATCAAATCAACAAAATTAGAAATAAAAAAGGAGAGGTTACAACAGACAATGCAGAAATACAAAGGATTAGAAGAGACTATTATGAACAACTATATGACAATAAAATGGATAACCTGGAAGAAATGGACAGATTATTAGAAAAGTTCAATCTTCCAAGACTGAACCAGGAAGAAATAGAAATTATGAACAACCCAATTATAAGTACAGAAATTAAAGCTGTGATCAAATATCTCCCCAAAAACAAGAGCCCAGGACCAGATGGCTTCACAGGAAGATTCTGTCAAATATTTAGAGAAGAGCTAATGCCTATCCTTCTAAAACTCTTACAAAATATTGCAGAGGAAAGAACACTTCCAAACTCATTCTACAAGGCTGCCATCACCCTGATACCAAAACCAGACAAAGACAACACAAAAGATGAAAACTACAGGCCAATATCACTGAAGAACATAGATGCAAAAATCCTCAACAAAATTTTAGCAAACAGAATTCAGTAACACATCACAAAGCTCATACACTGTGATCAAGTTGAGTTATTCCAAGAATGCAAGGACTCTACACCATATTAACAAATTGAAAGATAAAAATCATGTGATAATCTCAATAAATGCAGAAAAAGCCTTTAACAAAATTCAGCACCCATTTATGGTTTAAACTCTTCAAAAAATGGGCATAGAAGGAACCTACCTCAACATAGTAAAGGGCATATATGATGAACCTACAGCAAACATTATTCTCAATGTTGGGAAACTGAAAGCATTCCCCCTAAGATCAGAAACAAGACAAGGGTGTCCACTTTCACCACTATTATTCAATAGTCCACTTTCACCACTATTATTCAAGTCCTAGCTACCACAATCAGAGAAGAAAAAGAAATAAAAGGAATCCAGATCAGAAAAGAAGTAAAGTCTCACTGTTTGCAGATGACATGATACTGTACATAGAAACCCTTAAAGATAGTATCAGAAAATTACTAGAGCTAATCAGTGAATTTAGCAAAGTTGCAGGATACAAAATCAATACACAGAAATCACTTGTATTTCTATATACTAACAATGAAAAATCAGAAAGAGTAAATGAAGGAGTCAATCCCATTCACCATTACAACAAAAAGAATTAAATATCTAGGGCTAAACTTACCTAAGGAGACAAAAGAGCTATACACAGAAAATTATAAGACACTAATGAAAGAAATCAAAGATGATATAAACAGATGGAGAGATATTCCATGTTCCTGGGTAGGAAGAATCAATACTGTGAAAATGACAATACTACCAAATGCAATCTACAGGCAAGGGCACCCCACTCCAGTACTCTTGCCTGGAGAATCCCATGGATGGAGGAGCCTGGTAGGCGACAGTCCATGGGGTCGCTGAGGGTTAGACATGACTGAGCGACTTCACTTTCACTTTTCACATTCATGCATTGGAGAAGGAAGTGGCAACCTACTCCAGTATTCTTGCCTGGAGAATCCCAGTGACAGAGGAGCCTGTTGGGCTGCTGTCTATGGGGTCACACAGAGTCGGACAGATTCAATGTAATCCCTATCAAATTACCAATGGTATTTTTCACAGAACTGGAACAAAAAATTTCACAATTCACATGGAAACACGAAAGACCCCAAATAGCCAAAGTAGTCTTGAGAAAGAAGAATGGAGCTGGAGGAATCAACCTTCCTGACTTCAGATTATACTACAAACTTACAGTCATCAAGACAGTACAGTACTGGCACAAAAACAGAAATATAGACCAATGGAACAAGATAGAAAGCCCAGAAATAAACCCATGCACCTATGGGTACCTTATTTTTGACAAAGGAGGTAGGAATATACAATGGGGCAAAGACAGCCTCTTCAATAAATGGTGCTGGGAAAACTGGATAGCTGCATGTAAAAGAATGAAATTAGAACACTTCCTAAAGACCTAAATGTAAGACCAGAAACTATAAAACTCTTAGGAGGAAAACATAGGCAGAATGCTGGATGACATAAATCAAAGCAAGATCCTCTATGACCCACCTCCTAGAGTAATGGAAATAAAAACAAAAGTAAATAAGTGGGACCTGATTAAACTGAAAAACTTTAGAACAGCAAAGAAAATTATAAGCAAGGTGAAAAGACAGCCCTCAGAATGGGAGAAAATAACAGCAAATGAAACAACTGACAAAGGATTAATTTCCAAAATATACAAGCAGTTCATGCCAGAAAAACAACTCAATTAAAAAGTAGGAAAAAGATCTAAACAGACATTTCTCCAAAGAAGACATACAGATGGCTAACAAACACATGAAAAGATGCTCAACATCACTCATTATTAGAGAAATGCAAATCAAAACTACAATGAAATATCACCTCACACCAGTCAGAATGGCCATCATCAAAAAGTCTACAAACAATAGATGCTGGAGAGGGTATGGAGAAGGAATGCTCTTGCACTGTTAGTGGGAATGTAGATTGATACAGCTACTGTGGAAGACGGTATGGAGATTCCTTAAAAAACTAGGAATAAACCCACCATATGACCCAGAAATTCCACTCCTAGGCATATACCCTGAGGAAACCAAAATTGAAAAGGTGCATGTATCCTAATGTTCATTGCAGCACTATTTACAATAGCTAGAACATGGAAGCAACCTAGATGCCCATCAACAGATGAATGGATAAAGAATTTGTGGTACATATACACAATGGAATATTACTCAGGCCATAAAAAGGAACCCATTTGAGTCAGTTCTGATGAGGTGGATGAACCTAGAACCTATTATACAGAGTGAAGTGAGTCAGAAAGATAAATATCATATTCTAATGCACATGTACAGAATCTAGAAAAATGGTACTGAAGAATTTATTTACAGGGCAGCAGTGGAGAAACAGACATAGAGAATAGACTTATGGACATGGAGAGAGAGGAGGAGAGGGTGAGATGTATGGAAAGAGTAACATGGAAACTTACATTACCATATGTAAAATAGATAGCCAATGGGAATTTGCTGTATGGCTCAGGAAACTCAAACAGGCTCTGTATCAACCTAGAGGGGTGGGATGGGGAGGGAGATGGGAGGGAGGTTCAAAAGGGAGGGGATATATGTATACCTATGGCTGTTACATGTTGAAGTTTGACAGAAAACAACAGAATTCTGTAAAGCAATTATCCTTCAATAAAAAAAGAAAAAGAAAAAAAATGTCTGCAGTGAAACATAACTCATAGCCCTGAGTGAAATCAATGAAGACATTTATAAGTAACTTTCACATCAGTTCTAGTCAGATTTTCCCACAAACGTAGGGAAACCTTTAGTTTTTCACAGCTTTTTGCATTTTAGAACTGGGGAGGAGGGATGTGGATCTGCACTTCGTTTGGAACAGGCATCTACCTGCCAGTAGATGAAGTTCCATAGGGCCATCTGCCCCATGGAGGGCCTGGAATGTCACTCACCAGCCTCTTCATTCCTTCCCCAGAAGAAAGGAATTTCCTGCTGCAAATCTTTCCTGCTGCCCATTTTATGCTGAAAGTAGCTCCTCCCAGTTGGTGTAAAGGGCCATCCTAACACCAGAGCCATTTCCTCTGGTCACTTATTAGGCATGGGGTTCACTTCTGCTCCAGACTGTGGGAGAAAGGCCCTGCTTTTGGCTGCAGGTCATTTGAAGAAGAAAAAGACCATGAGAGGAGGCAGCAAGGACTAGGAAACGATGTTTTGTTTTTTTTCAAAGCACCTAGCATAGTGCTGGGAAGAAAAAGAGGATGCTGGTAGTAGTAATTTTAAAAATAAGAAAAACCACTTAAGTACTACTTACTATTGATCTGAGCACTTTCCATATCGAATCTCATGTAATTTTCACAACACTCAATGGGAGCTAGGTTCTATTTACTACTCCCGTTTTGCAGAAGGGAAAACCAAGGCACAGAGAAGTAAAGCCACTTTCTCAGCACAGAGCCAGTAAGTAGCAGAGATGAGATTCAAACTTGGGCTGATTCTAGAGTTTTTGGTCTTCATGCCTATGCTATATTCCTCTCAAATGCTCATCAGATAGTAACTGAATGTTATGTGAAATACATCAAGTTTTCCATCAGTAAGAGTCTAAAAGCATTGTTTTTTCCAGGCTGCTCTTTCTCTCTTTCTGAACTTAAGTGTGTAGACTCTAACAAAAAGCAGTAATTCTGTGGCTGGTGACTGACTGTTTCTGGCATACTGGCCTTCCTTAGATCAGAAATCGGAGAAGTCATTCTGCGAGGAGGACCACGCTGCCCTAGTGAATCAGGAGAGTGAGCAGTCAGACGATGAGCTTCTGACGCTGTCCAGCCCACATGGCAATGCCAATGGTGACAAACCTCACGCAGCCAGGAAGCCCAGCAAAAAGCAGCAGGAGCCAGCTGCCCCTGCACCCCCTGAGGATGTGGATCTTCTGGGTCTAGAAGGGTCTGCAGTGAGTAAGAACTTCTCTTTGCCGGCAGCTCCTCCCTCCAATTCCGAACTTCTGAGTGACCTGTTCGGGGGCGGAGGTGCAGCCGGTCCCGTCCAGTCTGGACAGTCAGGGGTGGACGATGTGTTTCACCCGAGTGGACCTACATCCACCCAGTCCACACCACGCCGATCTGCCACCTCCACCTCTGCATCTCCAACACTGAGAGTAGGAGAAGGTAATTGTTTCCATATTGTGCTGTACTTCTCAGTGTTGAATTATAACTTTTGGGCCAAGCAGGTGGAATCGAACTTTCCTCATAATCTAGCCTTTTCTGATCTCCCGAAAAGTCTCCGGAAGGTCTGTGTCTTCATGTCAGTGGGAACCACAAGAGGAAGTAGAAATACTGTCCATTTTGGTAGGACAGTCTAAGAAAGAATATTTGAGTTCATCACCCTTACTTTTTTTTTAAGGCTTCAATCCCTCAGCTGCTTTATTTATTTCTTCTTGGAGGTGTAGATTGACGAATTGTTATTAATAATAACAGCAACTATTTGTGGGGTACTCACTATTTGCCAAACATGGAATTTAACACCAGCCATGAATTCAGTCTTTATAAAAACACAGTAAATAAGGTGCTATTGTTATCTGCATTTTCTAGTTGAGGAAACAGAGGCTTAGAGTCAAATTAGTAATGTACTTTTATATGGCCCAAAACTAGGTCATTTGACTCCTGAGCTTTCCCTCAGTTTTCCTGTAATGGCTTCTTGAAACTGTAGTTTTCCGAATACATTTTTGCTGTGCAGAGAAGCACTTAATTAATTTAAGATATATTTAAGGGACTCCTGCCAGCAGCACAGCTGATGGAGTGGAGCAGTTGGTGCCAGATAAAGAGTTTGAGCCCCATGAGGCTCAGTCAGCTTCACTCCGCTCATTGCCACAGACTCAATCCTTCTTGTGGCTGGCCATCCACATTTTTTTGACGTTTGCAGGCAGACTCTTTAACATCTGAGCCACCAGGGAAGCCTAATTTAACATAGGTTGGTATTAAAAGTGTCCCAAGTAATAGTGAGAAGATTTTAGCATTCTCTACTGGTGGACGTCAAAGTTAGGTGTCTGCTTGCAGGTATTCTATAAATCTCAGTATTCTCATTTTATAGAAGGGATAAAGTTTGGTTAGTATTAAATGAGCTAAATGACACACATCATGTAATAGAGTGCCTGATGTATAGTTGATTCATTGCTGCTATGTAAGGCTAATCTACTGCCCGGCAGACATTAGGAGAGCACTATGCCAATGAAGTTGTAGCTGAACACATATTAAATCATATCCCTCCCTGGGTTTTGAGAATGGGGTTTATTCATTAACTCGTTTGACTGTAGTTATCTATTCCTAGAATAGGTCACTCCTACTCCAGGAAGCAGTCAGCCCATTAGCTTGATGCTTACAAATTAGGAAGTGACATCTCATTATAGGGAGCTAATTCCCTTGCCCATTAATGCAAAATTAAAGTCCAGTTATATATATGCCACTCTGTCATTTTCATCACATTTATCTCACGTCTGTGAAGAATGTGACATGCCTTTGGGAAATTCCTGGAATTTGAAGTCCAAAAACTTGAACATGAGTCCAGTCTTATCATTTACTTGATATTGGGCAAGAAACTCGGCTCTCTGAACCTCAGTTTTATTGTCTATAGAATGAAAATGCTATCACTTCTGTCTGACAGCTAACAGGATCAGCTGATGTACTCTTTATGAAAGGCAACATAAACCCTAAAGAAATGATGCAATACTAAGTTACTGCATTGTTGGGCTTCCCTGATGGCTCAGTGGTTACGAATTCTCCTGCCAATGCAGGAGACATGGGTTTGATCCCTGGTCTGGGAAGATCCCACATGCCACAAAGCAACTAAGCCCGTGTGTCACAACTGTTGAGCCAGTGCTCTAGAGCCCAGGAATCACAGCTACTGAGCCCATACGCTGCAACTGTTGAAGCCCACATGCCCTCCACAGCAAGTGCAGCCACTGTAATGAGAAGCCCAGGCACCATAACAAGAGAAAAGCCTGCACAGCAATGAAGATCCAACATACTCAAAATAAATAAATAAAATTTAAAAATACTATTATTGTGTTGTTGCTGGAAACCTCAGCTGCCACTTTGTTGTAGTTTTCTTGGTTCATTCACAAACTTTTTTGCATTTTACTACATCTGCACCTGGTTTCTAGCAAGTTGTAAGCAAGCAATGTTTTGAAAGCATTTCGTGTCATAGAACATAAGGTGTGATGAGAGCTCAGTTTTTGTCACACTCATTTTCTTTTCTTTTTAACTTTTGATGTGCCAGGACCACTAAAAACACAAAACTAAGCAAAACCTGGTCAGTGAGGTTTTCTACTGTTCACCTTAATAGCAAAGCTCCTCGTGCCTGGCTTTTGTTCACTAATTCACTGAACATGATCACAGTTCATTCATTGATCATCTCTTGTGATCCAGGCCATGGTTTCACCACTTATCTATTAATCTATAAACTTGCTTGATTTATTTCATGTTATTAAGATGCCCAAAGGCCCACAGGGCCCTTGTTTATAGAGTTTATGGATCATCCTACAGGTAAATCAGGAGTTCTCCTTTGTCCTCAAAGAAAGGGTTATTCACATGTAGTCAGAAATCCTTGGGCTTCACTGTTAACCCTGAAGGAAGTTTTAAGGATAGGATGGGCCTGTGGAGCAGCCCATGAGGCAGGTGTCATCCTGACTTTTCCAGTATTTGGCCTAGGGCCTTGTAAGAGTGACAGCTGTCCAATATTTATGGAATGAGTGAACCCATAGGACAAAGAAACACCTTTTTCCTGTTTTCTAGGTGCCACCTTTGACCCATTTGGAGCACCTTCTAAACCATCAGGTCAAGATTTGCTGGGTTCTTTTTTGAACACAGCCAGTGCTTCCAGTGACCCCTTTCTTCAGCCTACGAGGAGTCCTTCTCCTACAGTGCATGGTAAGGAAGTATTTATGCTGTGTTTAGTGGAACAGGGTTCCCTACAAGACATCAGTAGGTGTTCAGATATAAAAACATCTTGTAGGCAGGATTTTGTTTTGGCTTTTGTTTTTGTTTTTTCTCCTTTGAATCTGCATACATTTTTTTAAAATTTTATTTTATTTTTAAGCTTTACAATATTGTATTAGTTTTGCCAAATATCGAAATGAATCCGCCACAGGTATACCCGCGTTCCCCATCCTGAACCCTCCTCCCTCCTCCCTCCCCTACCCTCCCTTTGGGTCGTCCCAGTGCACCAGCCCCAAGCATCCAGTACCATGCATCGAACCTGGACTGGCGACTCGTTTCATACATGATATTATACATGTTTCAATGCTATTCTCCCAAATCTCCCCACCCTCTCCCTGTCCCACAGAGTCCATAAGACTGATCTATACATTGGTGTCTCTTTTGCTGTCTCGTACACAGGGTTATTGTTACCATCTTTCTAAATTCCATATATATGCGTTAGTATACTATATTGGTGTTTTTCTTTCTGGCTTACTTCACTCTGTATAATAGGTTCCAGTTTCATCCATCTCATTAGAACTGATTCAAATGTATTCTTTTTAATGGCTGAGTAATACTCCATTGTGTATATGTACCATAGCTTTCTTATCCATTCATCTGCTGATGGGCATCTAGGTTGCTTCCATGTCCTGGCTATTATAAACAGTGCTGCAATGAACACTGGGGTACATGTGTCTCTTTCCCTTCTGGTTTCCTCAGTGTGTATGCCCAGCAGTGGGATTGCTGGATCATAGGGCAGTTCTATTTCCAGTTTTTTAAAGAATCTCCACACTGTTCTCCATAGTGGCTGTACTAGTCTGCACTCCCACCAATAGTGTAAGAGAGTTCCCTTTTCTCCACACCCTCTCCAGCATTTATTGCTTGTAGACTTTTGGATCGCAGCCATTCTGACTGGTGTGAAATGGTACCTCATAGTGGTTTTGATTTGCATTTCTCTGATAATGAGTGATGTTGAGCATCTTTTCATGTGTTTGTTAGCCATCTGTATGTCTTCCTTGGAGAAATGTCTATTTAGTTCTTTGGCCCATTTTTTGATTGGGTCATTTATTTTTCTGGAGTTGAGCTGTAGGAGTTGCTTGTATATTTTTGAGATTAGTTGTTTGTCCATTGCTTCCTTTGCTATTATTTTCTCCTATTCTGAAGGCTGTCTTTTCACCTTGCTAATAGTTTCCTTTGTTGTGCAGAAGCTTTTAAGTTTAATTAGGTCCCATTTGTTTATTTTTGCATTTATTTCCAATATTGGCTTTTGTTTTTGAAAAGCTACATATCTCTTAAAAATTAACAATTCATGTTAACATATTAAAAGTTCTGCAGTGTTTTACAGTAAAGAAGCCTGCTTAACTTTTACTCAGCTTCCCTAAAATTTAATTTGGAAATTTTTTTTGCATTAGAGCTACATGCACAAAATGCATAGGGTACCACCAGTTGTAGGACATATCTTTATTTTATGTGCTGTCACTTTCAGTTGATTGGAAGATGCCTACTAGTTGAAATCTTTGAATTATGAAAAAATATGTGTCTTGAGTTAATAAAATGCAATATGACAAGCATTCCACAAAATTAGTATTCCACAGAGCAGTTTAGAATACAATATCCCGATATATTAAACTAGTTCTAAGATGAAGCCACTAACCACACTCGACTGTTGAGCACTTAAAATGTGCCAGTCTGATTTGAAACATACTAAGTGTAAAGTGCATACCAGAATTCAAAACTTAGTACAAAAAAGCAATGTAACATGTCATTAATATATTTATATTAGTCATTTAATGTAATATTTTGAATATATTAGGTTAAATAAAATGTTATATTAATATTAATTTTGCCAGTGTCTTTTTACCCTTTTTAATGTGACTACTAGAAAAATTTTAAATTATACAAGGCCCACATTATATTTCTAAGTTAGAGACAAACTTTGTGGAAAGAATCATAATCACATCTGTTTGTAAGAGCAAAAAGGTATCACTTAGGTAACACTGATTAAAACTTAAGGTCTTCAGTGAAGGATATATGGCTTTGAGCTGGAGAAATGAAGCTCCTTCTTGATGCTGAAGGATGCTGAACCCAAGTGGCCTAGACTTAGAGGACGATGTATTTATAGTTGAAGGCCCCCTGAGCCCCTCTGGGGAACACAGTGTAGTGATCAGCTTGACTTCATGGGAGCTATGCAAATGCAAAAGGAAACTGTGCAACACTGAGTTGAGTTGTGCAACTCTGGTCAAACTGCAATGACAGAAAATGAGGAAGCAGTCCAGGAACAAACTTTATGGGTGATTTCCTATTGCTCTTAAATCTCAAACTGTATGAAGTGGATCCACAGGACGATATGCAAGAAATTCACCTCTGACCCTTGTGCCATGCCCACTTAAAAGAATCTCTGGATTGGAAGTTGGCTACCCCAAGAGGAAAGATGCAGGGTGATAGGTTAAAGCTGTTGTTTTTGTTCACTTATTTAAAATGTAGGTTATGTCATTGCTGTCCTTGCAGTGACTCCCTGCTTCACTCAGCATGGAAGCCAAAGTCATTGGGATGGCCTTGGTCGGCCCTCTGTGCTCGAATACCCAGGGCTGTGACCTCCTTCCCTGCTTGCTCCCTCTGCTCGTTCCATTCCAGTCACATGGCTCTCCACTGTTGCACTGGCAGTCCTCTCTTCCCCAGACCATGGCATGGCTAATTCCTTCTCCTCTTTTATCTTTGCTCAGCAATCAGCTTCTCAGTGGGGTCTCCTCTGACTGCTCTATTTCACATGGAAACTTCTCCTCCTGTCTATCTTTCCCCACTAGAACATGAGTTCAGAGGCAGAGACTTTTGTTAGTTTTGTTTACAAATGCTTTCCTAGTGCCTACAAGATCTATATGATGTGTTGTATTATCTACCTGTCTTTCCATATAAAATGAATTATATTTTTTCCTATATAAATCTCTTTGATGCATACTGATAATATTAATAAGGTTATCTATTGTCCTGACTTTAATACTTTGAATTTACTGTTTTCATGTGAGTACCACCTTTTATGTCCCGTGGGTATGGATGTTCGTACTTGAGCATGGCAGTACGGACTTGGTTCTACCTTGTGAGTTGGCTAGATGTTTATCCCTCCGTTTCAGCCAGTTAGAACTCTTTTCTTTCGTGGCTGTGCTGCTGATTTTGATCTGTGTGATGCTAGTGTGTGAAAGAATGTTCCACTGTCCTTGCTGAGAAGGGAATTATTCCATTGTTAGTGGGTCAGTTGCATCCTCTTCATATATAGATGAGACTCAGGCATCAGTTTGGGAAGTCAGATTGCCCACCTCTAGTTTCTACAAGGCACTATCCATCACTTGTGAAAATCAAGAAATGTTACCTTCAAGTTCTATGAATATTTACTGAACATTTTCTCTGAAGAGAATAATTATTTAGGGCTTAATCTGAGAAGAAAAACTGAACAAGTAACCATAATAAAAAGCTAAGCAGAAGTTTAAAATACTGGGTATTATCTTTTCATTTGTTTATTCCTTTCTCTCCAGCAGATTTTAAATTTCTGGAGGATAGGCACTTGTCCTTTAGCTGTCTGTTCCCTGATGGTGCCTTGTGTGTGGTAGGTTTGTGGGTTTGATTAGTAATACAGTTGAAGTACTAATTCCTAGTTCTGCATCCTAGTTGGGTGTAAGACTAAGGTCAGAGTTTAAAGGAAGTCAAACAGAAAAAGTTAGCAAAATTATCTAGTTTCCACCTCAGTTTTCATGGATTACTGTGGAAAAAGAGAAGGGAAAACTGAAAGAAAAGAACTGTTATTTCTGATAATGGAATATTCTATTTAATTCAGTGATGGGAAGGTACAGTGTCTTGGTTCGTACTAAGGAAATAAAACAGGTAAATATAAGGCTTGATAAGGATGGCTTGGTGCCTTGATGAACCTTTTGGTGGTGATATGTGTACTGTGTCTTAAATCCTACTTGCAGTGTTATTTTAGTATTTGCTTTGTATTCTTTGATTTAATGAACAGAACCTAGAAGAGTCTTAGAAAGAAGTTCTTTCTTATGGCATCCAGTTTCTTATTTGCATTCTACAGATGCAGAAAAAGTTTACTCTACCAATGTGTACTCTAATATACCTGATTATATTTAACTGAACATTTCTTTTAAATTCTCCACTTGAAACTTTGAGAAGGGTCAGGCAGTTCAGTCGCTCAGTTGTGTATGACTCTTTCTTACCCCATGGACTGCAGCATGCCAGGCTTCCCTGTCTTTCACTAACTCCTGGAGCTTGCTCAAATACATGTCCATTGAGTCGGTGATGCCATCCAACCATCTCATCCTTTGTTGTTGCCTTCTCTGCCTGCCTTCAACCTTTCCCAGCATCAGGGTCTTTTCCAATAAGTCAGATTTTTGCATCAGGTGGCCAAAGTTTTGGAGTTTCAGCTTCAGCATTAGTCCTTCCAATGAATATTCAGGACTGATTTCCTTTAGTATGGACTGGTTGGGTCTCCTTGCAGTCCAAGGGATTCTCAAGAGTCTTCTCCAACACCACAGTTCAAAAGCATCAATTCTTTGCACTCAGCTTTCTTTACAGTCCAACTCTCACATCCATACATGACCACTGGAAAAATCATAGCTTTGACTAGATGGACCTTTGTTGGTGAGGTAATGTCTCTCCTTTTTAATATGCTGTCTAGGTTGGTCATATCTTTTTCTCCAAGGAGTAAGAATCTTTTAATTTCATGGCTGCGGTCACTATCTGCAGTGATTTTGGAGCCCAAGAAGATAAAGTCTGTCACTGATTCCACTGTTTCCCCATCTATTTGCCATGAAGTGATGAGACCAGATGCTATGATTTTAGTTTTTTGAATGTTGAGTTTTGAGCCAGCTTTTTCACTCTCCTCTTTCAGTTTATCGCATTCTGCCATAAGAGTGGTGTCATCTGCATATCTGAGGTTATTGATATTTTTCCTGGCAATCTTGATTCTAGCTTGTGCTTCGTCCAGCCCAGCATTTCTCATGATGTGCTCTGCATATAAGTTAAAGAATCAGGGTGAAAACATACAGCCTTGATGTACTCTTTTCCCAATTTTGAACCAGTCTGTCTGTCGTTCCATGTCCAGTTCTAACTGTTGCTTCTTGACCTTCATGCAGATTTCTCAGGAGACAGGTAAGGTGATCTGGTATTCCCATCTGTTTGAGAATTTTCCACAGTTTTTTTGTGAGCCACACAGTCAAAGATTTTGGCGTAGTCAATAAAGCAGAAGTAGATGTTTTTCTGGAACTCTCTTGCTTTTTCGATGATCTAATGGATGTGGGCAGTTTTATCTCTGGTTCCTCTGCCTAAATGCAGCTTGAACATCTGGAAATTCACAGTTCACGTACTGTTGAAACCTGGCTTGGAGAATTTTGAGCATAACTTTGCTAGCGTGTGAGATGAGTGCAATTGTGCAATAGTTTGAACATTCTTTGACATTGCCTTTCTTTGGGATTGGAATGAAAACTGACCTTTTCCAGTCCTGTGGCCACTGCTGAATTTTCCAAACTTGCTGGCATATTGAGTGCAGTACTTTCACAGCATCATCTTTTAGGATTTGAAATAGCTCAACTGGAATTTTGTCACCTCCACTAGCTTTGTTCATAGAGATATTTCCTAAGGCCCACCTGACTTCACATTCCAGGATGTCTGGCTCTAGGTGGGTGATCACACCATCATGGTTATCTGGGTCATGAAGATCTTTTTTGTATAGTTCTTCTGTGTATTCTTGTCATCTCTTCTTAGTATCTTCTGCTTCTGTTAGGTCCATACCATTTTCTGTCCTTTATTGAGCCCATCTTTGCATGAAATGTCCCCTTGGTATCTCTAATTTTCTTGAAGAGACTCTAGTCTTTCCCATTATATTGTTTCCCTCTATTTCTTTGCATTGATCACTGGATGGCTTTCTTATCTCTCCTTGCTGTTCTTTGGAACTCTGCATTCAAATGGGTATATCTTTCTTTTTCTCCTTTGCCTTTCACTTCTCTTCTTTTCTCAGCTAGCTGTTTGTAATGCCTTCTAAGACAACCATTTTGCCTTTTTGCATTTCTTTTTCTTGGGGATAGTTTAGATCACTGCCTCCTGTACAGTGTCATGAACCTCCGTCCATAGTTCTTCTAGCACTCTATCAGATGTAATCCCTTGACCTCCCTTGAGAGGGGTCAGAATGATCTATTTTGAAGCTGTAGTGAGTTTGTTGTTTTAGTGACAGTAGATACATCCCTGACAGCAGCATGGTGGGTGGATGGTATCTAGTCAGTTCCTAGTAAGTGTTCTGATTGACTCATATTCTCTGTTAATGTCCCAGCAGAGGAGACAAAAACAAAAAAAATTAAATTTTTATTCATTTTTTAATGCAAAATACATTTCCTATTGGGGTACAACAATGTTGCGATAATTTCAGGTGAACAGTGAAGGGACTCAGCCACACATATACATGGATCCATTCTCCCCCAAATGATAAAACAACATTTTTGTTCTAAGTTGCTCATGCAGTTTATGCCAGCTTAAGGCAAATTGAGTTTGAGTTTCATTTCACCTTTTTTCTATTGCCTACTGACTTTGTGTTAAGGGTAGAGGTGGGACCCATGCAGATGGATAAGATAATTCTTGCTTTCACAGCGTACTCGAGACAGATATATGCACAGTTACAATTCAGAGTGTACCTTTGGAGGTAAAATAAAGGCGAACAAGGAAGTAACAGAGACAAACAGTATATGGCTTCCACCAGTGCTCATATAAGTAAGTACAGATGAAGGCAGAAAATACCAATGTTGCAGAATGTGGAGAGAGCTCAGAGGGAGAGTAGAATCACGTGAGACATGGGCATATCATGAGAGGGAGAGCATTTTCTTTTGTGAACTCAGAAAAGTGGATTCTGAGCTATTTTGTCCTGATTCTTTTTCTTCTCCTCGTTTGCAGCTTCTAGTACCCCTGCTGTGAACATTCAGCCAGATGTTTCAGGAGCCTGGGACTGGCATACCAAACCAGGTAAAGATCAGCAGATGAATTTTGTGCCACATAATTGGTCACTGGAGCATAATCCTTCACCCAAGGTGAAGTGAGTACTTGCAGAGTGCTAGCCCCATTTATGGAAGTTCCTAAAGGTTCCCAATCTGAGAAAGCTTTTCACATTGCCCTTGATGACATGGTAGTGCTGCATGTCTTATGATAATTTCTCTAAGTCTCAATTTGCTAAATGTTTGCCGTGACAATAGAGTTAGACAGATCTGGGTATACATCTAACTCAACCATTTAGAAGCTCTTGAATTTTTTTTTACCAGTCTGAACTTCAGTTTTCTTATCTGTAAAATGGAATTCACAATTCTTATCGCACACAGTTTAAGTGAAATTACTTACATGAAATTTTCTGGCATAGAGTAGGTGTTGCATAATCTGAATGGTTTTCTCTCTTACAGAGAACTTGTTTTAGATCTGAATTTGTCTATAGTAAATAAATTCTCTTTCTTATGGCTAGTATTGTATTTTTTGAGAGCCATCTTGTGTGATTATCTTTCTGACACTGTGCAAGTTACACACACACACACACACACACACACACACACACACACACTATGTCTGTCACAGCACCTTTCTAAAGCAGTTGCTGTTTCCTTATGTAACCAATGAGAAAATATCGACACTCAGAAAAGTTAAGCAACGTGTCAAAGGTCACTCAGCTAGGAAGTGGCAGAACCAGAATTCAACTCTGACTCCTCTCATAGGAAATCCCATAGGAAAGAATGGAGTCAGGTGACATGAGGTAAGCACCAGATGTAATGGTTTAGAGGAGTGGCTGCTACTGCTAAGTCACTTCAGTTGTGTCTGACTCTGTGCGACCCATAGACGGCAGCCCACCAGGCTCCCCCATCCCTGGGATTCTCCTGGCAAGAACACTGGAGTGGGTTGCCATTTCCTTCTCCAATGCATGAAAGTGAAAAGTGAAAGTGAAGTCGCTCAGTTGTGTCCGACTGTTAGCGACCCCATGGACTGCAGCCTACCAGGCTCCTCCGTCCATGGGGTTTTCCAGGCAAGAGTACTGGAGTGGGGTGCCATTGCTTGGTAATGACTTATACCTTTTCTGTTCCCTGTCCTTGCTCCAGGTCACTACTCCCTTAAATTAGGGAAATGGGGTCTAGCTACTTCTAACATATTTGCAAACCTTGTCCTAATTTGCCCTTAGAGATGAGGTGAGCAGTAGCTCTAGATTTCTGAACTTCAGAATTCAGCCTCAGACAACTAATTCATTTGCAATGACCTTCTTATTTTTTTCAGGAGGTTTTGGAATGGGAAGCAAATCAGCTGCCACCAGCCCAACAGGCTCCTCGCATGGTACTCCCACCCATCAAAACAAACCCCAGACTCTGGACCCTTTTGCTGACCTTGGGACATTAGGTATACACATAACAAATGAAGATACATACTTATTTTTGGCTACAAAGCCTCAAATCTAAATCTTTGGGGTTAAAAATAAGCTGTAGTGTTTACCTGGGATCTAAAATAATCTGTATTTTTAAGCTATATTCTAAAACCTAAAGCTGTCTTTTTAGAAAAGGAAACAGGCTTCAAATACTGGGTTGGAGCTAACCCCTATTAATGCATTTCTCCAATCCCTGAGTTTGGAGTAGTAGTGTAAATAAAGTTAGAACTTCTGGGAGCATCTGAAAATAGAGTTTGCACCGAAAGTAGTGACTATGTAGGGAAACAGTGAGAGACAAGGGTGGTCAAATAGAGCTGTGCCACGAGGGGCCCGCTGTGTGCAGGTCTTATTCTGAAGTTGCCAGTGAGGTCCTCACACTGTGCCTCTCTTCTCTTCATGGGCCACAGTCCTCTCTGGTCGGTTTGTAATCTTCCATACAGAAAATAGACCCTCTGGAGAGTATTTCTAAAGAGTTTTTTTATCAGATGTTAATTATTATTATTATTATAGGATAAGTGTTTTATCCAACCAGTCCATTCTGAAGGAGATCAGCCCTGGGATTTCTTTGGAAGGAATGATGCTAAAGCTGAAACTCCAGTACTTTGGCCACCTCATGCGAAGAGTTGACTCACTGGAAAAGACTCTGATGCTGGGAGGGATTGGGGGCAGGAGGAAAAGGGGACGACAGAGGATGAGATGGCTGGATGGCATCACTGACTCGATGGACGTGGGTTTGAGTGAACTCAGGGAGTTGATGATGGACAGGGAGGCCTGGCGTGCTGCGATTCATGGGGTCGCAAAGAGTCGGACACGACTGCAATAATCAAAGTCCACAGAAGCTGGTGTTTCCAAAACTACTCGCTCATAAAACACTTAATTGAAGTTCACTGAACCCAGTGTTTCCAAAATTACTTGCTCATAAAACACTTCAGTTCAGTTCAGTTCAGTCACTCAGTCGTGTCCAACTGTTTATGACCCCATGAATCGCAGCACGCCAGGCCTCCCTGCATCGGTGCTCGTGGTGATGCTCCCTAGAGAGGGGTACAGTGTGCAGGGTTCTGTTTTACCAAGAAATCTCTCTTCAAGGCGTAGTTGATTGGACTAGTGTGTTTTGAAACTTTTTCCCTCCTCCTTTTCCATCCTCTCCCGTGAAGTGCAGAGTTGTTAAATAAGGATGAGGTAGCTCTGACACAAAGGTTTAAATAAGCCAACTTGATATTTTAGTTTCCCCAAAAGGCCTCCGGAAGCATTTAGAGCTGAATTATCTGCAGGGAATGAGAACATGCTACCGTTTTATTTTTCTTAGTAGTTATGTTAGAATCTTGACCTTTCCTTTTATATAATTTAGATCTTCTTTCCTTTTAAGAATTTCTCAAATTATTTTCCCTTTTTTTGTATCTTAAAGTTCAAATTTTAGAATAATAACATTCTATAAAACAGGTAAAGTTTTATTTCAAGTAAAATCTTTTCAGTGTTCATTTTTTACGCATTTATTCATCCCACAATTAATTATTAAGTGCCTTCTGTGTTCTAACATTGTTTTAGTGAAAACCAACCAGCCAAACTAACAAAACCAAAACAAAATTCCTTCTTCTTAAAGTTGATATTCTAGAAGGGGAAATAAACATTAAATGAATAAATATACAATATAATGTCAACCAATAAAAGCAATTAATGTTTAGCTGGACATTTTACTCTGTACCAGGGTCTATTTTAAGTGCATTACATATATCATTTCATTTAATCTTCCCAATATTTTTTGAAGTAGAAACTATTATAATCCTCATTTTACAGATGAAGAAACGGACACGGAAGTTTCAGGAACACGCCCAAATCACAGGGTTTCAGCACCATGAACTCTAGGTCTGTGGCTTGCACTATGACCCCATGAGGAGTCCTGTGAAAAAAATCAGGCAGAAAGTGATGGCGCGTGGGGGATGGGCCAGGGTGTTATTTTAAATATCAAGTGGTTAGGGAAGGGCCTTACTGAATAGGTGACCTTTATAAGAAGTTCTTTTAAAAAATTCAGCATCATGTCTTGCATCTAGTTGTCATGTCCTTTTAGACGCCTTTAACCTGGAATCATTCCTCAACCTTTCATGACATTGATATTTGAAGGGTACAGGCCAGTTGCCAAAGTCTTGATTTGTTAACTTTGATCACTTGGTTAAGGTGATGTCTGCCAGGTTTGCTTCACCATGAAGTTACCATTTTCCCTTCAGTAATTAATGAGTAATCTGGAGAGAGAATTTGAGATTATCCAATTCTCCATCTGACCTTTACCTGCTGGTTTTAGCATTCATTGGTGATTCTTGCCTAAAGCAGTTATTGCCATGATATCTGCAAAACTGTGCTTTTCTGATTCCCTTCTTCTTTCTGTATATATTAATTGGCATTTCATTCTAAGGAAGAATCTCCTGTCTCTCCCTCTCCCATCCCCTTCCTTCCTTTCTGACTCCCTCCATCTCTCACATCATAATGGACTAATGGATTCTTTTTTGACTCGGTTGGTTATCATCTATTACTGTTATTATTTAATGTTCACATGGTCCCACATTTGATTTGTGAAAGCTCCTTTCTTCTGACTTCTATATCATTTTCACTTGATTCCATCATTTTTGAGAACTTTCTTTATGGCACACGGTTTCCTAGGCTTCTCTTGAACTTTTTACATGCCTGTCCTATAATCAGGCATTTTTGAGAAATCTCATTCCTTTTTGTGGGGAATGGTATTTAGAAACCAAAATCTCTGCTATAAGTATGTCTTTTTTGCTCTGGGGTGGGTGTCACTGCTCTGCCTTCCAGGAGATGGAGATAGGTGATCAGTGGATATTAACACATAATTTAATCCCATCCACTGCCACAGGGTCTTCCTTACCTTCCCCTGTTCCACATCTGTATCTTGCATTTCCTTGGATCTCAACAACATTAATAGACAACAAAAATAGTTTTAGAATAGCTGCATCTTTATTACTACAACAACATACCTATTCAAAGGAGTTCAAGAGTAGTGGTTATTTTTGTTTGTTTTTTTTTTTTGCCACGCCTCATAGCTTGCGGGACTTTTCCCAACCAGGGATTGAATCCAGGCCACCACAGTGAAAGCTCATGAATCCTAACCACTAGGCACCAGGGAAATTCAAAAATATTTTTTCAAAGAGTTACTTATTTTTGAAATGCAATAATTCTTAAAAACTGCTGAGGAAACTAGTTTCCTTTTGCCTCATTTTCGAGTCACATAATTTAGGAAAGGTAAGTGATTTTCCTGAAACTGTACAGCAAATGAGTATATAAGCAAGGGCTACTTACACACTAAAATTTTTGACTCCTAGGCAATTGCTTTAGAGTAAAAATTAAACTTCTAAGTTATATAGCTGCAATTAAAAAAAGATAGCATGCTTCTCCTTTAGGTATTTTCACATTGAACAATTCTGATACAAACACCGTAGTTTTTCCCATAGATTCCGATTTAATTAGTTTGGTTGTGGCTTGGGTATAGAGAATTTTTAAAGCTCCCCAAGTGAGTCTAATGCACAGCCAAGTTTGACAACTGCTGCTTTTGCTTTTAATGAGAATAGCTGTGGCTCTGGGTTTAGCTACTACTCTATATTTCCGTCAGTTCTCTGCTTCAGTGGCTTTAAAAATTAGAATTGCTAACCAGTCTAAAAAATATTTAGGAAAGAATTCTGAAAGGGTAACATCAGAAAGCCCTGCAATGTTGATGAGCAGCTTGAGATCAGAGGCAGCATCTGCCATTTCACCACTGTATCTGCAGCCTCATGTGGAGAAGACGCTCAATAGTGTATTATAAATGAACAAATAAATGGCAAAGCGGTGGGAACATGGAAGAACTTTTTAAGTTTTTGAGGTCTTTCTGTAGTTACTGACTTTTTAAATAATAAACGTAATATATTCAGAAAGAAGATTGTAAGCATCCTTAAAATAAAAGATGAAATTCCAGTGTGGAATGTCTACCCAACCTCAGGTATGTTGAGGTGCTGTTGGCAGAGGGGCCCAGAGGCTCACAGAGAAGGGCTTCACAACAGGGGCGGTGCCAGCCTATAGTGCGCAACAGTGCCATTCCCTTTTTCTATTACCAAGTATTTATTGAGCCTTTATGGTGGATGGGTACATGCTGGGAATATGAATTTGCATTATTTTAAAATGGTGCCTCTTATTTGCTTAGTTCAGGAATTGTGAAGAGCTTTCACATAGTCATTGTGCCTTTATGTTTTTTCTGCGATGTAGACATAGTTCTGATTTTACAGGTGATAACACTGAGGTCAAGGAGATAAGTTTTTCACTGAACTTCAGAAGAGCGAGGATTCTCCGTAGACTGTTTTTGGCTATATTCCTGGGGCACTGTATCTGATACCTAGTTGTTGTTGTTTAGTTACTAAGTTGTGTCTGACTCTTTGCGACCTCAGGGACCGCAGCATGCCAGGCTCTTCTGTCTTTCACTGTCTCCCAGAGTTTGCTCAAACTCATGTCCATTGAGACAATGATGCCATCCAACCATCTCACCCTCTGTCATCCCCTTCCCTCCTGCCCTCAATCTTTCCCAGCATCTGGGTCTTTTCCAGTGAATTGGCTCTTTGCATCAGGTACCCAAAGTGTTGAAGCTTCAGTTTCAGCATCCATCTTTCCAATGAATATTCAGGGTTGATTTCTTTTAGGATTGACTGGTTTCATCTCCTTGCAGTTCAAGAGACTCTTAAGAGCCTTCTCCAGCACCACAGTTCAAAAGCATCAATTCTTTGGCACTCAGCCTTCCTTATAGTTCAACTGTCACATATGTACATGACTACTGGAAAAAAACATAGCTTTGACTATACGGACCTTTGTTGGCAAACTGATGTCCTTGCTTTTTTAATATACTATCTAGGTTTGTCATAGCTGTTCTTCCAAGGAGCAAGTGTCTTTTAATTTCTTTATAATTTCTTAGCTGTACTCATCATCCTCAGTGATTTTGGAGCCTAAGAAAATCTTTTTATTTTCTGGTACTTGGTAATGCTCAACAAATACTGATGAATGAATATATGAATGAATGAACAAATAAATGAATGTAAGAATGAATGCATGAATGTGTGATGGAGCAGAGACAGATTGATTCCAAGTCTGCTGGTCATAACACAGCATCCCCAGTGGGAGTGGGAAGAGGAACCCACATCAGACCAGAGGAACAATACTGATAGAAAGAAGAGACAGTAAGTGAGGAATGACTCACTTACTCAGAGATTTGTAGTAAAAGACTCAGAGATTTGGAGAGGAATTTGAGATTATGGATGCAGGAAATGAACATGACATGTGGAGATGGGAAATTCATAGTCAAGTCCCAGCTCCATGAACTAGATGTGTGACCATAAGCCTGTAAGTATACCAAGTATACCTCCTTTATTTCCTTATCTTTAAAGTGGGGCCAGACTGTGGAAAATGGTATGGACATTTTTCAAAAAACTGAAAATAGAACTAACATATGACCTAGCAATTCCACTCTTGGGTATACATCTGGGAAAAAAACCCACTAATTTGAAAAGATATGTGCACCCCAATGTTCATAGCAACATTATTTACAATTACCAAGATATGGAAGTGACCAAGTGTCCGTCAGCAGAGGAGTGGTTAAAGAGGATATGGCATATGGCAGTATACACAGTGGAATACTACTCAGTCATAAAAAGAACAAAAACTTTTGCCATTAATAGCAACATGGATGGATTTGGAGGGCATTATGCTAAGCGATGTATGTCAGAGAGAGAACGACAAATACTGTATAATATCATTTATATGTGGAACCTGAAAAATACAAGAAATATAGCAGATAAGAAGCAGACTCACAGATATAGAGAACAAGTTAGAGCTTACCAGTGGGGAGTAGGGGGAGGGCAAGAGAGGGGTGAGGAAATGGGAGGTACAAATTATTGGGTATAAGATAGGCTCAGGGATGTACTGTAAAACATTGGAAGTATAGCCAAGATTTTGTAATAACTAAATGGAAAGTAACCTTTAAAAATTGTATAAAAATGAAAAAATAAATGGTAATTTTGACAAAGAAAAATAAATAAAGTGAAACCAGTAATACTATTTCCTAAGGATGTGTGTAGATTAAAGGCAGTAATAGTCATAAACATATTTTGTAAATTCTAAAAGAGCTATATAAATGCTATTTTATTATCACTGTTGGTATTGGTATTGGTGCCTGAAAGGGTTCCTGGAGATCACCTCTTCAAACATGAGTCACAGCTAGTCTTCATATTTTGGGAAAAGCCCAGCATTTATGCAGTGAGTACTTAAAAGTTAGGAGTTACAGAGTCAGGATTCTACTTAAATTCCCAGGACAGAGTAATATCATTTTTTAAAGCTTGAATAAGTTTCTTTACCCTATTCAGAGTTGTCAGAGTGTTAGCTGTGTTTACTCTCCTGCAATGAAGTGCAAGTAGTGTGAAATTGAAACCTAGTTATGAAATTTTAAAACACCTTTGTTTACTCGTGGGCACTAACCATGCTGGTATTTATGACAGACAGTGAATAATCCTGATCGTTGATGTTTAAGTAGCAGCTTCACCAGTGAATGTATTTTTGTTTTATTCCCTGTTCTTGTCATTTGATAGATTTTGCTCAAGTTAAGAAATAGAATCTTCTGAGAGGGTGGGAGGGAGAGCTGCAATGGCATCATGGAGGAGCCAGGGCTCGTCTGGCTTGGAGTCAGACTTGGACGCGGGTCCCAGTTCTTCCACTTTCTGGCTGTGTAACTTTCAGAAAATCGCTTACCTATTCTGAGCTATAGTTTGTTTATCAGAAGGAAAAATGGAACTGTTAGTACATACCTAAAAATGTCATTGTGAGGATTAAAGGAAAATACATGAATGCAATTTATTTAGCTATTCAGTTCAGTTCAGTTCAGTCACTTAATTGTGTCCGACTCTTTGCGACCCCATGAATTGCAGCACGCCAGGCCTCCCTGTCCATCACCAACTCCTGGAGTTCACTCAAACTCACGTCCATCGAGTCGGTGATGCCATCCAGCCATCTCATCCTCTGTCGTCCCCTTCTCCTCCTGCCCCCAATCCTTCCCAGCATCAGAGTCTTTTCCAATGGGTCAACTCTTCGCATGAGGTGGCCAAAGTACTGGAGTTTCAGCTTTAGCATCATTCCTTCCAAAGAACACCCAGGGCTGATCTGCTTCAGAATGGACTGGGTAGGAAGGCTAATTATGCCACTAGTCAAGGGAGGTTCCACTAAAGTCATTGTAAGCAGTGACTTGGGACACAGGAGTTAGAGGCTACTCACAATAGCATTACCTTCTTTCTCTCTCTTTCTGTTTTTCCTATAGGTGGTTCTTCATTTGCCAGCAAACCTTCCACACCAACTGGATTGGGTGGTGGATTTCCACCTCTCAGCTCGCCACAGAAAGCATCTCCCCAGCCCATGGGTGGGGGGTGGCAGCAGGGAGGGGGCTACAACTGGCAGCAGACACAGTCCAAGCCACAGTCCAGCATGCCCCACTCCTCTCCCCAGAACCGGCCCAACTACAACGTGAGCTTCTCATCCATGCCTGGGGGCCAGAACGAACGTGGGAAAGCAGCAGCTAATTTGGGTAAGGATGATGGTATGGGGCCTGGCTAGAGGGTACCCAGCGGTATGCATGTCTGAAGAAGGAGACAGGGAATTTGGCAGTTTCTGAGGCAGTCTTTGAATTGTAATGACGCAGCACGATCCCTCCCAGTGCTGTGCCTGGAGCTCCTAGGTTTATCATTCTCCCCGCACACTGTGGTTTTGTGAGTGCTGGCTCACCTGTCTGCCTTTCTCCACACTGAGACCAAATGGTGGGCAGGGACTGGGTCTTTTTTTTAACTCATTAGCATTAGCACCTAGCAGAACACTAGACAGGTAGGAGGCACTAAAGGAGTATTGAATGGAAGTGAGTGGATGGGTGGATGGATCTTGAAACTGCCATCCCTTTGGAAGAGGGGGTGGAAGACGAAAGTTGGAAACATTTCAAGCACTGCGTTCATGTTTTCTCTTGGCTCCCAGTTAGAGGAATGGACATGTCTTGGACATTTGGTCTTGATTATCCTCTGGCTGGGGGATGTTCCTGAGATCTTTGGGTTTCCTGTGATGGTTTTTCCCTCTCTTCTGAGAAGAAAGTTAAAAGAACACAAAGTGGCCCAAAAGCTAAGGCTGGAGGATAACTCTGATGGGATTCTTTCTTTTTTCAAATGGGGTTCTTGATAGCAAGTGAAAAATAATATATTTTTCATAGAAGGGATGGTCACATTTTAATTTTTAAAAGGCCTGTAATGATATGTTTTACATCTCAGTTGATTTCATTATACCCAAGAATGGAATGTATAGGGACGTAATAAGGAAACAGGCCTTTCTATGGAACATGGGAAAGGAAATTCCTCTACTTTTCCTAGTAGCTTTAGCTGACATCTTTTGAGGGCTTATTATATGTCAGGTGCTATTCTAAGCAGTTTTTGCATATTATTTCATATAATCTCCAAACCCTTGTTGTAGACAGAGATCAATAATTTTCTTAGTCCATACAGCTTGTAAGTGACAGAGCCAAGATCTACCAGGGCAATGTGACTCCAGAGCCTCTACCATTCACCACCACACCCTGCTTCTCACGGTACTTACATGGCAAGGAGTCTTTTTTAGGTCTTTGTAACATCGTGTTTGTTCTTTGGTTAGCAGTGGATATTCTCTGGTGATTCCGTAGAGTCATTTGGCTTCCCCTCCATTTTTATTCTGAGTAGATATGGGGTGAGTGTTGTCAATCAGTAAACACTTATGTATCTTCAATGTAGAAAACATTGGGGATACAGCTGCAAACAAGACAGACAAAACCCCTAATCTCAGAGCACCCACATTTGAGTGTGTGTGTGTGCGACAGAGTATGTTCAGGATGCCTGACAGTATAGGGATGGCAGGTGGGTTTCAAGTGAGACAACAGCGTTGGTTGAAGGCATGGACTGAATGGACTCTTGTATTGTGGTTCTGTTTTAACAGCAAACACTTAATAGCCAGGCACTGTTTTGAGCACTTAAAAATATTTAACTCGCCAATTTTCACAACAACCTTATGAGATAAGTCATGTTATTAACACCACGCCTGGTTGACAGATGAGGACACTGAGGCAGGAAGATGGTAAGGAACTTGTCCCAAGGTCACATTGCTAATAAAGGCAGAGCTGGAATTCAAACCTGGGGGTCTGTCTCCAGAGCCCTTGCCATTTGCTACTACCACGCTAGGCTGCTTTTCCAAGCAGATTGATAAAGATTATGAGGCAAAACCAGACTTAGGGGAAAAGAGCTCTGTGATGGACTAGAAGTGTCAGCCGAGTGTGGGCAGGAAAGCAGCAGTGTGTGTGTATTTCAAGCACCAAAACCCAGGTCATAGGCCCATCACTGCTGCTAGCCAGTTGTATGACTGGGGCCTGAGGTGGGGAGGGAGCAGTGGGTAGAATCATGACTGTCCTCATCTGTGCAAGGCTGGAACGGTGGACATGGAATCATGGAATTAGGTTAGTGCAACAACCCAACCTCGAGTCTGAGCTTGGCCGTGGACATTGCATGCGATCCTGAAAGATCTCTTAAGTTTTCCAGACTTCACTTTCTCATCTATAAAATGGACATGACAGTCTCATACGCTACTCACAGGCTAAGTGAGAGGATTAAGGGGCATAGTGCCTGTGAAAGCCCTATGCAGTGTGCCTAAGTGTTATGATACTATGTTTATGAGTAAACACTATAATAATTTTAAAAATACTATGTTGCAGAGGGGAAACAAAAAGCAGCTGACTTTGAAGACCTGCTCTCTGGTCAAGGTTTTAATGCTCACAAAGACAAAAAGGGACCTCGAACAATAGCTGAGATGAGAAAGGAGGAAATGGCTAAGGAGATGGATCCTGAGAAGTTAAAGGTGAGTGAGCCCCAGGCCCGCAGTGACTATCGTGTTGTGTGGAACCGTCAGTGTGGGACTAACCTATAGAAGGTGCCATGCTAAGTTTCTAGCATCTACCATATTTCATTTGGTTCTTGTAGTTCTGATTTGAGTATAGCTGTGTCCTTTAATAGAAAAATACTTTCAGGGAGTGCTGTATATGTTGTTTCATTTCTTTAGTACAATGCACTTATTCCATAATATATAGTGTAGATTTTCTTCATTCACATTTTCAAATAAGCAATGGCACTCTTTAAGATGTGATCTTATTATTCAGATGGCATTGCAATCTGTAGGTAAGTCATTATGATTTGGTGGTAAGAAGAATGCATTATTTATATTCTCTGTTTCTGCTTTGGTAGCTTTATATAGGACTAGATTGGCTGATGCCCTCAGGATCTCTTCTTTGCTGATAGAGAGGGAGCTATTGATTTATGTGCCTGAGAATTACTCACTCCCATAATGTTAGACCTGGAGGTTTGGGAAGGTGAAAGGGATGGAGGCTAAGGGAAGTGGGGTCTCTGGCTTCTACACTGCTTCACTTCATTTTAACCGGAGCATTTCTACTTTTATCTGTTTCTGATTCTTGGATGTCTAGGTAAGATTTTATTTGGAAAAAGAGAATGTTTTCATATTCTTTTCTTCTAAGGTTTGCAAATCAGTGTCTATAACTTCATTGTTTCATAGATGAGAAAACAGACATGTTACTTCATAGCTGAAGATATTATCTGGACAATGGTTAGTTGGGGGACAAAAGGATGGTTATGTTGATGAATGGTGTGAGGTAGTGAAACAGTTTGTGAAGATCAAGAGAACTGGAAAGCTTGTCACAGACAGGCTGAATTCCCACGTGACAAAATACACTGACACTATTCCAGCCTGGAAGATGAGAGTCTAATCTAGTGCTCCAAAACCAGAATGGCACAACCACTCAATGTTACACATGTTGAAAAACATACCACTGTTGTTTTCCATAATTTGTTGAAGATGCAGCGATACAATTTGCAGTACAATATATGATGCTCTGTTTACATTTGCTATTCACTTCATGCAGTGTTATAAAGGTTTTATCTGCCACAAACACTGTGCTCCATCTCAAGAGCCTTTGTGTATTAGGTAAACTCTGACAATTTTCTGGAAAAGAAAGTGGTTTATGTCTTTTAAACCATGCTTGGTTGTTTAGTTGGTATGGAGTATTTAATTGTTTGGGAGAGTAGTAGTCATCATTCACTTTGACTGAGCTTCTGTTAAGTGCTAACTGCTGATTCATTGTTACAAACCTTTCAATTTAGTGACCTCATTTGTTCCAACTATGGTGATGCAAACTATGAATGGTCATAGTTGGAATGAATGACTAAATGTATTGATTCATTTAACAGACCTTTTCAAGCTCTTTTCCTGCCAGGCATACTGTTTCTGAGTTAGAATGATATGTAAGAAACACTATCCTTCTTCAAACAGGTCTGCCTAATGGCAAGGGGAAAACAAATGCACGATTATGGTGAAGTATAGCACATTTTATGATAGAAATATGTTTAAAAGGTAGCCTGGAGAAATTTGTTTTTGTTTTTTTCAAGGAATTTGTGTGTGTGTGTGTGTGTGTGTGTGTGTGTGTGTACACATGTCAGACACTCTACTAGACATAGCAGATAGCAGGGACCCAGACAGACATGATGTGTGCCCTCGTGGAGTTCATACTTTAGGCATAAGTCATTAACTCAGGGGGACCAGAGAGGAAGGAAGGTGTTTAGACTTTCCAAGGTGGAACAGTGTGAAATTCCTGAGCAGGCTTTTGAAGGCTGATAAGGAGTTAACCAGAAAGAAGAGGTGTAGGGGGCGGAGGAAGAAGAGCCGTCCTGGTAGTGGGAAGGATGACCTAGGCAGGTACCTGATGTTGCTGGAGCTGGAGGGGTTTCCAGAGTCACAGTGGAGATGCTCTGGACTCAGAAGCATTTGAATTTCTTAACTGCCCCTGTGTTTACAGATTCTAGAATGGATTGAAGGCAAAGAGAGGAATATCAGAGCCCTTCTGTCCACAATGCACACTGTGCTGTGGGCTGGGGAGACTAAGTGGAAACCTGTTGGCATGGCAGACCTGGTCACCCCGGAGCAGGTGAAGAAGGTGTACAGGAAGGCTGTGCTAGTGGTGCATCCGGATAAAGTGAGTACAACCTGTCCTCCTGCACCCCTGGGGGTGTCTGGTCCTCCTGTCCTTGGTTTATAAGCGTGTGTCAAGGAGTCATACTTTCAACTTGCTTCTTATTAGGCCATTTATATGATAAAATAAATTTCATAGGCTCAAAAAGGTACTTAAACAAACAGTTATACTTTATGACACAGAAGCAAAGAAGTCAAGCTATACATTACAAATAACGGAATGAGGGCTTTACTTAGGTATGAGATTCATTACTGACTAATTTTCAGGGATCAGATAGAAGTTGTGTCTGACTAAAGGATGAACTCAGAGTTGGACAGAGGAAAATTTTCTCCTACAGTAATATGGCAGTATATTCAGCCAGGATTATACAGTGAAAAAACTTTAGAATGTAGTTGGTAAAATTGGTGAGAATCAACAAAATATTGAAAATGGAGCTAAATTCATTACTATATTGATTATGGCAGTTTATTTTCACTGAAGTACACACACACACACACACACACACATACATGCTCTGCACTGTCAGAGACTTCAACCAGTGGATGGCCCGGTTGAGATCACCATAACACACAGAAACCTCCTTGACAGAATTGGATCACTTGCCATCATATGGACTTTGTTATTGTTGACTAGTCACTAAGCTGGTTCTGACTGTTTGTGATCCCATGGACTGTAGCCCACCAGCCTCCTCTGTCCATGGGATTTCCTAGGCAAGGATAGTAGAGTGGGTTGCCATTCCCTTCTCCAGGGGTTCGTCCCTACCCAGGGAGTGAACACGCATTGTGGGCGGATTCTTTACTGCTGAGCCACCAGGGAAGCCCCATCATATGGACCGTGTGAGTCCTACAGTGTGAGGCTGTGACTGAATCCTACTTGAGAACACACACTTGAATTTGATGTCTTAGATTTTCATCTCTCTAAACTTTTGGTGACAATCCAGATAGTAGTAAAGAAATGATATATTTCAGTGACTTGAAGAGAAAGGGAAAGAGCCCAGAAAAACCCACAAACTGTATGCCTGTGTTATGGGTCTCCAAGAAAATTTTTTTAAGAAATAGAATAAAGAGTGTTTCAAAATGCAGTCCATCAATCAGAGCTACGCAGTCTTTGTCATTTGGTAGGTAACTCTGGAGAATGGAGATACATCTTGTGCTGACCAATAAATTCTGTTACCTACTCAGTGACTGATCACTACTACCATATGTGAATTCCTGGGGGAGGGCTTTGTGGAGAGGTCATAGTAATTAGGGTCATGTAGATGGGGCTATTGGCTTCCTTAGTGTCTCAAGCGGTATAGAATCTGCCTGCCCATGCAGGAGATGCGGGTTTAATCCCTGGGTCAGGAAGATCCCCTGAAGAAAGAAATGGCAACCCAATCCAGTATTCTTAACTGGGAAATCCCATGGACAGAAGAGCCTGTTGGGCTCTGTGGAGTCACAAAGAACTGGACATGACTTAGTGACCAAACAGCAACAGCAGCAAGATGGGGCTGTAAAGAGAGAAATGGTCTAACAGAAAAAGATTTCAATTACTCAGAGCCCACATTAGCAATGAAAATTTTAATATAAATAAAATTTTGGTCTGTGGTATCTAATGTGTATTTTTGTTTTTTTTTTCTGTAGGCTACTGGGCAACCCTATGAACAATATGCAAAGATGATTTTCATGGAGCTCAATGATGCCTGGTCAGAATTTGAAAATCAAGGCCAAAAGCCCTTGTATTAACTTATGAGCTTTTCCATTTCTGCTGCAGACCCGTGCTAATGCTTAGTGTGTGTCACAGTTCTGAGGTTTTTGCAGGTGAACCAAAAACTCCAGCAATGTGTATCCAGTACTTAACTGTTAAGTTACTTGTGAATTAATTCCTCTTTAATAAGGAATGTGGATGTTTGTTTTCTCAAGTCCCCACCATAAAAAGTCCAAAACAGGAAGGGAACTTTTAGTCAGATGACCTTGCAGAGTATTTTTACAACATTCCAGCCTGCCCTGTGGGGAGCCTACTCAGCAATTTGTGGGGAAATTGAAAATAAAGGCTACCAAAGGCATAGCACCCATCTCATTGTCTGAGGATAGGATAATGAGCCAAAGTTATAATAATAGGATTACATGATGGATTTTAACTAATAGTTTTGAGATTTTCTTGGAAAGATAAAATTTGAGCCATGGCTTTACGTAGACTTCAGGAACATGACCATTAAGTTTTGTTTGTTTGTTTTAACAGAAATTTACTATGGTCTATAGTATAATACTGTACACTTCTTTTGGTCAAGAGGACTAACAGATGTAAAAGAACCTGAACTGTGGGAAGTAATTCTATTATAATCCAGTGATTACTACCAACACTTCCTTCCTGGATAAGCTAAAATTTAGTGAAAATGCTGACTGAAGAAAAATAGGGACGCTAAAGCTGTAGAAATCTGTATTCCTGGTCAGAGAGTTGGGCTACTATCTTCTTTTCGCTTTAGAAAGATGTGGTAGCTTGAAGAATGTCTTAATGCCATAACAACAACCTGATTTGATGAAACTTCTAATTTTTCCTGTAAGGCTTAATGCTCCTCCTTTTTCTTAGCAGAGAAAATGCTCTTAGCTGGGAACAGATTGTAAGGCAGTTTGGCGTGTTCACAGTTGATCAGGAAGACTGTCTAGTATGGATCCCCTGTCCTCCAGGTTTGTGATTGGCTGGGGGAAGGAAATCAATGACCACAGTGACAGGAGCAATTGCAGCGAGAGACAGAGAGAGGCCACTTCAGACCAAGTCACATGGCTTATCAAGACTGGCTTCTCTGAGGAACCAGGTTCCTCTTCCCACCTGATGAAATAGGACCTCTTGGATTATTACAGTGGGGTTTATTGTTCTAAAAGTTGTTGGGGGTCCACAGGAATAACAGTTGCACAGGAACGTCTGTGAAAATAAAGCAGGAGTGAAACCTTTGCAGACTTCAGACTGGTTGGATTTCAGTTCAGTATTTTGGCTGTTTCTCACTTTAAGGGGCAAGTGATTGTTTTCCATGACTTTGGTAGATCTCTTTGGGTGTGCAGGTACATGGTGTGCAGAGGATATTCATACAAGGCAGATGGGCAGAAAGATCTTGATCTAATCTTAAAAGGTTTGTGCTCAGTATTGTGAAAAGCTTTCAAAAATTGTTTTTAAAAGACAATCTTTTTTGTTGTTTCTTTCTGTTTTTCATTTTCTTGTGGCAAACTGTACTGGAAAAGCAGCATGTCAAAAATACTTTATGTTCTATATACAACTCTCTTCTTTCTTTCTTTCTTCCTTTCTTTCCTTCGTTCTTTTTTTTGTTGTTGTTATAAAGGTTCATTATTTATTTTACCTTTTGCTGACAATGTGAAACTCGCCTCAAATATTCTCTTTTTAAATATACAGCTGTAAACTGTTCAAAGTAACCATAAAAAACTAGGTGTTATTTATTAACATATTATAAAATAATGTTTGCAGTATGTGCTTGTCTTATTTAAAATTGGAATGTGAGACATGTTGCTGTGACTTTTTTTCTCATTCACATCTGTAGATATTGTGTGAACTACAGTATATAATAATAATTAAAAGGATACTATGTGAATGTCACGTACATTTTGAAATGATAGAACTATATTAGCTTGGTATCATGTTTGGATAATTCATCCATGTTCACAGTTTAAAACATCATTAAACATTATGTAATTAGCAATGAGAAAGAATCTTATCTAACTTAAATTTGGGATGCTCCCTGTCTCTTTTCCGGATACATTATAATTCTGGACCCCTATTTATCTCAAAGCTCTTAACATATACAGACCAACAGGTTTTCGCATTCCTTTTAAATATCTGGTTGTGACAGAGCTTGTTGTTGATCGGATTCACTGTTTCATTCATATTTATTGTAATATATTTTTGTTTTGTAAATATGTTACACTCAACAAAATGTGATTGGTCTAAAATATTTGTAATGTATATTAAAAGGCTCAAAAATATTTGTAGAAACATAAGTTATTTTTTCACTCATAGGAATGCGACAACAAGCTTGAATTACACCTTCTGACATGATTCACTTTTAAGAAAAGTTATGGGGAAAGAATATGCTGCTGCTGCTGCACATATAATACATTTGCACCAAAACATAATCTGATAGAATTTATTGATTTATACTTTAACCACCCCCCTTACCACCCTTGCCTCCATATACAGACACACTTTTGATCATGCTGCATGAATGCTGTGTCCCTAAAAGAATCAGCACAGAAATTCTGGCTCTAGCTAGGATATTAATGCATTTTTGTGCTGAGGCAAAGGGTTTGATCCTGGGAGTCTGAGACTTTGTTGCATAAAACAGATCATTTAGCTCTTTAAGAAGAGAAGCAGCATGTTTACTTGGAAACAAATGTTGCAAATCAAAAGTATTTGAATTATCATTGCTGTACCCTGTCTAGAAGAATCTTCAAGTTGGACCCTAGGTGGCGCTAGTGGTAAATAACGCTCCTGCCAATGCACGAAACTTAAGAGAGGTGGGTTCCATCCCTGGGTGGAGAAGATTCCCTGGAGTAGGAAATGGCAAACCACTCCAGTATTCTTGCCTGGGAAATCCCGTGGACAGAGGAGCCTGGCGGACTATAGTCCATGGGGTTAGAAAGAGTCAGACACAACTCAAGCGACTTAGCACACTATTGACAAAACACTGTGTAAGGAATGAACATGCAAGTTGAATTCCAGAGCCAGTTATCACAGCAACAGGACAGTTTCCCTGCTGACAACATCTACTGGGGAATTTAGGTCAAGTAGACAGGTTTTGGTTGTTCTACGATTTAAAATGGGGAACAATTCAAGTGCTGATTTTCTGACTTCACATTTAAACTGTTTAAGGTTTGATCTCAGCTTTCCTACTCAGTAGGTACCATCTGAGCCTCAGTTTTCTCATCTGTAAAGTGAAGATAATAAAACCTAGTTCATAGTGTGAGAATTGAATGCAAGGAGAGAATATAAAAAATTTATCCTAAGAGGTCCTGTTTAGTCCTAGCCAGTTTGACAGAGGACGTGGATCTTATATTTCCAGGTAACACACTGACAGCAAGTTGGGAAAGGGTTCGGCTTCTAAGGTTTTTACTTTCTGTTTTTGATTGAAAGTCTTCTTTATTCTTGAGGAAATACAGAATGGGGTAGTAGAAGAACAGTTTTTCAGTGAACCTCTGGTAAGAGGAAAGCAGATTTTCTCAGAAGATGGTTAAAGCCTCTGGTAAGATGGCTAAGTTCCTCTTTAAAGTGTTGCTTAAACTGGGAAGAACGGCTGGTGTGGACAGGAAAGTTAACTGGAGACAAATACTGTCTCTGCATTTTTCTGATTCTGGACATCACCCTGGGGCAAGCTCCTCATCTTTTTGCCATCTTCCAGTTTCTTACTGCTGAGTCCAAGGCACTCAAACCAAGCTTTGCCTCTGAAGTGTCACTTTTCTCCAAATCATTTCTCTTCCATGGGACTAGCCTTAGGGTGATATGAGAGGCTCCAGCAAGCCCTTATATATAGTTTTCTACACACCTGGTGCTGTGCTCAGTCTCCCAGTCATGTCCAACTCTGTGCAACCCCATGGACTGCATAGCCTACCAGATTCCTCTATCTATGGGATTCTCCAGGCAAGAATATAGAAGTGGGTTGCCATTTCCTCCTCCAGGAGATCTTCCCAACCCAGGGATCAAACCCAGGTCTCCTGGATTGCAGGCGGACTTTTACCATCTTGTGCCACCAGGGAAATCACACATATTTGGCAGTTGTTTGGAAATCGAAGGGAAAATGTGAGATTTGACCCCATAGAAAATCCTCATCAATTAAGGAGAATTTTCCTCATGAGTGCAGCTTTGCACTTCAGTAAGGGAGCTAAAAAAGGGGCTTCCCTGGTAGCTCAGCGGTAAAGAATCTGTCTGCAATGCAGATGTGTATTCAGTCCCTGGGTTGGGAAGATCCCCTGGAGAAGGAAATGCCAACCTTCTGTAGTATTCTTGCCTGAGAAATCCCATGGACAGAGGAGCCTGGCTACAATTCCATGGGGTTGCAAGAGCCAGACATGACTTAGTGGCTGAACCACCATCACCACCAAGCGAGCTAAAAACCCAGGCTGCCAGAGTTTGGGTGGTGGGCAGTTTTCACTGCCACCCAATATAGGGAACTCAGAATAGGGAAAGAGAAGTTCTCAGTGATCTTGGATAGATCACAGGCTACAAAGTAAAGAATGCAGTGTAATTCTGGATCTGCAAGTTGTGCAGTGAGCTAGGGACTAGCAACAAAGTTTTTAATAAGTATACCTTCTATCTAGGAGGAGAAATGGGAGGATCTAGAACTCACAAGTAAATTAAACGTGTTGAGACAATAATATGCTCAGTGTACAATTTAAAAAAGGAAACCAAGCAGGGGTCCTGAAAGGTGGTGGTAGTGAGATTTTGTGTTTCTATCGTCAGGGGAACCTGGATTCCCCAGAACTCCTTTAGCTTTCAGTCCTGTTGAAAAATTTTAAAAAGCGAAAGAAAAGGAGCAGCATCATAAGGTGTAGGGGTTCTCAGCTAGAAAGAGGGATAAGTGACCCATAATCCAACCTTCCCCAAAGAGTTGTGTGAGCAGGGAAGTCCTAACCTTTCTGGGCCTCTTTCTGTAGAGGTAAAATGAAGCCTTTGGACCAGATGGTTTTTAATCTCTTCCAGATTGTACCCACGAAGCCAAAACTCTGTCCTGTGAGCAGACTACGAAGTGGTCCAGTGAAGTCTAAACTAGCCTTGCCTACCTGCAGACCTTGAGGCCCATGATATAGAAATAATAGCTGTTTATTTAAATGTTCATGAAAGCCTCAAGCACAAAATAGCTTGTTTTTCGTTTCTATAGATACACCTGAGTGTAAAGGAGAAAACGCTAGTGCCCGAAAAGCGCT
>NW_011494862.1:609626-638601 GCF_000754665.1 Bison bison bison
TCAAGTTGGTATTATTAAGCAAGGCCAGGCCAGGCTCCTTGGGGCCTCTTCTCTGGTGTCCCCATCCCTTCCTCCGCCACAGCTATGTAAACGCAGACAGGCACACAAACGCAGTCTAGGCCTTAGAGAAAGTAATGCCAGAGAAAGCAGGTATCCCTGCTCTACCGACTATAATTTTCCCCCTCCCCTCTCTATTTTCGCTATCCTCACGCAGAAATTCCTTGCAGCCAGGAATCGCGGTTCCCGCTCTTCCGTGCTATGGTGGACGCGTCCCTAGTGGGCTGTGTTGGGGAGCTCTGGGCCTGCGGACGCAGCGATTCGGCAGAGCCGGGATTCCGGCCAACCGACGGAAAGGAGGAGCGTGGGGCAATTTGGAGGATTATGCAGAAGCTCAGGACCTAAGGGAGCATCGTCGCCGCTATCCTGAGAAAGCGGGTTTGCGGTACACTCCCATCAGCGTGACGGGTGGGTAGGAGCGGGGATCTCCTTGGGTGGGCGGGAGGAGATGCGGTCTGGTCTGGGAGGGTTCTGAGTGGCGGGGACAGGGGCGGGGCTCTGAGTGTGGGGGCAGAGACGAGCAGGGGCGTGGCTATGCGTAGCGGGGGCGGGACTGGCAGGGGCGGGGCCCTGAGTGGCTAGGCCTGGGGAGATCGGAGCCGTCAGGGGCGGGGCTCTGCCAGGCGGGGCGGGGTCGCGAGCCTAGGTACGGCCCTGGACCCGGCCTCGGGCGGGGCTGGGGCCGTGGCAGGAAGCCGGAAGCAGCCGCGGCCCCAGCTCGGGAGACATGGCTGGCGTTAAAGGTACATCCTAGGTTCCTAGTTCGCTAGTCCTGCGGTGGGGTCGCCGCCTTGGCTCTGGGCTAATCCTGGAGCTGCGCCTTTAGCGCGTGGGCTGGAAACGGCCTCCCCAGATGTGCCATCGTTTTCTCCTTTCCCGGTGGGAAGGAGTTCCCCTGCTCTCTTCGCTCCTTGGGTTACGGGTGGAGGCGTGTTTTGGGGA
Organism: Bison bison bison; assembly: GCF_000754665.1. Lineage (NCBI taxonomy): Eukaryota > Metazoa > Chordata > Mammalia > Artiodactyla > Bovidae > Bison > Bison bison. The sequence goes on from NW_011494862.1 coordinate 610,626, forward strand.
ACCTCAACCTTTTTCTGCAAGGCTACTAGTCTTCACTCTTTCACCCGGCGTGTCCGGGTCGCTGCAGGCGAAGCCCTCGCCGGGAGCATTCCTTGCCTGGGAATCACCGGCTAGCCCGGGTGGGGCATCACCTCCCGGATTGCTTCCCAGTTCCTCGGGAAGCAGTTCCCACCCCCTCCTCTGCCTAGTTTTAAACTGGGCTTTCACTTCCCGTCATGTTCACCCTAATGCCTCTCCCTGCTTTTCCTGCCACTTTGCCGAGTTTCCCACTTTTTCCAGACGAGCCATTGTCTCCAGTGTTCTCGGCATTAGAACCCTTACATCTGTCGTGTCGTGTAAATTGATTTTTACAATTGGGCAGAGTTGGCTGCAGGCGGGTGTCAGCGAAAAGCACCCTGAAATGCTGTATTTGTCTTAATTGTACAGAGTAGATTAGGTGGGATTTTATCGTTACTTTCATCAGTGTTTATTCCTTTATGGACAGACAGGAGGGTGGTGTTTGTATAGTACTTAAAAAAAAAAAACAAATGTAGTTTATTTACAATATCGTGTTAATTTCAGGTGTACAGCACAACATTTCAGACACACACACACATATATACTTCAGATTCTCTTCCCTTATAGGTTATTACAAAATATTGAATATAGTTCCCTATGCTATACAGTAGGTCTTTGTGCAGTGGGGCTTTCCTGGTGGCTCAGACAGTAAACTGTCTGCTTGCAATGTGTGAGACCTGGGTTCGATCCTTGGGTCGGGAAGATCCTCTGGAGCAGGAAATGGCAAGGCACTCCAGTACTCTTGTCTGAAAAATTCCATGGACTGAGAAGGCTAGTAGGGTACAGTCCATGGGATCACAAAGAGTCGGACACGACTGAGCAACTTCACTTTGTGCAGTGAGTGTTTTTGCATGGGACAGTTGATTTTTAAAAAGGGGGTACCAAGAACACCAGTTCCCTCATCTGTGCACCTTCAGAGTGAAGGGGAATGCCAGCAGCGGGAGAGGTTATTGGAAGGCTTCCTTAGGTGGTAGGACCCACCCCATTAGATGTCTAATCTTTTGAATAGAGTAGGATAACTTGTTTCCATGTTGGAGCCCCTGTCCTTGAAATTTGTACACAAAGATCTTCCTTCTCTAGTTAATCAACATATGCTGTAAACATGCATACGGGTATATTTGTACACATGCATGTGTTTGCTATGAAATTTATCTGAGTGTGTAAACTGTTAGCAGACATATTTTAAAATTATTTCTGGCGGACTTTTATAATTGGCATTAATATAGTAAACATGATTTACTTGGACAGTGTTCATTTTGTAATATTCCACCTGAAGCCAGTGCAGAAAACCGATAAGAAGTAGCACCACTACGCTTTGTTTAGTCGTGTCCGGAAACTATCAAATAATAATGTTTATGTGTGAATGTGTTAGAAATTGCATTGTAGTAAAAAAAAGAAGATAGGTTATGAAATGGAAAAGGACTAAGGAAGTGTTTTGCAGATAACTTTTAAAGAAGAACTGCTGTGTGCCTGAGGCTTGGGATAAAAGGTTAAATGATCAGTTATTGTGTGACAGGGCTGGAAATAATTGTGTTACTGTTTAAATGTCTAAGGTGTGCTCAGATACAGTGTGAGGACCAAGATGGTATTGCAGGCTGACTGTATCCCCCAAATAAATACATTCAAGTTCCAACTCCCCAGTGTCTGTGAATTTGACCTTATTTGGAAATAGGGTCTTTGCAGATATAATCAAGTTAGGATGATATCGGATTAGTTGGACTCTAACCCAATGACTTGGAGAAGGCAATGGCACCCCACTCCAGTACTCTTGCCTGGAAAATCCATGGATGGAAGAGCCTGGTAGGCTGCAGTCCATGGGGTCTCGAGGAGTCGGACACGACTGAGTGACTTCACTTTCACTTTCATGCACTGGAGAAGGAAATGGCAACCCACTCCAGTGTTCTTGCCTGGAGAATCCCAGGGACAGGGGAGCCTGGTGGGCTGCCGTCTATGGGATCGCACAGAGTCAGACATGACTGAAGCGACTTAGCAGCAGCAGCCGCAGCAACCCAATGACTAGTGTCCTTGTAAGAAAAGGGAAATTTAGACATGGATAAATATAGGGAGAACAGCATAGGAGGACAGAGGCAGAACTTGGAATGATGCAACTGTGAGCTAGAGAGGACCAGAGATGGCAGGCAACTGCCACTAGTTAAAAAGAGGCAAGGAAGGATTCTTCCCTTAGAGTCTTCAGAGGGAGCAGATGTCCTTTCTAGATATGAGAGAGTAAATTTCTGTTCTTCTAAGCCACCCAGTTTGTGATACATTTTTAATAGCAGGTCTAGGAAACTAATACAGATGGCATTACCAAACCCTGCTCCAGGGAGGAAGAGGACCAGTCTCCCAAAAGAGGCATTCCTTGCTCTGAATCTAAAAGGATCAATAAGACTTCACCTGGCAAAGGATTGGGGTGAGGGCAGAGTTTATTCTAATGGAGAGAACATGTGAGACGGGGCAGAGGTGCGCCTCCAGTGCTAGAACAGCTCATAGGCTGTGAAAGCAACTGTGCAGGTGACACCAGCTTTGTATATTCGAGAGGTCACCATCTGCTGTGCGGAGGATAGATTGGAAGAGTCATGAGGTGAAGGCGGGCCTGAGATGATAAGGGTCTGCACACAGATGATAAGTAGCTGAGGGCACGAGAGAAGAGGTGGTTGTCTTAATCCTTTAAGGCTGCAGGACAAAAATACCATAAGCTGGGTGGCTTAAATACATTTATTTCTTAGTTTGAGAGGCTGGGATCTCCACAATCAAGGTGCCAGCAGATCTGTTGTCTGGTGAAGGCTTGCTTCCTGGTTCCTGGACAGGTATCTTTTTGCTGTGTCCCCACACAACAGAAGGGATTAGGAAGCTCTGTGGAGTCCCTTTATAAGGGTCCTAATCCTGTCGTGATCGAATCACCTCCTACCACCATCTCACTGGATGTGAAAATTTAATAGATGAATTTGGGGAGTGGGGACATAATCACTTAGTCTTTTGCAGTGGGTTTGAGTGAGGTCTGGGAGATTGAGTCACCCTGACTTACTGATTTTCTAGAAAGTGGAGTGTAGGGCTGGTGTTAGTCTTTCAAGATAGAACCTTGGAAAGGAAGAAGTGTGTGTTTGGGAGGAGAGGGGAGATGTTTCAGTTTTACACATGTTGAAGTTGAGTTCTGTGTTGACCACCCAGAGAAATCCAGACTGGAGTTGGAGGTGCAGGCTGAGTTCTTAGGAGTTACTTCAAACTGCAGCGTTAGACGCAGCTGGGTCCTTGTGGTACCAGAGAGCTTTGTGTTGAATGCAGTATCCCAGCAAGAGTGTGGAGTGATAGGTGAATTTGGATTTCTGGTTAGCTCCGAGTTTAACAGATGGCCGAGGATGCAATTCCTGAAAAAGAAAAAGGAGGTAAAGAGCATCAGTTGGAGATACAGTTGTGAACTTTGAGTGATTGGTGTCCCAGAACAGAAGGAAGAGGTCTATGGTTCATAGCTCTGAATGGTCTCCTGTAGGACAGAGTGGTGCAGGTGGTTAGGCACAGGCAGGGGACAGAACCGATGAGGAAAAGATCATCTGTAGTGAAACAATATGGGAAAAGTTACTTTTGTCCATTTTTTCCCCCCAAAAGTGACATGTACTAAATGGAAAAATATATAAAACTGACAGTCCTTCCTTGTCCTCTAACATCTGTATGCTCCCAGATGTTTTTAAAAATCACCTAGGTATCTTCCCATAAAAGTCTCCCCAGATTGCCTCTTAAAGTAAAAGGAAGCAATCAAAATGTTAATTGGTTTACCTAATGACTAATTTTGAGTATTATGGATTTTTTTTCAGAGGAGTACTCGGATAATTCAGTATCCGGTGCTTGTGATTGCTACCTTTACCGAAGACCATTGCTAAAATGAGCATATACTTATATCAGCATTTGCTTACTGAGCTCCTGCCTTTGCCAGTCACTTTATATAGGTTATCTCATTTGAGTCCCATAAATTCCCTAATAAGTTGGCATCGTTATTCCCATTTTACAGCTGCATAATCCGGTTTAAGGAGGTTCAGCTTCTACCACAGTCACACAACCAGTCAGGGACAGAGTTACCAACATGAACCCATGTTGGCGACCCAGAGCAGCGCAAGATTTTTTAAACAACTCTGTTATTCTCTCACTCAGCAGTGGACAAAGCAAACACATTTCTACCTCCTCAAAGATTAGTGTCCAACAGATGCAGGGAATCGATATTCAGGGGATACTAGTTGGGAAGAATTTTCTAGGAAGACATGAAAGTAATCTTCAAATACTTGAAGCCCTGTGGTATGGGGAGGCACAGTGATCAAAGGGTTTATATTACAGGGAGACAGTTTGGGGTACAGTTTAAGGAAAGAGGGTTTTCAGCATTTGAAAACTGTCAGAATGAAATAATCTGCCTCAGGAGATAGTGAGTTTCCCTTCACTGGTATTGTATCAACTGGCTGTCTGGCCTCTTAGTATGGGTGTTAGGGAATTCATACATTAGACAGGGGCTGAGTCCTGGAAAGGCTTGAGCTCTTTCTCCACCTGAAGATTTAAGAGTAACAGACATAGGCTGTCATTTGCTAGTCAAATGTAACATCAACCAATGAAATAAGGAAATCTCTTTCAATGAAATAAGCAATTTTTTTTGTTAAAAAATTTAAAATTGAGCTATCATTCACATATCAAAAATTAGCCTTTTTCAAGTGTAAAATTCTTTACACTCTAAAAATTCTTTCAGTGGTTTTTAATATATACACAAGGTTGTACAACCATTACTACTTTCTAATTCCAGGACATTTCATCCATCCCAGAAGAATCCTTCTCCATTCCTCTCCCCCTCCCCCAGTCCCTGATAACCATTGGAACCTATAACTCTTGATTTTATTTTTCCCAGCTCTTGTGGCCTTATCTTTCAGTGGGGCTATTGGGCTGACTTTTCTGATGCTGGGATGTGCCTTAGAGGATTATGGGTAAGTTATTTCAGAAAGAACTATTCTTTTTATGTCTTTGTCACTATTAGTATGGGTGTTAGAGAATTTGGTCAATTTAGCACCAAGCTCTAATGAATGAATTAATGAAGCCCAAATTACAAAGCCAGTCCCTTAGTTAGTTGTATTTGTACAGAGAAAAGCTCTTTTCAAAATTGATGTGTTCATTTAATGAGAATTTATTGAAGACTTCCTCCAGACCAGCTGAGGATACAAGAATGATGAGACACAATCCTGTCCTCAGGGAGCTTGCAGTTCTAGTTATGAGTAAGAGACAGGCAGACAGTCCAGTCAGGAGAGATGTGTACAAAGTACAGTGAGAGCGTCCAGAAAGGGAACCCGAATTTCCCTGGTAAAGTCAGGGAGAACTGCATAGAAGAGGTTGTCCTTAACCTGAGACTTTGTGGATAAATAAGTTTATCAGGTCAATGAGTCAGGAGCGGGCATTCCAGGTAGAGGGAGTCTTTAAGAAATAGAAAAACTAATGTGGCTACAGATGAAGCAAATGAGGGAAGATGGCACGGAATGAATGGAAGAAGTTGGCCAGATCATGTGAGGCTTTGTAGTCCAGGGCAAGGAATCTTGAGTTTTACTCCAAGAAATTGAAAGGTTTCCAACCTGCACACACTCAGATAATTTCTCCTGAATGAACATGTACAAGGCACTGTGCTGTGTTCTATATGGAAAGCAAAGATGACTAAGTTAGGATTCTGTCCCTAAAGAAACTACAGCTCAGTAACACAGAAAACCATGAAGATTCTAGACTTTATATTGTGTCATTGTTTCTTAACACAGTATAAGCTGTCTGCGTATTAATGTACTGGTAATTTTTAATCATCACTACTTAATCATCAGCTGTTCCTGGAAAATAATCATCTCATGCACTAATGTTGACAACTGAATAAATAATTGTTGACCTAGACATTTAGAATAATATAAACTTTGAAACAGGAGTGTATCTTTAATTACGATGTAACTAACTTTCCCTTTTGGGTTTCTCCTGGGTCCGACCAACAGCGTTTACTGGCCCTTGTTTGTCCTGATTTTCCACGCCATCTCTCCCATCCCCCATTTCATTGCCAAACGAGCAACATACGACTCCGATGCAACAAGTAGCGCCTGTCGGGAACTGGCTTATTTTTTCACTACAGGAATTGTTGTTTCTGCCTTTGGATTTCCTGTTATTCTTGCTCGTGTGTCTGTGGTAAGTCTTGTCTATTGTTCTGCCCAGCTATCTCTGAGGTTACTTCACAGGCCTGTGTCTGGAACCACAGTTTCATTTCCACTGCTTAGACGTCATACTCAAAGCCAGACATATTTTTAGTTTCTGTATTCCCCTGATTTAGATCTACCTATCAGTATCTTGCACATGCTTTCAGAATGCTTTCTTTGTTCCTCTTGCGATTTTTAGCCAGACCAAGTGATTTCTTGCTTTTTCTGTTGTAAGCTATTTTCTGGAAGTATTCTGAAATCCTTGCCTCTTCTTGTAGGGCAATCTAGAGTCTCATGTAGCAATACTTTTCTAGTTCCAAAATAAATATCAAAAGGGGTCCTGGTCACCTAATTCCAGTGTGTGTATGTGTGTGTGTGGTGGCGGGGGGTGGGGGTCGGGTTGTTCCCTACACCATTAAGGAGCAATTCTTCCACACCAGGTGAGTATCCTACAATTCAACTCAAGTCTGATTCCATCTACCTGGAGACAGCAACAGATTCTACTGGTTCAGGGCTCAGTCCCACAAGACTACCTCCCTCTTCAGATGCCAATCACAAGTCTCATGCTTCTGACTGACTGGCTATAAATCAGAGGTTTCCACCATAAAAATAGTCACTCTCATCACTTATGAAGTTGCAAGGATTTTAGAAGCTCTTTGCAGAATATGGGGACTGATCAAATATATATTTTTTAATATAAATCACAACATCATACCCAATTCTTCTGCAAATAGGATCATGGACATAATTCTCAACACAATAGTTACATATTGAGGGAAAGCTATATAGCTACTGGAAGATACAGTGAGTAATATGACATCTTCATATTGTCAATGAGGAAATTAATGACTCACTCACTCAATCAAAGAAATAGAAAATGTTATTTCCCCTAACCTGAGGATCATACCCTGGGAGATGACTGTTCCTTCTGTAAGAGATCAAACCACAGCTGCATAAGTTTTAGAGACAAATGGTTATATGTCAGATGGCATACTATTGGCCATTTACGCAATCCAGATTGACATGTATGAAGTGAGCAGTGGGTCGTCATGGCCCACTACATCATTAAGAAGAAAGATTATCTCCTAAGCAGTTATGACGTTCATGAGATTAGGAAGGCGTGTTAGGAAGCAATGTTATCTCCTAAGGAGGTCTGGTTAATACAGATGCAAAGTACACAAAGGGGAGGGAGGAGGCCTGAACAAGAAGAGAAAATTTTATGTTTAAGTTTTTCTTGTCTTGCCATAAATATGCACTTTATTTAATCCGTATCCAATATAAAGTTTTTATCTCCAAAATACACATTATGGGTATAATTTATTCAGTTCTTTGATATTCACTGTCTTCCATACTGTTTGCTTTTATTTCCCCTAATTACATACTGTTTCAATTTCATGAGACTCTTATTTGGGACATTGAATATCAGACCTACACAAGTGCTATTTATTCGTACAGTAAACAGCATATGCTATTTGTAGGGCACTCGGAATAAGAACTAGATACTGTCTCTGTTCTCAAAAGAACAGAAATTAGCCTGATGGGTAAGTATAGTATAAGTGTACTATATGTGGTCATTAAAACATGATCAGAATGCCATAGGTGCACCAAGGAGAGAAATTACCTCTGGTATTTGGTGTGGCTTCTATGGATAAATACTATTTTGATTAAAGTAGAAAAGACAATCATATGGAATGGTTCTCAAATGCAAAAATGAAATGTATGGACTAAAGAGTAGTCCAATATGATGGAGCAAAAAGGGAGAGGTTGAGATTGAGGCTAGAAAGGCTGGGGAAGCCTGACTGGGGAAGGTCTGGAATGCCAGGCCAGTGTGAACTCTTTTTAGATAACAGAAGCATGGAAGGTTTTTCAGTGTAAGATTGTCATGATCTTATCCCTCTTGTGCCTTAGACTAGTACTTCTTAAATTTTTCTTTAAGGATTTCTATTTTTACCTTTCAAATGCTGCATCATGTTTTATGAAAAAATTTTCACTGATGTTCTCTGCTTGTTAAAACAAAATATGCCCACTAGAGGGTACTCTCATCCCCAACTGTGCCTCTGGAAAACCATCTGCCACGCTGGAAAGCTCTTTTTAGTTGTATCCCGAGTATTATTTAAAATCTTTTGCCTGGAAAAGAAACAAATCAGTCTGTAACTCTCCAATTCCTATTTTCATGAAAAAAGGCAATCTATCCAGGACTTCCGGTAACCAATATTGTAATTGGACCCTTTCTAATCTTGCTTTGTGTATTTTACTGAAGGCAGTCATTGTCTCATGAAAACACGTAGAGAAGTATGTCTAATGGGGAAAATGTTAAGGATGATACCAGACTTAATTAACAAGCGTCACAAAGTGATTGGACTAATTACTGAACTGTCTCCTGCCTATTACATTGTTAAGCCTTTTAGCAGTTTTATTTAGTATTTCATTGGCTGTTTCTGATGCAAAAAATAATGTTTGCAAAGAGTACAGTATAAAGTAAAGATTTAATCCTCTTTTTAATCCTCTTGTGTTTCAGATCAAATGGGGAGCCTGTGGCCTGGTGCTGGCAGGCAATGCAGTGATTTTCCTTACAATTCAAGGTTTCTTCCTTGTATTTGGAAGAGGAGATGATTTTAGCTGGGAGCAGTGGTAGCCCGTGTTTTATCCTGACAAAAATGCATTTAATTTCTTAGAATCCATGTTGTATGTATATGTGCGCACATGTGGCCTTTTACTATGAAATTTAATACTCTGGTTTTTTATACCTTTGTAATCATGTAATCACTTTAAGGAGGACTACATGGGGGAAAAGGTTAGTTTTATTCCCAACGAGTAGACTTCTCCATTCACTCAAGTTGAGTTATGTTGTTCAGCTGTTCATATAGTCATAGTATGGTGCTGTCAGAAAATATGTTAACATACATTGCCCACTCAGTGTGCCACATCTCCAGCTGCAGCCCAGGGATGTGCTTGGGTGGGTCCATAACACTGGGGTTATCTCAACTCTCCTCAGGACTTCCAACATATACTCGTGGCCCAGAGAGAAGGAGGTGGCCCCCTCTTTGTGTTGCAGACTCTTGCTTCTCAAAGTGTGGTCCATAGGAGCTTAACTACAAATGCAGAACCTGTGGCCCCAGCCCCAACCCAGCTCGCTTTGGTGAGATCCCATGTGAATCCAATGCACATGAAAGTTTGAGAAGCATGTTCATGAAGAAATAAGCATTGCCGTCCCCTTGGCGGAACCACTTAGCCTGTGTGGGCATTAGCGGCTTGTAAAAGCTGTTTCCCCTTCCCCTCATGTTGAGGCCTAGTTCAGATTCTCCTTGATGTTTGTGCAGTGTCCAAACCTATAATTTATAGGCTGTTCCTCAGGTTTGTGAAGTGTTCTCAATAGCGAACAGCCATGGCTTCACATTGTCTGAAAAGCAAATGCTGTCTTCACAGTGGAGGGGAACAGAGCCCCTGCTGGGAGACAGTGGATGGAGGCTGGACTGGAGCTGTCCCTTGCTTCAGCAGGATAGGGAGGAGTGGACTAGTAATACTGTTTAATTTCCCTTTATAGTCTGACATTTCTCCCCAGTTATTTCCCTGTGCTGTTTCCCCCCACCTTCACCAGTCCCCCTAAACCCCCTAAACACACTCCCAGCGGTTCTGATTGGCCCACACTTCTTTATGGCTCGCTTCTCCTTTCTACAGAGACATGGAGCCAAGTAAGCAAGCAGAGGGTGAGCTGCTTAATTGTATTTCCATGTGATGTACTTACTGTCTTCCACGTCCTATAGGACTTTTAATAACACGTTATGCTACTTTTAAATGAATCATTGAGAATTAGTGTGATGCTAGGTTCTGTAATCTCAGTTTTTCTAGCTCAACTTTTTGTCCAAGACCTATTGAGAAAAGGGATTATTGGAACTAGAACCACTTGATTAGAATATAAGCAATGATTTTAAAGCATTATTAATGTGTGATAACTGACATACATTCAAAACACTGAAACCTTGATGTTTGTAACCCCTTCGTATTCTGGAATGATGTTGGGATCAGAAGAGTGATACCTAAAATGATAATGTGCAGTGATACTTAGCTTTGTGCGTGATTTTATGTTTTCAGTGTACTGTGTACTTACAGAATTGTTAAAGTTGTTATTTCCAATATTTATACTAGAAAAATTGTATAGACACTTTATGATTTTAACCAGCATTTTTAATAACATTTGCACTTACTGTATTGTAATAAACTTCACTTTTAACACAAAAGTTTTAACTGAAAGTCTTTATTCTGATGTTGATTTGCATAAATGGTAACCAAAACAATGAAAATTTCTTGGTGTTCTGAAATGTGCAGTTTTAAGCAATAATCTGTCCTGCATCAGAATAATAGCAATAAGTTGTAAGGTACCATTTTGGATGTGTAGTTGGCTTGTAATAGCTTTTCTTTTCCTAAGATGGAGATACTGTTAATACTACATTTTGCAAAAGTTCCTTTGTTGCTTGTACACATTTTAAATAACCAGTGTAGCTTTAATGTGTAGTCTTCCAGCATTGCTTCTTGATTATTTTTCCAGGATGATATAAAGTCCTTCATGTAGAGTATTTGTGGAATGGAAAGACTAATGTGTTGGAAACACTAATGTGGCTACTAATGGAATGGTTTATCGAAATGATAGGTTATTGGATTTGCTAAGTGTCTGAAACGGGCATTTATTCTGCAGCACCTAAGTGTCATTTAAGTAATAAACTTCAGTATTATTTAAGAAATAAATGTCGGTAAGAAGTATTGCTTGATATGCATGTATGGTACAAAAGTTTCACCTTGGTAACCCAAATCTTCGGCACTTTTCATCCTCATAAAAAGTTCATTTTTTCTCCCTTTATATATTATAATATATTTTGGAAATTCAAAGCACATTAATAATGTTCTAAAACTGAGAATGCACATAAAGAATTGCCCAGAAAAGAAATTTTCTATCATGTTCCAAACAACTGGCTTACATCTTGAAACGCTTTTCCCACAGAAACAATATTAGGAATGCCAAACCCTAACATAGCTGACCTTGAATACTCAAGGTACCTGCCTGAGATTTGGGTCTTGGCACTGGGGTCGTGCTGATCTCGAGTGGCCTTGGTCTGCAGCAGCCTGAAGCAGGGCTTTGGTTCCTGGCCAGAGATTGAGGTCAGGTTGTGGAGGTTGAGAACACGGAATCCTAGTCACTAGACTAGTGCTCAGTGACAAGGCCTTGGCCCTTTGGCTTTTAGAAAAACAATTCCCAGAAAGATAGAAAGTAGTGAAACAAAGTATCTATTAGGAAAAAGAGTCCAGCAGTGTGGATAGACACACAGGTGGGCTCAGAGAGTCATGCCCTCGTGGTGGTTTGGATCACTTTTATGGGGCATTTCTGCCGGTTTTCCTGTGGCCAATCATTTTGACTTGCCCAGTTCTTTAGTCCATGTTGATATGTCTCAGGTCCTCCCACGTGTGTGAGCTCATCTCTTAGTCAAGATAGATTCTAGTGAAGAGGCCTATGGGTAGTCAGCATCACTTACTATGAGGTGATGCCCTCTCCCTTTTTGACCTCCAAGGAGACTTGCGTAGTCAGGGAGGTGTGCTTCACTTCAAGAATGAGAAGTGTGTGGTCTTTTTATCTCTTGTCTGGGCAGGGCTCAGCCTCTTTCATCATCCTGCTTTTATGGAGCTTCTGCTATTACGGAGTTTCGTCCACAGGGAAGAGATTGTTCAATCGGGGGCCCATCTATCTCCTGCCTCAGTGTGAGCAGTTTGAAGGAAAGGAAGTGTGAATTTCCACCTCCTTTCCCAAGAACAAGATCTTTCTCACTTTGGTTTTTGCAGCCTTCTGCATCCCCTAATGCCCTTGGGGTCCATTAAACCTGTGATGTTTGCTGGCCTCCTCTCCTGGCTCAGAGGCATCCTCCTAGTCTGCCCCATATCCTGAGGTTCTTCTTATTCCAAAGTCACCCACCGTACTACTCCTACTGATCAGGTTTCTTAGTGCTGACATCTTGGGATGTGTAAGGGGAAAGTGGCCTGCTCATGCTCTTCCCTAGAGAGAATGAAGGATGGTGATTATTCTCCCGACATCTGGAACACATCCATGCCTGCCCAGTGCAGTTACCACGTAAGGCTGCAGCTGCGTTGTTACAAGGGTGTGCCTTGGAACCCATTCGCAGAGATGGTAATGTTTCAAAGTAGAGTGAAGAAAGTACTCCAGCAGTTTATAGAAGCATGTGATATTTTGAGCCACCCCATCACACATCATCCCTTCCTCAGTGAGTTCTCAGTTGGTTCCACATTTCATAGTTGTTTCTTTTCCTCCACTTAGGAATCTGCAGATTTTTCTTATGGTCCCCCAGAAATCTACCTCTGGGGTATCTTCTTGATGAAGACCCTTCTAGAGATTGAAAAGTTTTCATGAAGTTAATAGCTTTAGGCTCTCAGAAATGTTTAGGAGATGTCATGAAAATGTGCCTTTTCAAAATTCAGATTTTGCACCATAATTTACTCAAAATATTTATGAGGATTTTAGCATTTTCCAAGTATTGTAATTAACTCACAACTGGGAAATCAGTATTTCTGTAGATGAATATAAGTTGTGTGTTTAAATGTTCTTTTGACATTCTTCCTCACGAAGTACCTTATTCGCAAAAATCCCAGTGTATAATGACTCATGCGTTGCAATCTGCTTTCATGTGGCCACGCTCCTGGAGTAGAGCAATGACACATGACCCCAGACTTGGTGTGAAAAATCCCCGAGGCTGCTTTAGAATGCAGTTATATACATATGATGAGGATGAATCTCTTTTTCTCTTTTTTTCTTTCCTCCAGCAGGGTTGCCCGAGGATGATTTCCTTTAAAATAAAGCTTGTCATTTACCATTGAACAAAGACTTTTGTGTACATTATTAAACAAAAATTCTTATATGGTATTACTATCGTGGGATGCATTATATTTGGACAGGAGACCAGCAGATTTCTTTTCCAAGTTTTTTGTTTGGATAATCTTAATCAAATTTGGAGAATTTGACTAGTTTTGAGCCTATATTTATTGTAGTTCCTATATTTATTCAGGAAACGTGTAACTGGGAGAACTCCAGTTCCTACTTACAGTTTTGCTAACATTCCAGGGTTGGAGCTGGGTTATGTGGGGCATGGTTAATCAAGAATTTGCTGTATTGAAAAAGAAAGAAAAAGTCAACACTTGAAAATAGTGCTGTACGTATTCTATAGAGTTGTTTTGTGCACTGCATAAAAGAATGCACACATTCTTAAGTACCACTTAAGGAGTAATGTGTCCCCCTTATACACAAAGCATTTGGGGACGATCTGATGTTTTCAAGGTGGATTGAAGCAGTTAGATTATAAAGAAACTGAGCTAGCTATTTCATTGCATTGTCAAACTAAGCATGAAATTAAATTCTTAATAGAAATTGGGTAATACAACATAACTATAAAATGCCTGTAAGAGAAAAACAGTTCCCAAGGAAGCCTTTCTGGTTCAAGGGGTTGAACACATGCATATTCATTCAGAGAAACATGCTGGGTGCGTTGAGAGACCTCCTCTGGGACTGAGAATTGATGTGTCTTGAGAAATCATGTACCTGCTATTTAAACATAGTATCTTCTGTCTTGAGATTTTTTTTTTAATGCCTGCCTATTATTTTTGTCAGTTAAATGTAAATAAAAATGTTTTATCCAGTATCCAGTAATTATAATTTGTAAGTTATTTTCTTTTCTTCCTACAATGGCTCTCAGAAATCTCTATTTAGGTTATCAGTCAAGTTTCATCTTTTCTTTGCTTTTGCAGAAGTAGAAAACACCTCTTTGTTCTTTAAAACAAATGAAAGTTACAAAGAGTTTAAATTTCAAGCATTTCCCCACGTTTTAAAAAAGTGTAACTTGGTAGAAAATAAATTTCAATTCATTTCCCTGTAGTTATGAAGCACAGTGCAGAATTAATAGATGACCACTTTCCTGGTAGCTCAGCTATAAACAATCCACCTGCAATGTGGGAGACCTGGGTTCAATCCCTGGATTGGGAAGATCCCCTGCAGAAGGGAAAGGCTACCCACTGCAGTATTCTGGCCTGGAGAATTCCATGGAGCCCATGGAGTTGCAAAGAGTCGGACACAACAGAGCAGCTTTCACTTTCACTTTGGAATAAGGATTCATCTTCAATACTGAGCATATAGGCAAAGTGGTCTTAATCTTTGAAATTACTCACTTGGAAAAGGACACACTTAAAGACTTGGCATAAATAAATCAATAGTGATGAGCTACTGTTGACTTATCTATTAAAATTGAATAGTTACAGCTGTTTTGTATACTTACAAATTAATTACTAGATATTATTAAAAGTTGCTCATTCCCTTTCTGTCCTCAGAATAATTAAATAAGATTATCAATTTGATCTTAGCTGGATAATTATTTCATTTAATAATTTAAAGCATAAATGTACATCTATGCTTCTGTCTCAATACTTTAATGTCATCTGCAGTTGAAAAACAAATTTTGCTACCACATTCTGTAAAATTTAATGATTTTTACTGCCCTGCCCCCAAAATTATGCTTGTCCTGCTGACAAATCCAGAATTCTCCAGCAGTTCTATTATTGCTGCATCCTAACCATTTGAGGTTTCTTGGTGATGCTCTTGCTAAAATCCACTTGCTGCTGATGAAAATGAGTCAAATGAACTTAATCTACACCTTAGATTACACCTCTGTAATCTATTCACTTTGCTTGTGCCTGTGTCCTCTTTTATGGATGTTTTCTGTCATTCTGAGGCCATTTAGTTAGAGGCTCTGAAACCAAGGGTCCCCCTAAACAACTAACATCAATATTTATCTCCTCTTTTTCTGTAGCTTATCAATAAGGGGAGATTGAGATTATAAGACAGGTACACAGGCTGTGTGAAGATGAGACTATTTGGACCCCCCTTTGACAGATGAATGTGAGATGTCACATAAAACATATTTATGAAAGCTAATTAGAGGCATAAGTAGCTACAGGGTTAATATACTTCCCACAGATCAAATGTGAAATTTATGTTGCCTTTATCATTTATTTGCTAAGTCATGTCTGACTCTTTGCAACCCCAGAGACTATAGCCCACCAGTCTCCTCTGTCCATGGGATTTCCCAGGCAAGAATACTGGAGTGGGTTGCTAGTGCTAGATGCTTTTATAACACCTATATATGTAAATCATAGATAAATAGTAAACATCATTTGTTCAACAAAAATCTTTTCTATTCTGTATCAGACTTGATGATCTCATGCTACTTCCTGGCTTTAGTTACCTTTCTAAGCAGCTAACTCATGTGTGTTTCTCTAGCCCAGACTTCACTAAATCCCAGAACTGTGCATCTGACTGCCAATATCATCTCTCTACTTGGATGCTTAACAGGCATCTCAAATTTAGCATGTCCAGAATCAAAGCTCCTGACACTTCCTATTATTCCTGTTTCTCCAGAACAAAAGACCTGGAGTATTCCAAAACATCTCATTACTGCATATCGCCCAGGTACTCCATCAGGGAATCATGTTGCTTCTATCTTCAACATGTATCCTGCGTCAAAACATGTCTTATATTCTTGCTACTACCAAAGGTTCAAGTCACTATGGTCTTATTTGGGTTATTGCTCTGGCCTCCTAACTGGTCTCACTGCTTTTGCCCTTCCCCACCCCACTTCAGACTAGTTTCAACAGAGCCGTAAGAGTCAACCTGTAAAATGTAAATCAGATCAAGTTATCCCTCTGTCCACTGACTTCACTTCAATAGTAAAATGACAATCCAGTTGAGAAATGGACAAAGCTTCTGAATAGGTATTTCTCCAAAGATGTGCAGATGGCCAATAAGCACATGAAAAGATGCTCAACATCACTAGACATCAGGGAAATGGAAATCGAAAACCAGTATGAGCTTTCATTTCACACCCACTAGAATGGCTAGAAACAAAAAGACAGGCAGTAACTAGTGTTGGCAAGGATAGGATACAGTCAGAGCCCTTGTAAATTGCTGGGGGAATGTAAAATGGTGTAGCCACTATAGAAAATTTTGAAAGTTCCTCAAGGTGTTAAACACTGAGTTGCCATCTGACCCAGCAAACCCATTTCTAAGCATATATCAAGACAGATGAAAACATATATCACACAAAAACTTGTATACAAATGCTCATAGCAGCATTATTCATAATAGCCCCAAAGTGGAAACAATCCAAATGTCTATTAACTAATCAATGGATACAGTGGTCTATCCATAAAGTGGAATATTTTTCAGCCATAAAAAGAGAGGAAGTATCAATAAATGCTACAACATGGATAAAATTTGAAAGCATCATGTTAAGTGGGAAAAAAGTCACAAAAGCCCATATAAAATATAATTCTATCTGTATGAAATATCCAGAATAAGCAAAGCCGTAGAAACAGTGTAGATATGTAGTTGCCAGGGGCTGAGGGAAGAGGAAATGAAGAATGATTGCTCATGGGTATGGGCTTGTTTTTTGGGGTGATGAAAATGGTGGGGAATTAGTTGCGATAGTTGCACAGCTTTTGAATATACTAGAAACCAGTGGACTGCACACTTTCGCAAAGGTGAATTGTGCAGAAGGTAAATTTCATCTCAATAAGAAAACACAGAAAACAAAAAGTCAAACAAACAAATGAAAAGAGGAAGCAACCTCAATGTCTATCACCTGAAAAGTATGCTGCAGACTTACCTTGGGTGATGAAGATATTCTAGATTGATTGTGGTGATGTTTGAACACCTTGTTGACTATGCTATCAACTACTGAACTGGACTCTTGAAATGCATATTATGGTGTGTGAACTGTATTTTAGTAATCTACAAAACATAATGAATGAGTGGATGAACTTTTTGAACTACAGAAAAGTGAAGGTGCATCAGTTATTCCCATACTTGCCTTTAGGAATATCTTTAGAAATCCAGCCAATAATAAAACAACTCAAATGCTGAGCTTTAATTTACCAGCATTATCATTTTTCTAGATTTTATAGTATTTATTTTATTTATCAGATTCTTAAAATGTGATGTTTTTTGGAAAACACTTTTTTTTTTTAAAAGGAGAACCCCCAAATCATGTGTCAGGAGCCGTAAAATGTAGGACTGTCTCTGGCCATACATAGGACTCACATTTCAGTGGGAAAAGAAAATTAAAAGCTAGATAAAAACAAAATACATGATATGACAGGTGCCATAGGGGAAAATACAGAAGGGGAGGGGTATAAGTAGTATGTGGGTCCTTGCAATGTCAGATTGGGTGACATAGACCTCACTGTGAAAAAGGCATCTGAGTTCAGACCTAAAGGAGATGAGAAAGAGAGCTGTGTGGATGTGAGGGAGGAGTCAGTCTTTGTACAGATCCTTAATTAGCTCTTTAAGATGCTTTTCTAGAAGTGCAAAGTTGGGTTGAAGAGTAAACACATGTTTCATGGTGCCAACGCGTCTTCCTGCTCAGCAGTTCTTGAGAATGCTCTGCCCCCTGCCTAAAAAATATGCCTTTATATTTTAACAGAATTGCTAATTTGTTCAGAAAAAAAAACCACTCCAACTTCATTGTTATTTTTAATTGAATGTTTACATAAAATTGTATATTTAGAAACTGGTGATGTTGAATTCTTTTTCATACTTTTTTTCTAAAACCTTGCTCTCTCTTTTATGAATTGCCTACATGTCTTTTAGAACATTTATCTTTTTTATTGATTTGTAAGAGTTCTTTACATACTAAGATTCTAAACACTGTCTTTTATATTACATATGTATATTTTTAATCAGATGGTATCATATAAAAGACTAGCAAGAGATAGTCCTGTGAATTTCCTACCTGTAGAATTTTCTGAATTTTGTGTAGCCAAAGATATTACTTTTTCCTAAAAATTTGAATTTGTATGTATTCCTAGAAATGTCTCCTCTACTCTAAGAGAAGAAAAATATTCCCTCCTAGAGCTATCCTAGCTTCATTCATTCACTTAGAATTTACTTTGGTAAATGATATCAACCAAGAGTATTTCTCCTGATATTTTTAGCTAGGTAGCTCCATTGGCTAGTAAGTTGGTTAAATGATTTAATTTCAAATATCACTTTTAACATATAGTAAAACTTTATATCCACCTAGCTTATTTCTGGGGCTTCCCAGGTGACTCAGTGTTAAAGAATACATGTGCCAATGGTGTATGTGCCAGGAGATGTGAGTTTGATCCCTAGGTCAGCAAGATCCCCTGGAGAAGGAAATGGCAACCCTCTCCAGCATTCTTGCCTGAGAAACCCCATGGAGAGAGGAACCTGGCTGGGCTACATTCCATGGGGTCACAAAAAGTTGGACACAACTTAGCAACTGAACAGCAAAAGTTTGTGTCTAGAATTTTCTCTTCTGTTCTTTTTGATTTGGGCTTCCGTCATAGCACAGCTGGTAAAGAATCCGCCTGTAATGCAGGAGACCCCAGATCGATTCCTGGTTCGGGAAGATCCCCTGGCTACCCACTCCAATATTCTTGGGCTTCCATTATGGCTCAGCTGGTAAAGAATTCACCTGCAATGCTGGAGACCTGTGTTTGATCCCCGGGTTGGGAAGATCGTTTGGAGAAGGAAAAGGCTTCCCACTCCAGTATCCTGGCCTGGAAAATTCCATGGATTGTATGTGTAGTCCATGGGGTCACAAAGAGTCGGACGCGACTTTCACTTTTTCTTTTTGACTTATCTCTTCCTGAACTGGTGTGCATGCATGCCGTTGCTTCAGGAGTTTCCAACTCTTTGCGACTTTATGGATTATAGCTTGACACGCTCTTTTGTCCATGGGATTTCCCAGGCAAGAATACTGGAGTGGGTTGCCATTTCCTTCTCCAGGGGATCTTTCCAATTCAGGGATGGAACCTCTATCTCCTGCACTGGCAGGCTGATTCTTTACCACTGAGCCACCTGGGTCTGGTACTACATTTAAAAAATGTGTAGCTTTATAACAAGAACACTTTTGGGACTTCCCTGGTGATCCAGTGGCTAAGGCTCTGTGCTTGCTAATACAGGGGACCTGGGCTGGATTTCTGGTCAGGGAACTAGATCCCATATGCTGCAATGAAGATTGAAGATTCTGTGTGCCACAGCTAAGATCTGACCCAGCCAAATACATAAATAGTAATTTTTTTTTTAAGAGCACTTTTAAATTTGATAGAATAAATTTGCATAAATAATCTGCCTTCAGTGCAGGAGATACGTGTTTGATCTCTGGGTTGGGAAGATTCCCTGGAGAAGAAAATGGCGGCATTTTTTTCTGGGAAATCCCATGGACAGAGGAGCCTGGTGGACTATATAGTCCACAGGATCACAAAAGAGTCAAATATGACTTAGCAACTAAACAACAACAACAGTTTTTCTTCTTTTTTTTAAATAAAAAAACAATATTAGGACTTTCTTAGAGAAGGGTTAGTAGAGTAAGATTAAGTAGCTTTAGCTAAAAATAGGTTTATTTTGTTTCAAGAGATTAGATTGTGACCTATATTTGAGCCTCTGCTTTTCAGTCCTTGGCAATTTAGAACTGTGGTTTCTTATTAAAAGTATTTTTAATTGATTTTCAAGTTTGCCTCTTTCACCCCAATGAGAAATTCTCAAGTTCCTTCTTCTAGCTTGTTTGGGTTTGACACATTCTTAGTAAATGGGAATAAACAGAGTCTGAGTTGATAACTGAGTTAAATTAACTCACAGATAGACTGGTTTGCATACATGATTTGTTGTACTGTCTTTTTAACTTTCTTAAATAAAAGTTTTATTGAGACATAATTCACATATCATACAATTTGCCTATTTAGAGTGTGTAATTCAGTGGTTTTTAATCTATTCACAGAGTTGTACAGCCATCACTGCAGTCAATTTTAAAACATTTTCATCACTCCAAAAGGAATCCTGTACACAGTGACAGCCACCCATCCCACACCCCCACTACCACACCACGGAGCCCTAAGAAACCGGTAATCGGCCTTCTGGCTTTATGGATTTGCCTATCCTGGGTATTTCCTATAGATGGATTCACACAGTACGTCATCTTTGTGACTGGCTTCTTACACTTAGCAAAATGGTTTCTTTCATTTAAAAAATTTGTGTTGACGAATAAAAATTGCATATATTTAAAGGTGGATTATATGATGTCTTTTTAAATTTAAGGTTCTTATTTTGTATTTGGTTAACAATATAGTTTCAGATGAGCAGTGAAGGGATTCAGCCATACACATACATGTATCGATTCTTCCCCAAACTCTCCTTCAAAAAAGGCTGCCACATAACATTGAACAGAGATCCATGTGCTATACAGTAGATCCTTGTTGGTTATCCATTTTAAATGTAGCTGTGTGGACGTGACCATCCCATGCTTCCTAGCTATCCCGTCTCCCTATCGTTCCCCTCAACAGTCATAAGTTTGTTCTCCAAGTTTGTGAGTCTCTTTCTAGTTTGTAAGTTCATTTGTATCATTTCTTTTTAGATTTCCAGTATAAGGGGTGTCATACAATATTTGTTCTCTGACTTACTTCACTCAGTATGATAATCTCTAGGTCCATCCGTGTTGCTACAAATGGCATTATTTCATGCTTTTTAACGGCTGAGTATTATTCCATTGTATATATGTACCACATCTTCCTTATCCACTCCTTTGTTGATGAACGTTTAGGTTGCTTCCATTTCTTAGCTATAAAATATGATGCTTTGATACTGGTATGCATTATGCAATGATGACCACAATGGATTTAATTAACACATTCACCACCTCACATAACTACCATGTGTGTGTGTGTGTGCATCTGAGAACAGTTGAGATCTACTTCATTACTGAATTCCAAATATGTAATACAGTGTGTGTGCTCTCAGTGGCTCAGTTGTGTCCAGCTCTTTGTGACCCCATGGACTGTAAGCAGCCAGGATCCTCTGTACAGGAATTTTCCAGGCAAGAATACTGGAGTGGGTTGCCATTTACTACACTGGGGGATCTTCCCAACCCAGGGATCAAGCCTGCATGTCTTGCATCTCCTGCATTGGCAGATGGATTCTTTACCACTGTGTCACCTGGGAAGCCCTATACAATGCAGCAGTGTTAACTATAGTCACTATGTTATACCCTCAGTCTTCGGAAACTCTTCATATAACTGAAGGCATGTACCCTTTTATCAACATATCTCAATTTCTTCACCATACTCCCTCCCCTGCCCCACCTCCAGGTCCTGGTTACTGCCACTCTACTTTCTGTTCCTATGAGCTTGACTTTTTTTAATAAAAAATTCCACATGTAAGTGATGTCATACAGTATTTGTCCTTCTCTGTCTGGCTTATTTCACTCATATCATGTCCTTCAGGTTCAGCCATGCTGTTGCAAATGTCAGGACTTCCTTTTTTTCTCCTGGCTGAATAATATTCCATTGTATATTTATCACATCTTTATCCATTTATCCATTAATGGATATGTAGCCTGTTTTCATATATTAGCCACTGTAAATAATGCCACAATGAACATGGATGTGCAGATAGCCCTTTGAGATTTTGGTCTTATTTCCTTTGGATATACATCCAGGAGTGGGATTGTTGAGTCGTCTGGTAGTTCACTTAATTTTTTCAGGAACCACATATTATTTTCCACTATTGCTGTACATTCCAACCAACAATGGATAAGGGTCCCCTTTCCTCCTCATCCTCACCAACATTTTTTATCTCTTGTCTTTTTGATAATAGCCATCCTAACAGGTGTTCAGTGATATCTCATGGTGGCTTTATTTTTAATCTATCTATCATTTATCTACTTATTTATGTTTTATTTGGCCTCACTACCCTGCATGTAGGATCTCAGATCCTTGACCAGGGATTGAACCTGTGCCCCCCTGCAGTAGAAGTACAGAGTCTTAACCACTGGACCATCAGGGAAATCCTTTATGGTGATTTTAATTTGCATCTCCCTTATTAATGAAGTTGATTACCTATTGGCCATTTGAATGTCTTCTTTGGAAAAAAATGTCTATTTTCCCTCTGTCCATTTAAAAAATCTGATTATTTGGCTTTTTGCTATTGAGTTGTAATGAGCTCTTTATATATTTTGGATATTAACCCCTTATTAAATATATAGTGTTAACCTAAAACAAAAAACGCCCAGTTATTTTATCAGCAAAACTGGTTTATTTGGGAGCAGTAGAGAATTGCAAATTGGGACATACAACTGTGAAAAACCCTATAAAGCGAAAGAGAGAAAACTCCTTTATAGAGGAGTATGGAAAATTGGGAGGGGCTATTATAAACTAAAAGTCCATGGGAGGAAGCTGAGAGTTCATTGGCTGAGGTGTGACTGTTTCTCATTGGCAAAACTGTTGCCAGGCAGAGAAAAGCTGTTTCTCCTGCAAGCTATAGTAAAGGACTATCACTTCCTGCCAGAGGCGCAAGGCACATCTCTTCCTGTTGGGCCCTGAGTTGGCTTGTGTGGTACATACATGAGAGCTTCTGCTTCTAGCCTCCTGACCCTGTTTTAGTCAGGTTCCCCTCTGTTAATTTTCATGATGGTCTGCAATTATATTCTCCCATTCTGTAAGTTGCCTTTTCAATTTATTGCCCTCATGATGTTTAAGATAAATTATTTATTTAAAGTAAACAAATATTTAAGGAATAAAATTTGACAATGGTGAAGGCTATGAGGAATAAATCAGGAAAAAGGCTTAGGGAATGACTTCTAATAACGGCTGCTTAGTGTGGAGCGAGATGATTATTAAGTAGCAATGTGGCTGATGAGAAGGAACAGACATGATGGCTGAAGTGAGCATTTCTATTTTTTTGTTGTTAATTTGTTTATTCATCCTTTCAATAAACTTTTGTTGAGTTCCTACTGTGTGCGACATATTATTCTAGGAGTTGAAAATATAGTAGTGAAGAAGCCTATTTAAAAAGCCTACCCCTAGGCAGCTTATGATTTTTTGTAAAGTAACAAGGAATAAAGTACATAAATAATTAAAGGGCATGGAATGTTAGTGGAAATGCTAAAGTAAAAAACATAAAAAAAGGAAAAGGATAAAGAGAGTGAATGTGCACATAGGTATGGGTGAATGGTGGTTTTCATTTAAGGTACAGTGGCCAGGAAAGACTTAGAAGATGACGTTTGAAGGAAGTGAAGGAAGACTTACATAGTTATGCAGGTAGCAGTGAGGAAAGATGATCCAAGAAAAATGGCAAGCAGGTCCAAACGTCCTGAGGTGGAGCATGCACACTGGCTAGCAAGGAGGGTGGCTGGGGGAGAGTGGAAAGCAAAAGACAGTGTGTATACGGGCTAGACAGATCCTATGGGCCTTATGCATGTACGGAAATGATTTTTGCTTAGAGAGGAGAAGCCACTAGAGGGATCTGAGCAGAAGTAACATATGACTTAGCTCTTAATGGGGTTGCTTTCATTGTGATTTAATTTAAGCTTTTTTTTTTTTTTTAAGAAAGAGGAATAAACAGCTTTGCTTTTCCAATAACTGTGTCGCCTTTGAAAGAAGAAAAAAAAGAGAGATCAAAAACTTCGGAAAGCATAAATAAATGCATTTTATTCAGGGACAGATGGCTAAGACAACAAGGGTGACTCACAGTCACAAAATCAGTTAAGTGCTCAGGAAATGGCTTGGTCCCTAATTAATCACTCCGTGTTGTTAAACTCTGTGGAGATAAATTTAGCTGGCAGTAGGTGGAATAAGACTGGTTCTCATGAAAACATGTTTTCAATAAAGTTGGCCAAAAATGCTGTGTAAAACTCAAATAACCCAAACCATGTTCTAATAATGTTGCATTTGGTGTTTCACGTTCCCAGCAGCGACCACCTGAGGCAGGTAGACTGAGGAGAACATTTGATTTAGCAGAAGGGGCTAGGTTACTGTGGTGGGTGAGGGAAGGAGATAGTCCTGCAATATACAAATGCTTTGGTGTTACCGCCCTCTGGTGGCGATTCTATAAGTTGACTTCCGTGGGATTCGGGCCTATTTGCTGTCTAGGCTCACACTTGGTCAAATTCGAACTATCGATAAAAGGAAAGTGATTTCTTAGCATTAGTCCTTGGATTGCATTTATTTAATGCGCTTAATAAGTAGGCAGAAAGTCTCTATTTTAATGACTGGCAGCACTATTTTTTCTAAGGAAAAATGATTTTTCGTTTATTTAAACTCAGAGGAGCCTTTTAAGTGTCAAGGACAGGGACCCCGGACAAGGTGAGGGGTTTGAAGTGTTTTGTATAATAAAATTTTGAGAGAAAGCTGGGCTTTGTGGGAGAAAGAGGAAGGAGGTGCAGTTGTGGGGTTGGGGATGTGGTGGGGAATACATCTGAGAAGGAGTCCTGGGGAAGAAGACAAATCCTGCCCGGAAGAGCTGGAGCTTGAGGTTAAAACAGTGCCTATGAGACCCTCCTTTGAAGATGACAGTCCAAGGATTTTTAGCACAAATATATTGAATAATACTGTTTCAGTCATCTGCACGTCAGAGGTGAAACCCTCTGATTTCCATGCTGCGTCTCCCTCCTTTGCCTAGACTCACAGTCAAACCTACAATATACATTGTCAGTGGACTTGTGTTCAGGTACATCCAAGGAGTGGGGGTTTGAAGAAAAAGAGGATGATTGCATGCTGGAGTAAAGGTGGGCCAAGTGAGAGCGAGAGTTGTGAGTCACAGGGTAAAGATAAAGAATTCAGAGTTGAGGTAGGGGATATTTGTATACTAACGACTGGTTCACGCTATTGTACAGCAGAAGCCAACACAACATTGTAAAGCAATTATCCTCCGATTTAAAAATTTTTTAAAAAGAATTCAGAGTAAAATGGACACAATGAAGCCAGTGGAAGAAGTGCTCAGTCGCTCAGTCGTGTCTGACTCTTTGTGACCCCATGGACTGCAGCACACCAGGCTTCCCTGATCTTCACCATCCCTGAGCTTCCTCAAACTCATGTCCATTGAACTGGTGATGCCCTCCAATCATCTCATCCTTTGTCCTCCTCTTCTCCTCCTGCCTTCAGTCTTTCCCAGCATCAGGGTGTCTTCTAATGAATAGGCTCTTTGCACCATGTGGCCAAAGTATTGGAGTTCCAGCTTAAGCACCAGTCCTTCCAATGAGTATTCAGGTTTGATTTTCTTTAAGATGGACTGGTTTGATCTCCTTGCTGTACAAGGGACTGTCAAGAGTCTTCTCTAGCACTGCAGTTCAAAAGCATCAACTCTTTGGCACTCAGCCTTCTTTATGGTCCAGCTCTCACATCCATACATGACTGCTGGAAAAACCATAGCTTTGACTAGATGGACCTTTCAACAGTATGAAAAGGAAAAAGTATAAGCAACCCCAAATACTTTAGAAATACTTGTTAGAGAAAACTCTGCTATATGTGGTTGTAAAATAGAATTTATATTTTGTAGAAAGGCAAGAAAAATTTGGGGCTTCTCAAGTGGCACTAATGATAAAAGAATTGGCCTGCCAACTCAGGAGACATAAGAGACATAGGTTCAGTCCCTGGGTTGGGAAGATCCCCTGGAGTTGGAAATGGCAACCCACTCCAGTTTTCTTGCCTGGAAAATTTCATGGACAAAGGAGCTCCATGGGCTACAGTGCATGGGGTCACAGATGAAAACTTTTCTCTGTCCTCTGGCCTCTTCTCTCCAGTCTACTGTGCATTGTTTATCTGCATTATGCATTGACCAGAACTTCCCATTGGCAGAAATGCCTGCTCAATCATAAAAAGCAATATTCTTTTAGCATCAATAAGACAACCCTTTAAAGGTAACATTCCTTCTTGATTAGGGGTCACAAGAAGCTTAGATCTGGATTAGATGGTTGACTTTAAAAAATGCACAATGTGAGAATTGTGAATTATGTTTTATTTGAGGCAAAATGAGGACCACAGCCTGGGAGACAGCACCTCAGATAGCTCTCTGAAACTGTTCCAAAGAGGTAGGGGGGAAGGACTGTATATATGTGTGATTTTGGTGAAGGGGGAGTTCATGCAATCAAGCATATATTTTTCCAAAAGGTTTCTGCTGTTCTTGTGAAGCTTCTGCCAGTCACGAGAAATAGTCATCATCGTGAAGGATTTTAGATTTACTCCTTATAGAAGTAGACAGCAAGTACCAACAGCAAGTGCTAATTTATAGTTGACAGAACTGTATAGTCTTCAGTTTAGCAGATGGACAATGGCTAGTCCATTCTAAATGAGATCAGTCCTGGGCGTTCTTTGGAAGGAATGATGCTAAAGCTGAAACTCCAGTACTTTGGCCATCTCATGAGAAGAGCTGACTCATTGGAAAAGACTTTGATGCTAGGAGGGATTGGGGGCAGGAGGAGAAGGGGACGACAGAGGATGAAATGGCTGGATGGCATCACCGACTCAATGGACATGAATTTGAGTGAACTCCGGGAGTTGGTGATGGACAGGGAGGCATGGTATACTGTGATTCATGGGGTTGCAAAGAGTCAGACATGGCTGAGCGACTGAACTGAATTGAACTCAAGGCTAAGGTTTTTCCAGTGGTCATGTATGGATGTGAGAGTTGGAGTATAAAGAAAGCTGAGCGCAGAAGAATTGATGCTTTTGAACTGTGGTGCTGGAGAAGATTATTGAGAATCCCTTGGACTGCAAGGAGATCCAACCAGTCCATCCTAAAGGAGATCAGTCCTGGGTGTTCATTGGAAGGACTGATGTTGAAGCTGAAACTCCAATACTTTGGCCACCTGATGTGAAGAGCTGACTCACTGGAAAAGACCCTGATGCTGGGAAAGATTGAAGGCGAGAGAAGGGGATGATAGAGGATGAGATGGTTGGATGGCATCACCGACTCAATAGACATGGGTTTGGGTGGACTCTGGGAGTTGTTGATGGACAGGGAGGCCTGGCATGCTGTGGTTCATGGGGTGGCAGAAAGTCAGACACAACTGAGTGACTGAACTGAACTGAACTGAACTGAATGGACAATGGCAGGTCATTTCTTTCTTAGCCCCATTACAAACTCACTCAGTTTAATTTCATTTGCCTCTCAAATAAGACAAACAAAATCATTAAAGAAAGTGGACATCAAGTTTCAAACAGATGATAGAGTTCATAGGGAAAAGCAAAAAGGACATAAGAGTTGAGCATACTTGGGATAAAACTTCAAAATTTCGTTGCAGGATGAATAAGCTCTAAAGGAATAAAAATATATACTCTAAGTATTAGGAATATAATAGTAAGTACTCAATGAACACAGAATAAATGATTGAATGGGTTAATTGATGTGGGAAAGGGTGCATCTTATTTTTTGGTTTTGGTATCCTTTCTTCATAGAACAACTAGAATAGTACCTGATCCATAGTATGGACTCAAAAATATTGAAAGGAAGAATACAAAGGAAGGAGGGGAGAGGAGGAAAGGATGAGTCACTTCAAGTAAGAAGTATGGTCAGGAAGCAACAGTTAGAACTGGACATGGAACAACAGACTGATTCCAAATAGGAAAAGGAGTTCGTCAAGGCTGTATATTGTCACCCTGCTTATTTAACTTCTATGCAGAGTACATCATGAGAAACGCTGGGCTGGAAGAAACACAAGCTGTAATCAAGATTGCCAGGAGAAATATCAATAACCTCAGATATGCAGATGATACCACCCTTATGGCAGAAAGTGAAGAGGAACTCAAAAGCCTCTTGATGAAAGTGAAAGTGGAGAGTAAAAAAGCTGGCTTAAAGCTCAACATTCAGAAAATGAAGATCATGGCATCCAGTCCCATCA
>NW_011494862.1:638891-639089 GCF_000754665.1 Bison bison bison
TATTTTTCTGGGCTCCAAAATCACTACAGATGGTGACTGCAGCCATGAAATTAAAAGACGCTTACTCCTTGGAAGGAAAGTTATGACCAATCTAGATAGCATATTCAAAAGCAGAGACATTACTTTGCCAACAAAGATTCACCTAGTCAAGGCTATGGTTTTTCCTGTGGTCGTGTATGGATGTGAGAGTTGGACTGT
>NW_011494862.1:639189-642957 GCF_000754665.1 Bison bison bison
AGATGGCTGGATGGCATCACTGACTCGATGGACGTGAGTCTCAGTGAACTCCAGGAGTTGGTGATGGACAGGGAGACCTGGCGTGCTGCGATTCATGGGATCGCAAAGAGTCGGACACGACTGAGCGACCAATCTGATCTGATCTGATCTGATGGTGTTCTAAGTCACTTCAGTCATGTCCAACTCTTTGGGACCCTATGGACTGTAGCCTGCCAGGCTCCTCTGTCCATGGGATTCTCCAGGCAAGAATACTGGAGTAGGTTGCCATATCCTTCTCAAGGGGAACTTCCCGACCCAGTGATCGAACCCGGGTCTCCTGTATTGCAGGCAGGTTCTTTACCTTCTGAGCCACCAGGGAAGCCCCTGGCTTTGGGGAAGAAGTGTGGCATTGGGTCAAAAAACTATTAAACATTTTAAATTCTTTCATTCCATTGCAGTTTTCACTTTTGCTACCACCCACTTGCTTCATTGTTGTAATACTGTATTTGTTTCATCCCTTATGGTTTACAAAGTTCTTGCATTTTCATGTTTTCACATAGTCCATGAAACACTATGTGAAAAAGCAGCAGCATCCTTGGGAAAACTCTGGGCTCTCCAGCTTTAGATAAGAAGTAACCTAACTGTTTTTCAGACTCAAGTTTTCTAAGTTCAAGAGTAGTGATTTTCCACCCTACAAATTCCAACATATAAGGACAGTAAGCTAGAAGTGTGGGTTATCTTGCCCTCCCAACTGGTATACTTTTGATAGTGGAAATAGGCGCCGTTCATTATGCTTGGACAGCAAGTGTTGAGACTGTCCGAATTACTATATCTGAGATATAGTAACTCTATGTGTTGTTGGTCAGTCACTAAGTCATGTCCGACTCTTTGTGACCCCATGGACTATACCAGGCTTCCCTGTCCTTCACTATCTCCTGGAGTTTGGTCAAACTCATGTCCATTGAGTCAGTGATGCCATCCAGCCATCTCATTCTCTGTCACCCCTTTCTTGTCCTGCCCTCTTCCCACCATCAGGGTCTTTTCCAATAAGTCGGCTCTTTGCATCAGGTGGCCAAAGTATTGCAGCTTCAGCTTCAGCATCAGTCCTTCCACTAAGTATTCAGGATTGATTTCCTTTAGGATTGACTGGTTTGATCTTGCAGCCCAGGGGACTCTCAAGAGTCTTTTTAAGCACCACAATTCGAAAATATTAATTCTTTGATGCTTAGCCTTCTTTGTGGTCCAACTCTCATATCTGTACATGACTACTGGAAAAAACGTAGCTTTGAGTATGTGGACCTTTGTTGGAAAAGTGATGCCTCTGCTTTTTAATATCTGTCTAGGTTTGTCATAGCTTTCCTTTCAAGGAGCAAGCATCTTTTAATTTCAAGGCTGCAGTCACTGTCTCCAGTGATTTTGGAGCCAAGAAAATAAAATCTGTAACTGTTTCCACTTTTTTCCCCTTCTATTTGCTAGGAAATAATGGGACCAGATGTCATGATCTTAGTTTTTTGAATGCTGAGTTTTAAGCCAGCTTTTTCTCTCTCCTCTTTCACCTTCATCAAGAGGCTATTTAGTTCCTCTTTACTTTCTGCCATTAGAGTGGTATCATTTGCATATCTGAAGTTGTTGATATTTCTGCCACAATCTTGATTCCAGCTTGTGATTCATCTAGCCCAGGATTTCCCAAGATGTACTCTGCATAGAAATTAATTAAGCAGGATGACAATATACAGCCTTGATGTACTTCTTTCCCAATTTGAAACCAGTTCATTGTTTCATGTCTGGTTCTAACTGTTGCTTCGTGACCATATACCAGTTTTTCAGGAGGCAGGTAAGGTGGTTTGTATTCCCATCTCTTTAAGAATTTTCCACAGTTTGTTGTAATGCACACAAAGTCTTTAGCGTAGTCAATGAAGCAGAAGTAGATGTTTTTCTGGAATCCCCTTGCTTTTTCTATGATCCAACGAATGCTGACAATTTGATTTCTGGTTACTCTGCCTTTTTTAAATCCAGCTTATACATCTGGGAGTTCTCTGTTCACATACTATTGAGGCCTAGCTTGAAGGATTTTGAGCCTTACCTTGCTAGCATGTGAAATGAGTGCAATTATGTGGTAGTTTGAACATTCTTTGGCATTGTCCTTCTTTGGGATTGCAATGAAAACTGACCTTTTCCAATCCTGTGGCTACTGCTGAGTTTTCCAAATTTGTTGACATATTGAGTGCAGCACTTTAACAGCATCATCTTTTTAGATTTGAAATAGATCTGCTGGAATTCCATCATCTCCACTACCTTTTTCATAGTAATGCTTGTTAAGGCCCACTTGACTTCACATTTCCAAGATCCTGGCTCTAGGTGAGTGACCACACCATCGTGGTTATCCAGGTCATTAAGACCTTTTTGTACAGTTCTGTATATTCTTGCCACCTCTTTCTCATCTCCTTTGTTTCTGCTAGGTCCTTAACTCTACATAACTCTGTAGACAAATTAACCCTCCTTAAAGGCAGCACAGGGCAGAAGCCCTTTATCAAGGCACAGAGATTCTAAATGCTGTCCCTGGGTATGTTTACCGTGTTTCTGAGGAAAGCCAATAATAAATAGCTTAATAAAGATTAGTTAAGATTGAAATTTGCTTTGGTTTTTTGGTAGAAGAAATGCCACTTGCTTAGAGAGGTTAAGTTGCTGCATGTAGGGCCAAGTTGCTGCTGAGTATTATTCTTCCTGTTGTCTTCATAACCCCAAATGGCATTTCTCTTTTGTGTGTCTAGCACAGTGTGGGTTAAGATAACGTGGGGAGCTGGCTGTAATCTTACTGTCTTTCTTGAAGTCTTTTATAGTGTGAAGATACTAGGTAGATCTGTGGCTGAACTCATTACTAGGAACAGTTAATACTTGTCTTCCTGTGGTGCTTTTGGTGATTACATTAACCTGATAGAGAATTTTCTTTAACTGCGCCATCTTCATTATATTAGCAATTTTAAGGTTGGCAGTCTCTAACCTGAAAAGGAGCTTCCATGGTGGTTCAGTGGTAAAGAACTCACCTGTAATGCAAAAGATGTGGGTTTGATCCTTGGGTCAGGAAGATCCCCTGGAGGAAGAAATGGCAACCCACTCTAGTATTCTTGCCTGGGAAACCCCATGGACAGAGGAGTCTGGCAGGCTACAGTCCACGGGGTCACAAAAGAGATACGACCTAGCGACTGAATGAGAACAACCTGTCAAGATGTTGACAAGATGTTTTTCTGAAACACATGTTCCATTTCTACAAATAAACAAGAAAATGTCAACTTAAGATTGAAGGCTAATTGCTTAATGACATATTTCATATTAACCTCCTCAGAAGTGAAACTCTTTTAACACTCTAAGTACATAAAGTCTCCAGTATGAAGACTTAATACAAAAATATTAATGTTAAGGAGTTGATTCTCTTCAACATTTCAATGCTTAACTAAATCTTCTGAGGATAAGATGTTTTCCAGTTGAGAAGAAAATTATGTCATCTCAAGTAATTTGGGGAGAAACTATTTAGCCAAATGAGATTGCATAATGACAAATCTCCTGTACGGAACTCCAAATTATTTGTCTTTGGGTTTTTTGTCCTCAAGGAGGTGGGAGCATAACTCCTACTCCTGATGCATGAATTGTACATCAGTCAGTCAGTTCAGTCAGTCGTGTCTGACTCTTTGTGACCCTCTGAATTGCAGCACGTCAGGCCTCCCTGTGCATCACCAACTCCCAGACGTTTACTCAAACTCATCGTCCATTGAGTCAGTGATGCCATCCAAC
>NW_011494862.1:643057-697768 GCF_000754665.1 Bison bison bison
AATTTGGGGAGAAACTATTTAGCCAAATGAGATTGCATAATGACCAGAGGTATTAGCCGAGGTGCTGGCTGTATTCCTGTCTGGGATACCACTGAGTCTTTTAACTTGGTTAAAAACTTAGGGCAGGGGGATGGGGGAGAAGGCATTTTCTGCATTGAATAGTGTGTGTTTAATTTTGTAATAAAATGCCATTTTGTTTTCCAAAGTGGCTGTACCAGTTTGTGTCCCTGTCAACAATGTATGAGAGCCCTAGTTCTACATCACCATCAGTACAAGGAATTGACAATAAATAAAAATGTATAATATGGATGATAGGCAACCAAATCTCATTTTCTAATACTATTCTCCAATAAAAATAATAGGGTCTTCTAGGACAAATGGTTGATTTTAGCATCATGGAAAGAAATAAAAGGTAATCCTGCTATATCTGAAGATGTGCCTGAAGTGTCAGAAAGTAAAGAAGTGCTCAAAAAACAGAGAAAAATCCCACAATAATGCAGATGTGTTAAATTGAAGCCGGAGCTAAGAGAAAGAGTTCCCAATGGCCAATTTTGAGTAACAACAACAAAAATAAAGTGAAATAATAAAAATAATAAGATATTAGATTATAATCCAAAGGATAAAATAAGTATATACATAATTGATTAAATAAGCAAACAGGCAAATAAAGGGAGAATAGACAAATCTCCTGTACGGAACTCCAAATTATTTGTCTTTGGGTTTTTTGTCCTCAAGGAGGTGGGAGCATAACTCCTACTCCTGATGCATGAATTGTACATCAGTCAGTCAGTTCAGTCAGTCGTGTCTGACTCTTTGTGACCCTCTGAATTGCAGCACGTCAGGCCTCCCTGTGCATCACCAACTCCTGGAATTCACTCAGACTCATGTCCATCGAGTCAGTGATGCCATCCAGCCATCTCATCCTCTGTCATCCCCTTCTCCCCCTGCCCCCAATCCCTCCCAGCATCAGAGTCTTTTCCAATGAGTCAACTCTTCGCATGAGGTGGCCAAAGTACTGGAGTTTCAGCTTTAGCATCATTCCTTCCAAAGAACTCCCAGGGCTGATCTCCTTTAGGATGGACTGGTTGGATCTCCTTGCAGTCCAGGGGACTCTCGAGAGTCTTCTCCAACACCACAGTTCAAAAGCATCAATTCTTTGGTGCTCAGCTTTCCTCACAGTCCAACTCTCACTGTACATAGTGACTTCCAAAAGTACAGCATAGAAAGGGGAGGAAAAGAGAAATGGCGCAGTGCCAAAATCTGATAAATACAACCTCAGCCAGGAGGTCAAAGCTTACATTCATCAATAGTTTATACTCTGAACATGATGCAATGAGGATGATGTTTGTCTCTCTGGTCCTCCTCACTGAAACCCACAACCCCAGTCTAGTCATGATCAAAAACCTCAGTCATCTTCCAGTTTAGGGACATTCTATAATGTACCTGACCTGCACTTCTCAAATCTGTCAAGGTGATAGAAAACAACGAAAAGTCTGAGAAATTCTGAGACAAGAGAAGATTAAGAAGACATGATAACTAAATGTCACATGGCTAGAATCTTGAGAACTTCTAGAAAAGGGGCACTAGTTTAAAAACTAGGGAAATCTGAATTAAGTATGGACTTTAGTTAGTAATTCTGTATTAATATTGGTTTACAGTTGTCACAAATGACCCCACACTAATGTAAGCTCTTAATAACAGTGAAAACTTGGTCTGGGAAACAACCTGTATTATCTTAGCAACATTTCTGTGAATCTAAAACTATTCTAAAGTAGAAAGTTTACAGTAATAATGGATAGTAGAAGAGGAGTAATAGTTTTGTCTCACAGTCTTGGAAAAAAGAGAATTGGAACACAGTTCACATTGGACTAGTACCTATATTTCTCTCTGGTGTGGGAGGAAGGAGATGACCTTTGTTGGGAGAAGGACTGAACCAAAATAGGGGGTGCAGCTTGTTTTGTTTTGCTGTCTCATGGCTCTTCCTGGGAAGGGCTATAGCTCTATACAGTAGAGTGATTTGGAGGATGACATTTAACAGTTCCTTGGTGCAAAAGGTGGTGATGTTCAAACTCAAATACCTGTAACATCCAGTTAGGTGGACTAAATGAGTAAAGCAAGTTGGTTATAAGAAATTTTTGATAGGACTTCCCTGGTGGTCCGGTGGTTAGGAATCTGCCTTGCAAAGCAGAGGACATGGGTTTGACCCCTGGTCAGGAAACTAAGATCAGACATGCTGTGAAGCAGCTTGGCCCACATGTCACAGCGACTGAAGCCCGTGTGCTGCAACTAGAGTCCGTTCACCACAAAAATCCCATGTGATGCAATGAAGGTTTTGCATGCTGTAACTAAGATCTGACGTGGCAAATAAATATATAAAAAAAGGAATGTGGGAGCACGAGGAGCTGTAGCAAATAAAAGAAATGAACCTCAGATGAGAAGACAGTGGCTACTCAGTGAGTGCTGGCTGATTTTTGCTATTCAGGAAGGTAAGCTAAGATGCCTTGTTTCCTGATATTTTGAAAGAAGCTGTAAATTCAGGTTTTAAAAAATAATAATGTGGAATGGTCTACTTTTTAACATTGGCAACTAATTTAGACATTTTTTGTTAAATATCATGCATACCCAAACTGTACCAAAGGAAGTAATTCTGTAAATATGGTCGTCACACTGCCAGTTTGCAACCACTCTTTATAAACCTGGGCTCCACTGAGCCAGGTAGGTTAATCTCAGGTAACCAGAGCTTTGTGTATAAAATGTGGAGTTAGTCTATGTCCTGGGCTATGACAAGATCAATCTGTGGGAATAAATGCCTAAGCTTCTTAAAAGTTTTGAACAATGGTGAAGATAGTTGGGTGCACTGATGGCTAACAGAGTGAGTAAAGATCAAGAGCTATAACATCACAGGGTGTGTTTAGGGGGCTGGATGATTGAGATTCATCAAGAGAAGTTACTGCGCTAGAAAGTTATGTTGGAGCTAGATTATGTTGGGACGGGGCATTTGGACTTGAAGCAGCTGGCAACAGATGACTATCTCTAGGTAATCTTGAAAAAGCACAGAGCAGAAAACCAGGCACTATATGGAGAAATGTGACATTAACACCTGGAATTTCTAGACACAAAGAGAAAGCAGAGTATATTAATATATTGAGTCTAGTTTGAATAATTGGGTTTCAATTAGAGTGTTCATTATTGCAATCAGCCAAATTGCGTGTGTGTGTGTATGTGTGTGTGTGCACGTGCATCCGTCTGTAGTTACTAGATATGTGCATAACCTTTCTAACTGGGCTATGCTGGCCCATGTGGGCCCTGTCAGATCAGCTTCTGTGGGCAACCCCAGCTTTATAACAGTAAGCAAACTATACATTCATTCTCATTCTCACTCCTCTCTTGGTACCTCTTGAACCCCTCCAAGGATTACTGCACTGATCCAGAGCTGCCAAAAGGGAGAAATCCACGCCTGACCTGTGCACACAGCGCACAGCAGTGATATTTGATGTAAGATTAGGTCAGACTCAGCCAGGAGCCTTTTGAAATACAGCACACAGCTAACAAAATGAAAAAAGTTTGTTTAGGGGCAAAACATTTTCCTCTCTTCCTGGCTGTCCCTTCTCACCCTCCCTCAGGCGTCCTTTCCCCTAGATTCTAGTCCATAATTTTTATCTGAAACTCTTCACATTCTACTGGGCCATTAGATGAGCACTAACGGCTCGTCGAGCACTAATGATGAGCATTATTTCTCCCTAAACAAAAGGATTATATTTCAAACTCTTATTGTTCTAAGGCTTGCTTTTTAATAGACCACAGGAGGCTGAAAAAACTACCCTCACCTTACCACCACCATTAAGAAGATAATATATCATTTCTAGGATTTATGATAAGTTCCTTCCATTGTGATTAAAGCACAAAATCTAGAGGCCAGGAAACTGGCAGCTATGTATTTTAAGTAGAATTTTGCTAATGGTTGGCTGGTCTTTTCTAACAATGAGTTAAAGTAGGTGTTTTCCACTCATTGGTTCTAGTTCTATCCAGTGAGGCAACTCAGAGCAGCTCTAATTTCATTTCCACCCTACAAAAGAGCAATTTATTAATAACAGCAACTATTAGCAACTTCATAAAGTTCTAAAGGAATAGGGTAAATCCCTGGTGGGCTCTCTCTAATCCCTAGGTTCCCTGGAAAACAAGCCAACAGAGAAAAACATCTGATTTTAGTTGTGGTGATTTACCACTGATAATCCAAAGTTGCTTATGATTTATAATGAATTAAACTTTACATGAAAACGTAAATGATGATCATCCTTGATATCCAAATGAGTGTTTTCTGTATTTAAACAACAGCATGAGGAATGGGTCCTACTCTTACTACAAAAATGTCCAAAGTATTTTGTAATAATTGAATAGTTGGGAACATTATCAAGGACTATTTGAAGTCAACTATGATGACGAAAGTGGATAATTGAGACATCTGATAATCATTTGGGGCGGTAAACAGGATACAAGTGATGATCAAGACAGTCTTTCCAAAATGAGGTTTAGAAATAGCTCTTGAAGACAATTCACATAGTGTTCTTTGTAAGTGGTGATAAAGAAAGACAATACTTATGATGATTGGTAATCAAGTAATGTTGGGTTAAAGAGCTACCATTTTATAACTAAACTTCCCACTGATATAAAGGTTTCTATTTATTTATTGCTTTTTTAGAATTATTATTTTTTTATTGCAGTATAATTTGCAACATTACATACGTTTCAGGTGTTCAACATAGTGATTCACAATTTTTTAAGTTATACTTGATTTATAGTTATTATAAAATATTACCTATATTCCCTGTGCTGTATAATATATCCTTGTAGCCTATTTATTTTATACATAGTAGTTTGTACCCCTTAATTTCCTACCCTTACTTGCTCCTTCTCACTACCCTCTCCCCACTGTTAACTACTAGTTTGTTTTCTATATCTGTGAGTCTGTTTCTTTTTTGTTATATTCACTAGTTTGTTTTAATTTTTTGATTCCACATATAAGTGATAACATATAGTATTTACCTTTCTCTATCTGACTTATTTCACTAGCATAGTACCATCCAAATTCATTCATGCTGTTACAAATGGCAAAATTTCATTCTTTTTTATGGCTCAGTGATATTCCACTGTAAATATATGTACCACATCTTTTTTGTCCATTCATCTGTTGAAGGATACTCAGGTTGCTTCCATATCTTGGCTATTGTAATTAATGGTGCTATGAACCTTGGAGTACGTGTGTCTTTTCAAATTTGTGTTTTTGTTTTTCTTCAGATATGTACCCAAGAGTGGAATTACTGGTTCATTTATTGCTTTGATTACACTTACTTTGCTTCTGTGCAAGGAGAATTATACTTATGGTAGGATCCATTCATTTATTCAGTGATTGCTTATTGAGTACCTTCTCTGTGCTAGGAAAAAATGTAAGATGAAGAACATTGTGGACTTGGTCCCTGACTTCAAAAATCTATAGTAAGAATAGGATTACGGGGTCAGGGTGTGGAAAAACCAAAAAGCAAAATAGAGACGCAGACACAGAAAACAGATGTGCGGACATGGGATGGATAAGGAGGGTGGGATGAACTGCAAAATTGGGATTGACTTATACACACTACCGTGTGAAGTAGGTAGCTAGTGGGAACCTGCTGTGCAGTGCAGGAAGCTCAGCTCGGTGCTCTGTGAAGACCTAGATGGGTAGGATGTGGGAGGAGGGAGGAGGGAGAGCCAAGAGGGAGGGGACATATGTACAAGTACAGCTGACTCCCTTGGTTGTACCGCAGAAATTAACACAACATTGTAAAGCAATTATACTCCAACAAAACAAATGAACAAAAAACCAAAAAGCTAACCTTTCAGGCAAAACGGAAACCACTTCTACTGGTTCAATATGCCCACAGTCTGGTTTAAAATTTCATTTTTCCCCAAAGCATTATCTTGACAATACAGGAAGTATTAGGGAAAGCAGTGGTGAAATTGTGGCTGGTCTTGTGCCTTTATAATGTTTGCCTCGCTTGTGACCTTTGTGCATGATTGCTTTTGCCCACGTGACTTGTAAAAAATGATCTGGTTGACTTGTTTTTCTGAAAGACCTTTGTCCAAATCTTTGATGGGCAAACAGAGAATCATGTTTTCAAACAGAAACTATTTACAAATAAAATTCCATATTGTCTTACGTTTTAAGTAAGACATGGACCAAAGTTGAAAAAAGCAAAAGGCAGTAGTGAGGAGCTGAGTTGGACTTTTAATGTTTAGAGGAGACGCACCCTATTAGAAATTTAACATTGAGTTATTTTTCTTTGATTTTAATATCATGAATATTTAGAGTGCACACAGTCATTCAACATATGTTTATATATGCCAAATACTGCTTATTCTTTATTAACATAACTATAAATATTGAGGAGACAGAGATGAATAATGGAAGAGTGCAATGAAGGTCTGGGACACAGAGCTTTAATGCAAGGTATACAGGGAAGGCTGTATGAGGAAGTAATATCTTTAAGCAGAGACTTGAAGGAGAAGTAGAAAATGGTCTTGCCAAGAGTGAAGAGAAGACATTTCCAGGCAGGAGGAGCAGCATGGGACAGAGTATATTTTGACTTTTATAAATTTCATACTGTGAAAAATTCCCAAAGTCCAACACAGAAATTCAGCATCCCGTGATATGAGAAAAATCTACTCACTTTACCTTAGGCTGGCCAGAAATGTGTCAGGCAGAAAACATCAAAGAGGTAGATTTCATCTCTCTGACTGGTAAACAAAGTGCTTGGAACTCGTCCCCAGCCCTTGAGGTCAGTTTGTAATTACTCTCTTTCGTCATCCCAGATGAATTCCCAGACTTTAGTAATCTAGTAAAACTTTTTTTCTGCCTTTGTAAATAGGGACGCTACTATGAAATCTGGCTCAGAAGATAAAGCAAAGAGCAACTAAGGTCTTCAAAACATGGTGTAAATATGAGGATCTCCCAAACAGTCATCAAAAACAAAAGGGATAAAATCAGTCCACCAATGGCGTGGTAGTGTGAGGTTGTAAAATGAAGCAACTCAGATCAGATGCTGTAATTCATAAACAAGGCTGTCATCTAGGAGAAGGTGCAGGGGGCAGAGGCCAAAGAAGTTAACATGAGGTCATGCCATCTGTCCTTTCCTTTTCTGTTTTAACCCTATTCAACTATATTTCTCTGGGTCATTTAGCTGTGGATATTGTATCATCTCTCTTTCTATCACCTACACACACCTACACACACACACACACACACACACACATATTTGTTATTGTTTAGTTGCTAAATCATATCTGACTCTTTTGCAACACCATGGATTGTAGCCCACCAGGCTCCTCTGTCCATGGAATTCTCCAGGCAAGAAAACTGGAGTGGGTTGGCATTTTTTCTCCAGGGGATCTTTCCGACCAGGGATCCAACCTGCATCTCTTGCATCTCCTGCATTGTTGGCAGGCAGATTCTTTTCCAGTGTGCCACCGGGGAAGCCCATATTTTATTTAAATATGTAAAACCATCATTGAGGCCAAAATCATCTGCTCAATGATACAAAGATTTCTTGCTAACCTGGAATTACAAATAGTCCTTTAGTTTGCTAGACTTCTGAAAAGAGCGTGTCTTTGAGCCCATGGGGAGTGGGTAAGATGGTGACAGAGTTTCTCCCCGTGCTTATCTCACCCCACTGCTGCAGCTTAAAGCATGGGTCCTACTGCTGGTTAGTCAGCACCTTTGGGAGATGGAAGAAAGTACATCTGTTCTTTTTTTTTTTTAACTTTTAATTTTGTATTGGAGTATAGCTGATCAACAATTTTGTGATAGTTTCAGATAGACAGCAGAGTGATTCAGCCATACATATACATGTATCCATTCTCCCCCAGACTCCCCTCCCATTCAGGCTGCCGCATAACATTGAGCAGGGTTCCCTAGCACATGTGTTCTTATTCAGAATCTCAGCTTTAAAAGGGGCCTCAGAGAACACCTCATCTGATGCAGTGCCTTATTTGCCTAAGCGCGTGTATATTAATAGATTGACTAAGTGTTGGTTGCCCCTCCCCAGCCCAGAATGCTGCTGCTGCTGCTGCTAAGTCGCCTAAGTCGTGTCCGACTCTGTGTGACACCATAGACAGCAGTTCACTATTTCTTGAGGCAGCTAATTATCTTTCTGACAGCTGCCATCTTTAAAGGTTCATCTTAGTATCAAAGTAAAGCCCATTTTCCTTTAACTTCTGCAAAGAGCAGAAATAATGCTATCTTCTACTTCTAGGGATCAGAGCTGTACCAAGGATTTTCACATGCATTGTTTCCAGTGCCCCTAATAGTACTGGCAGGAAGGAATCAACATGCGTATTTTATAGATGCGGAAGCTGGCGCAAGGTCACACAGTTAAGAGGGGTGGATCCAGTCTGGTTAAATCTAACACCTAGGCCTCTTCCTCAACACCAGGCATAAGTCTTGTTCCAAATTTGTGTATTTTAAGGCATCTCTTAAACTCTTCTTAGTTGCTTAGTTTGTATTTTATACGCATGCTTTCAAATGCTCTCAGGAGAAATTGTTACTGTATCTTTATAAAAGATATATATAGATCAAAATAAAAATTATTCATTCCCAGAAAAATGCACACAGTACTGCAATAGCAATCTGAGCATTGCAAACAGACTCCCTTGAGTCTCTTATTAATGGAATTTATTCTTAATAATAGTAGCACATTGGTTAAAGCATGGATTTAGGTAGGTTTAACTCCTGGTTTCAACACTGACAAGCTGTTGGACTCTGGACATTTATTTCTCAAATTATTTAGTTTTATCACGTATAACATGAGGACTATGACAATGATATTATTGATGAATTGTTAGAATTGTTTTAGAACTATTGTGAGAATTAACATAATATATATAAAGAACTTACTATGATGCATACCACTATTTTCAATAAATGATAAACATATCATCTTTTTAAAAAACTTTTTATTTTGTGTTGGGATATAGCTGAGGAACAATGTTGTGACAGATTCAGGTGAACAGAGAAAGGACTTAGCCATACATATGTATTTATCCATTCTCTCCCAAAGTCCCTTCCCATTCAGGCTGCCACATAACATAGAGCAGAGTTCCATGTGTTATACAATAGGTCCTTGCTGGTTATCCATTTTAAATAGAGCAGTGTGTACATGTCTATCCCAAACTCCTAACTATCCCTCCCCCGCCCCCATCCTTCCCTCTGGCAACCATAAATTCTTTCTCTAAGTCTGTGAGTCTCTTTCTATTTTGTAAGTAAGTTCATTTGCATCATTTCTGTTTAGATTCCACATATAAGGGTTGTCATATGATATTTCTCCTCCTCTGTCTGACTTACTTCACTCAGTATGACAATCTCTAGGTCCACTCATGTGGCTGCAAATGGCATTATTCATTCTTTTTAATGACTGAGTAGTATCTCACAGTATATATATACCCCATCTTTTTATCCTTTCCTCTGTCAGTGGACATTTAGGTTGCTTCCATGTCTTAGCTATTATAAACAGTGCTGCAATGAGTATTGGGGTATTATCAGTATTATTATTTCTTTATTTGCAGTAATCCAAAATCCCTATGACTGTTGTCAAGCCAGGCTTACCCTATACTGTGTCTGTAAATATAAATTTTAGATATACATAAAAGAAAAATTCTTTAATCTGTGTTAAATTTTATCTAGCCAACAGTTCCATCTGGAATCTTGTTTCTGTCAATTGTTAAATTGGTAATCATTAGTAATACTTTTCCTGAGAAGGCAATGGCAACCCACTCCAGTACTCTTGCCTGGAAAATCCCACCATCAGAGGAGCCTGGTAGGCTGCAGTGCATGGGGTCCCTAATAGTCGGGCGTGACTGAGTGACTTCACTTTCACTTTTCACTTTCATGCATTGGAGAAGGAAATGGCAACCCACTCCAGTGCTTGCCTGGAGAATCCCAGGGACAGAGGAGCCTGGTGGGCTGCCGTCTATGGGGTCACACAGAGTCGGACATGACTGAAGCGATGTAGCAGCAGCAGTAAAAGTTTCCAGTTTTATGTCACCTGAAAATTGTTAAATGTATTTTCAGTGTTTCATCTGAGTTGTTGCTAAAAGTCATTACACAGTGAAATCTATGTTTGTTTCCATTTAGTTGAGTTATGCTGTTCTGTATTTGTTCCCATTTACTTACACGGGTCTCAGGATTTTGAGCTTGTTTTACAGCTAGGTATGGTATTTTCTCTGTGCTTCTCTGTCTATATCATACACTTTTTCTATCCCTTACTGACCCCTTGAGTTTTAGGCTGCCTGTGACCTATGATTCTGTAGATCTCCTGATATTGACATAGCTGAATCTATTAACTAAATTCTGGAAGGGAAATCAGGACACTTGGGGCTGAGCACTCACTTTCCCATCCATGTACTTTAAACTCTCTGCAGCCCCATCTGTATACTTGTCAAACTCAGACAATATTTGCCCTTTCCTTTCTTTCAGTGTTACTGTGAAGATGAAATAAAAAATGATAAAACATTAAAGAACACTGTGTCCTTTAAAAAAATGGCAGCATACCATTTACAGAGAATTCCTCATCTAGTAATTATCAAATCAGCTAAACAACTAAACATTAGCAAAGTAAATGTTTGAGCAGGGATGCAAAGATGCAGATGACACCAAGTCTGTGTTTACCACCCGTATTTTACTCATAGACCTATACTCACTTGCA
Organism: Bison bison bison; assembly: GCF_000754665.1. NCBI lineage: Eukaryota > Metazoa > Chordata > Mammalia > Artiodactyla > Bovidae > Bison > Bison bison. The sequence continues at coordinate 653,791 of NW_011494862.1, forward strand.
GCCTCATTAAACACATATCTAACAGGCGTGGTTCTTTCATTTCTTAGTCCATAGCCAGGTATAGGAGGCAAGAAAATTAAAAGTAGTGAGGTAGGTAAATTGGAAGTACCCAAATCAGGCAAACTGAAAGTAGCAAGAAACAAATTTTAAAAGAAAAAGAGAGATAAAAGAATTATAAAAATTAGAGCCCCCAGAAATACCGAAGTCTGGGACCATTAAGTAAAGGGGAAAAGTAGTCTTGAATAGATAACTAGGTTTCAAGAACATCACTGGATTATAATCTAGTACAGAGGTTAAAGCGTCTGCCTGCAATGTGGGAGAACTGAGTTCAATCCCTGGGTCGGGAAGATCCCCTGGAGAAGGAAACGGCAACCCACTCCAGTATTCTTGCCTGGAGAATCCCATGGACGGAGGAGCCTGGTGGGCTACAGTCCACAGGGTCGCAAAAAGTCGGACATGACTGAGCGACTTCACTTCACTTCACTGTAACGGATGTGCAGAATGATCACTAATTCTTGTGTTGGACCTGTGTGTGTTTACTTGTCTAGTTTTACTGCGATTTTCCTTTGGAAATCTACCATTCCCAAGTTGTACTCAGTTCCAGTGGAACCATCACTGAAGTGTCCTCTCCTCTCCTGGATAAGGTTGAGCATATGTTCCAAGCCAGGTCAGGTGAATTGTTTTCTTGCAGGAATTTGGGGGTTGAGCAGAGTGACTCAAAGTTAGGAGAACTGTTTTATCCAGTGGTGGTACCCTGAATAGACGGTCCATTCTTCCATTCCACACGGACCGCAGCTTCCTTTGAGCTGCAGAGTCCCTAACTCTTCAAGGTTGGTCTTCCAGTTTCCCTTTAACTTGGGGTACTAACCTAAAACACTCCAATAAAGTACTTTTCTTGCTTAAATTAGCCAAAAGTATTTTCTTTGCTGCTCACAGTGTGTAATCTGTTACTGACTCAGATTCATTAAAGGAAAAGCTCAATTTTGTTCTATATGCCACAGTATTTGTAATAAAAATTTAATAATTTCCATATAACTTTGTTAAAATAAAATTTAAACATTTTAGCATTAAAGGAATATTTTAATTCTAAAGAATTTACTAATTTCCTAACCATGTCAAATAAATGAGTTTTTATTTCAGACAGACCCAATGAATGTTTACATTTTATTTTGATAGCTTGAGTGTATCTTGGTTAATGTCTTTTCTTAGCATGGCTCTTGTTAGCACCTTGTTTAAATGATGACTGATGTCATAGAATGATTTGAGGACACACCTTTTAGTTGTGGTCAAAATACTTTGAACACTCTACAAATAATGTACATCTCTTTTGTGTCCTGTGCTAAGTTCTAGGATAAGGCAGTGAACAAGGTGGATGCAGTCCCAGCACTTGAAGAAACTTGTGGTCTAATAGCCTCGTACTCTATACAAAATGAAAGGAAGAGCTGCCTTTGCTCACGATCAGCTCATTGTCCACGTCTTTGGCCGGGCATTTCTCCCTCCTAAAAGTCTAGTATCTGACCTTTAATCACATCATTTGGTTTGATCCCTAGGTTGGGAAGATCCCCTGGAGAAGGGAAAGGTTACCCACTCCTGTATTCTGGCCTGGAGAATTCCACGGACTGTATAGTCCATGGGGTCACAAAGAGTCAGACACAACTGGACGACTTTCACTAATACCCATCCTTATCCCATTCTTTTTTCAAAGTCTGGGTCAAATAGCTTATTCTCCATTAAGAGTCATACACTAATAACAACTAAACATTTATTGAGGAGGCTGTCAACCTCTTCATATCATTTATTTGTCACAATGCACTATGAGATATTTATATGACTTTTTAGAACACTATTTTATGGAAGTATTGGAAAAAATTAAAGTATATAAAATTTGATTTAAAAATATTGAATTCAGTATGCTCAGAATTATTGAGATCTTTATTTAGAATTACCTAGAATCTAATTATCTAGAATCTAAAATGTAAGGTGAGAAAGAAACAGTTTTCTATCTGACTGTGCATCAGAATTGTCTTGGAGGGCTTTTAAAAAAGAGAGTTATCTGACATTCTCAAAAATTCCAATTAAAAAACACACAAGTACACAGACATAGAATATAGCATACAAAAAAATTTATCCCAAATCCCACCTTCTTTAAAAAAAAAAAGCATTTATTTATCTATTTATTTGACTGCTTTCATTCCTTCTCCATGATGCTTAAGTTATTTTTTCTATAGAATTTCTCACCTTCTACTTATTAATGACAATTTAATTCATTTATTTTTCTCCCCCAAAGTGCCTCATTTCCCACTGCCTCTCTCATCCCTGCCACTAGAATGTCAGCTCCAACAGGGCAGAGAGTTTTGTCTGATTTGTTCATTGCATTATCTACAGCCCCTAGAAGAGTGGCTGGCATGGAGACAGGGCTTAATAGTCTTTGTCGAATGATAAACAGATGAATGAATGAAATTGCCAAATTGTTCTTCAGAAATGCCATGCTATTTCCACTCCTGCAAGAAGTACAAGGCAGTGTCCACGTTAGATATTTTTGTTGGGTAGGACCTTGAGGCCCTGCTGGAATCCTTCCTAGGATCTCTGTGGAGGGTATTAGGAGTTAGGAGCCTTGCAATCCTAAAGCAGCTTGCAGTGCCTCAGAACACTTGGCCAACAGCAGGTGAGGGCAATGCCCTGCAGGAGACTACCTGCCCTCAAACAAGTTCAATAGGAATATTTTAAAAACATTCCCAGCCAGTTATTGGTTTCAGCATTTGGGCACATAACTTGTCCATGTAAGTTTGGGAACTTGTTTAGGACTATGTTCTGGTTCTTTTAGTTTACTTCTTTCTACCACCACCCAGACTGACTAATTTTTGAACTTTGATGAGTAGAGTACTGCTTTCAGTGCTATTTAGTCATTTCCCACAGCTCTCTATCCCTTTAGAATAGCTTTTAGAGTAACTTGGACCATTTTGGGTAGAGTACATTGGATGACTATTTTCGTGCAACTAAATAAATGGATGGCTTCTTGGTATTAGTAATGTTCAAAACATGCAATCCACATTCATAGTATTCAACTGCAGGTTGTTTTGAAGTCATTCTTTAATTACAGAATTTCCAAATCAGGACCTATATCTGAAAATAGATATTTGCAACTCATTACACAAAAGATCATGAAGGGCTTTTTATAAAAATGAAGAGGGGAAGCAAAGTTGAGTGGAAAAGCACCAAGGCTAGGACTCAGGAGATCTGAGTCCCACAGGCATCTCTGGCCATTATTAGCCCTGCAGATCCCCCTGTTTGGTTGGGAAATGAGGTTCATCCTAATTCACAAGCTTTGCTGTGAGGAACTTTATAGTTTCCCACATGCATATTGTATATATGTGAATCACAATGAAAACTGTAAAATTATATTGCATCTAACAGGCTGCACAAATTTTCTTAAACACTGGAGACTGATGGTAGCCCAGTAGAGAAAGAATTTGAAGGGTGTTAGAGCTCATTTTCTCAAACTGTTTTGCATAACACACTACTTTAGTGAGAGGTGTTCCGTCAGTTTTTGAACACCTCTGTTTGCCAACAGTATTTCAGTGGCTTATCCTCCATACACATTTATTTTCATGCTTAAGGTCTGCAGTTCAACAACAGTGAGGCTGAGCTGGACCAGGCTGCAGTGGGTGATCTGTTTCAAAGTTCTGGTCACCAAGAGTTTGTTCCAAGCTACTGACTGGTTTGGCTCAGATCTTCTCTGTTTGTCATCATACTGGAGAAGTGGCTAACCAGGACAGGTCCTCAAGGCAAAGAAAGAAGTGAAAGAGAGAAATTGATCTGTTCAAGAATATCTAAGGTCTCTGTTCTAGTCATATCCTTAACATTGCATTGACCAAAGCAAGTCATATCTCTAAGCCCAACATCAAGATTTAGAAAGTACATTTCACCTATAGTAAATAGAGAGGGAATCACTCTTTCCTATAGATTAACCCAAACTTTCACAGATGTCCTTTGGAAAAAATGGAGCATATTTAAAAGACCTTGGCAATTTCTTAGATTTTCTGGACTAAATAAACTTGTTTGTTTTTGCTTTGCATAGTGGATCCTAAATTTATGTGGCCATAGTATCTTTCAACTGCACTTCACAAAGCCTATTTATATTTCATGGGCTAGATGTTTGCTGAATGCACTTTGGAAAATGCTATTCCCAAGTATCAGTATCAGTATCAGTTCAGTCATTCAGTCATGTCTGACTCTGTGACTCCATGGACTGCAGCACCCCAGACTTAACCTGTCCATCAGCAACTCCGAGAGCTTACTCAAACTCATGTCCATGGAGTTGTTGATGTCATCCAACCATCTCATCCTCTGTTGTCCCCTTCTCCTCCCACCTTCAATATTTCCCAGTATCAGGGTCTTTTCCAATGAGTCAGTTCTTTGCATCAAAGGGCCAAAGTATTGGAGTTTCAGCTTTAGCATCAGTCCTCCCAATGAATACCCAGGACTGATCTCCTTTAGGATGGACTGGTTGGATCTCCTTGCAGTTCAAGGGACTCTCAAGAGTCTTCTCCAACACCACAGTTCAAAAGCATCAACTCTTCGGTGCTCAGCTTTCTTTATAGTCCAACTCTCACATCCATACATGACCACTGGAAAAACCATAGCTTTGACCAGACAGACCTTTGTTGGTAAAGTAATGTCTCTGCTTTTTAATATGCTATCTAGGTTAGTTATAGCTTTTCTTTCAAGGAGCAAGCGTCTTTTAATTTCATGGCTGCCGTCTCCATCTGCAGCCCCCCAAAATAAAGTCTGTCACTGTTTCCATTGTTTCCCCATCTATTTGCAATGCATGCAATTAAATAATTGTCAAGTACACTAGCTTTGGATCAGATAGATTTTCCTTTGACTCCTGGCTTTGAAATTATTTCAAGTATCTGGAATTCTTGTAGTAGACAGTAGGTTGTAGTAGAGTTGAGGGTTTTGTTTTTGTTTCAGAACAGAGAATGATTTATTGCAGAGCCATGCACAGAGAGTGGGTAATTTTTGCTCAGAAAAATCCCAAACTCCCTGAAGGGTTTCAACAAAGCATTTTTAAAGGCAAAGTGAGGGGGTAGAGTTAAGTTTGATTTGGGGAAGTGAAGATGGCTGTGTAACCTATGCTAACATAATGAAAAAGAAAAGACGTGAACTCTGGTAGGTTAGACCAGAGTGTCACTGACTGTTTTCATGGTAGGTTCTGCACAAACCTAGTAAAAAAGAATACTCTGCCATCATGAGGTTAGGTCCTGATTTAGATAATGTAGAGGATAAAGCCTCATCTTGTTAGGAGACATTACAAATGTGTGATTTGTAAGATTTATTTTTAACCTCTTTCCATTCCCAAATATTTTGCACACCTAGTTAATGATGCCTGAGATCTCCACCCAGGTGGCTCAGTGGTAAAGAATTCACCTGCCAATGTAGGAGACACAGGAGACATTGACACGATCCCTGGGTTGGGAAGATTCCCTGGAGGAGGAAATGGTAAACCACTACAGTATTCTTGCCTGGAAAATTCTGTGGACAGAGGAGTCTGGCGGGCTGCAGTCCATAGGGTCATGAAGAGCTGGACATAATTTAGTGACGTAGCACACACACACAAGGGTCTTTTACCAGGTAACAATGCTCTACATTGTATAGTGAGTAATAAAAATTTGATTTATTAGTATGACTAAAACATTCATACAACGTACAAAAGTATAGTCAACGAATTAATTGGTACAGGGATTAGCTCAATTTGGAGAAGAGTAGCATATTGATAAGAAAAAGGACCCAGGAATCTGAAATAGAAAGTGTTATGGAGTAAGGTTTAGGTGCCCCTGAAATTACTAAGTTGAAACCCTATGCCCCTGATGTGATGGTACGATGGGGTGGAGGCTTAGGTAGGTAATTAGTATTTGCTGAGATAATGAGAGTAGAACCTTAGTGAATGGGCTTAGTGTCCTTTTAAGAGTCCTGAGAGAGCTTGATTCTCTGCTGTTTTCCATGTAAGGATACAAGGAGAAGTTGGTCGTCTGTCATCCAGAAGGCCCTTACCAGAGCCTGACTTTACTGACACCTGATCCCATGCTTCCAGCCTCCAGAACTGTAAGAAATAAATTTTTATTGTTTAAAAGGCACCCACTTTATGCTATTTTGTTACAGTGCTCCAAGCTAAGACAGAGGGAAAAAACCTCAGACAGGGCATAAGAAAAAAGAAACACACACTGCAAAAGCGACATGTTTGCAGGGCCAGTTGAAGACAAATAGAACTTTGTAATAACATGCTTGTCCCAGGCCCACTTGTCCCAGGCCCAGGTCTGTTTCATGGGATTTAAAGACTTATGTTTGTTTAATGCTGACTTCTTTTAAAGGCTCTCTGTTTCCAGAGGATGCATGATACAGAGTGTTACTATAGCTTCACAGGATCTTAGTAAGTCAGAATAGACAGGATTTTTGAAGACTCTATCCCAACACCATATTTTCAAGTGAGAAAATTAAGGCACAGAGAAGGAAATAGAGCTCAAAACAATAAGGTGCAAATTTCTACTTATAAATTTAAGTACTAGGGATGTAATGTACAACATGACAAATATAAGTATATATTTGCAATTCAGTATAATAACTGTAGACAAATTATCTTTCAGATACATATCTTTCAAAATAATTCTACAAATAAAACTAATAGAATAAAATATACTAACAAGAAAAAGAAATATAAGAATTAGAAGGAAAGATGAAATTATAATTATGAGGAACTTAGGATAATTTGTATAGAATACAAATTCATTACTAAAATTGATTACAAGTTTAGATAAGTTTGGCAAAAATTAATATTTAACAATCTATTGTATTTTTGTACAATGGCAACAAGACTTAGAAAAAGGGCTGAAATTAAGAGGTACAATTCTATTTACAATAGCAATTTTATACACAGACACACACCTGGGAACTGTATTTTAAACAACTACTTACAACATTTAATTCCTTTATAAAAGAATTGATACAATATTATTTGTCTCATAAAATCACACTGACGCAAACTGTTATGGCAAATGTTGTATGTAATGCAGTATGTTATATTAATGTGTGGGGCTTCCCAGGTGGCTCAGTGGTAAAAAATCCGCTTGCCAATGCAGGAGACGTAGGACATGCAGGTTTGATCCCTGGGTCAGGAAGACCCCCTGGAGGAGGAAATGACAACCCATTCTGGTATTCTTGCCTGGGAAATCCCATGGACAAAGGAGCCTGGCGGGCTACAGTCCTTGGAGTTGCAAGAGTTGGACAGGATTGAACAATTGTGCATGCATATTAATATGTAACTTCATCATAGATACACACACACACGCCAGGCCAGGCCTCCCTGTCTATCACCAAATCCCGGAGTTTACCCAAACTCATGTCCATTGAGTTGGTGATGCCATCCAACCATCTCATCCTCTGTCGTCCCCTTCTCCTCCTGCCTTCAATCTTTCCCAGCATCAGGGTCTTTTCCAATGAGTCACTTCTTCACATCAGGTGGCCAAAGTATTGGAGTTTCAGCTTCAACATCAGTCCTTCCAAGGAACACTCAGGACTGATCTCCTTTAAGATGGACTGGTTGGATCTCCTTGCAATTCAAGGGACTCTCAAGAATCATTTCCAATGCCACTGTTCAAAAGCATCAATTCTTCTGGGCTCAGCTTTCTTTATAGTCCAACTCTCACATCCATACATGACTACTGGAAAAACCATAGCCTTGACTAGACGGACCTTTTTTTGGCAAAGTAATGTCTCTGCTTTTTAATATGCTGTCTAGGTTAGTCATAACTATCTGCAGTACATGAGGTCTCAGTCAGACACGAATGAGCGACTGAACTGAATTGAACTGATACATATCATTCGTACATATTTTCAAATGTATGTGTGTGTGTGTGTGTGTGTGTGTGTGTGTGTATCTGGCAATTAATTGCATGATTGGTATTCAGAATACACATTATTTCTACAAATCAATGAGAGAAAGACAAAAACCGTGAAATGTAGTCAAACTCACTAGCAATTTTGGGAATGCAAATTAAAACAACAATGAGGTCCTAGTTCAGTCTCAAGCTTGGTGTTAAAGAAGCCGGGCAGAGAAGATACACTTGAGGTGGAGCTGTATTCATTAGTTAGAATACAGAATTAGTTGGAATACTAATTACTAATTAGTAGTTTGTTGAGTTTAAATTCTTGGTTTAAAACTGCTTGGGTTGAAATTCCAGTTCTGTCACTCCCCATCTGACTTTGAACAATTTACTTAACTCCTAATTCTCAAAGTTCTTATCTATAAAACAGAGAAAAGCAATGAGAAAATGTAGGCAAAGTAGTCAGTACATTGCCTGGCACATAGAAAGAACACTGACCGCATGTTCACTGTTGCATAAATTTTGTAACTAGACTATTTTGAGTGCTTACTATGGGCCAGGCACCGAACTGGGCTAAGTGCCATAGATGTACTATCTTTTTAAATCATCTGTGTTGTGATTATATCCATTTTACAAATGAGGGAATAGGCATGGAATAGAGATGAGGAAACCAGGACTCAGACTCACATCTGGTGGAACTGAAGTCTGCATGTAAAGTCTCAGATTTAGTGCCTCCCACTGTTGCCATAGGAGAGCACTGCACCTTAGGGGGACGTAGATGGTCTCCGAGGTTGCTTACGTAAATCCTTTATTGCCTTTGCAGGCACACACACACACACACAAACACAGCCTATTTCCCTTTCTGATTAGAAATTGCGTCATTCTGCATGTTTTCTAAAGAACAGATTAGTGACAATAGATCCTATAGTGCTTCTATTACCAGTTTGTACACTCAGCCTACAACATTACTCATAAAAATGTTCTTTTGGAGCCACTGTGGGTCGCTGAGCATATCTGTAATTCTGTCTGTACAGAGAGTACCTCAGAGAAGAATGAGGATAGGGAACAACATAATTAAGCCTGTTGGGAAGCCCTCTCTATGAGATAAACTGGAGGTTCAGATGTGGGTATTATGATTTTGAACTCTGTTCCCTGATGCTCTATTTTGGAATCTCAGAGTTGTAAAGGACCTTAGCCAGCATCTTGTTTCAACTTTTCTCCTCTGCCAGAATCACTCTGACAGTATTCCTGATAGTTATTGCCACTTGTGAGAGTTGGGGAGGGAGGTGCTATCGCATGCATTTTTCATTTCAGTTTTTGACCTCCACTAACAGTTATTTCATTCTTCTATCCTCATTTCTGTAGCTTTCACTTCCTGATAAGTTCTGACTTTTAAAGCAGCATAGAATAAATATATCTTTTATATATGACAAATCTTTAAGCTTTGAAGAGAACAGTCAGGTTTCTATCCTGATGCAGGTTCCTATGGAAGAAATTGGGTCTCATTCTGTGCTCCAGTATCCCTGGAGGAGGGAATGGCAACCCACTCCAGTATTCTTGCCTGGAGAATCCCACAGACTGAGGAGCCTGGAAGGCTATAGTCCATGGGATCACAGAGTCAGACACAACTAAGAGACTAACACTTTGTGCTCCAGTATAACCACAGCATCTAGAATGGTGTGGGAAATACAGTAGGTACTCATGTCATTTCCTGGTGAACTGCATGCTTTTTCCACACTAACAGCTTCAAAGTCTTGAATAATTCTTCATAAGATATGGCTTCCAAATTTCTCATGGACTTAGCAACCCGTCTATGAACATGGTCTACTTTCTTGAAATCTATTTCTTTGAGTGTGAAACATCACATATGACTATTAACTCTCCCTAAATGTGATCTCTAGGTGGTCATGGACCACATATTATTTGTAGACAGGTAAATGAGTGAGTGAACGAATAAACGCTAAGGGTTGCTTTTGGCAGTTATGGGATAACATTTGACCCCATCACACTTGGCTACAAATGTTTGGAATAATGGTAAATATTTGATTTCATTTGGGCCAATTAGATTCCTCTCCTGGGGATATGGAATAAAAACCAAAATCTAGGGAGAGGACATGAAAGGTCTAGCACTGAGGCTAGTTACCGCCTCATGGAGCAGAACCAGGAGCAACAGTAGTTCCACAGGGAGAAACACAATCCTGTTGAGAAAGGACCGCGTAGCTGCCTACAAACCACGTGGCTCCCCAGTGACAGGCTCCAGTTTCTATACGGGTCGGTGTCTCCACTTTGTGAGATCTCTGAATCCTTACAGTAATCACTGTCCCACTATGACAGAGGGACACACACACACACACACACACACACACCCTTTATTAAAGGCTACTTAGGTTAGTTCTATTCCTTCCAAACTATCACTGCATAGAACAGTTTATTCAAGCTAATATAACACTACTTCTTTTTTTAAAAATTTTTATTGGAGTATAGCTGATTTACAATGTTGTATTAGTTTTAAGTGTATGGCAAAGTGAATGAGTTATATATACACATACGTCCTTCTTTTTAAGATTTTTTTCCCATATAGGTCACTGAAGAGTATTGAGTAGAGTTCCCTGTGCTATACAGTCGGTCCTCGTGAGCTACCAGTTTTATGTATAATAGTATGTATGTGTGCATGCTAAGTTACTCAGTCGTGTCCAACTCTTGGTGACCCCATGGACTGTAGCCCACCAGGCTCTTCTGTCCATGGGATTCTCCAGGCAAAAATACTGGAGTGGATAGCCATTTCCTTTTCCAGGGGATCTTCCCAATCCAGGGATCAAACCCAGGGCTCTTACATTTCCCGCATTGGCAGGAAGGTTCTTTACCACTAGTGCTACCGGGGAAGCCCACGGTAGTGTGCACATGCCAATCCCCATTTCCCAGTTTATTCCTCCCCCTCCGTCCCTCTCTGGTAACCACTGTTGTCGTTGTTCAGTCGCTAAGTTGCGTCTGACTCTTTATGACCCCATGGGCTGCAGCACGCTAGCCTTCCTTGTTCTTCACTATCTCCCCGAGTTTGCTCCAATTCATGTCCATTGAGTCAGTAACCATAGGTTTCTGTAATACCAGTTCTTGAGTCATATTCTGCACACAGATAACTAAAAGGCCCAAGTGTTTTCACTTAAAGTGCTTCTAAAATGATTGTGTATTTGATCATTTGGGAAAGTTTGCTCATTCACCCATTCTTTCAGCAATAGTATATTAAGTAACTACTATATGCAAATATGGAGAAGAGAATGGCAACCCACTTTAGTATTCTGGCCTGGAGAATCCCATGGACAGAGGAGCCTGACAGGCTAAAGTCCATGGGGTTGCAAAGAGTCGGACACAACTGAGCGACTAACATACACACACATATGTGAATATACTGTTTATAGTTCAGCTATTTCCCTGTCAGTTGCCATTTCTTGCTGCTGACAAGGACGGTTGCCTCTAATAATCTTCCCTTTCTATTCACTTCTTATCAGCACTGGTAAAACAAACAAACAGATTACCAAATACCAGGATCGCGAGCAGTAACGAGAAGGATAAGAGTTCTTAAGCTCTTAGTGTGGGCATGTACAGGGATAATGCAGTGCTCAAAGTACATGATGTTTACTCAATCTATTTTGAGTACAAAGAGAACATTTTGCCTACTTCCTGTTTTTCTCTTAGTTTTGGCTGTTGAAGGTGTAGTAAATAAATAGTGCATAACTGAGGGTTATGTGTGATTATATATATATATATATATGTACACACACACACACACACACAGGCTTTCCAGGTAGCTCAGTAGTAAAAAACCCACTTGCCAAGGCAGGAGCTGCGGGAGACTGGGGTTGGATCCCTGGGTTTGGAGGATCCCCTGGAGGAGGAAATAGCAACCCACTCCTGTATTCTTGCCTTGAAAATTCCACGGACAGAGGAGTCTGGCAGGCTACAGACCGTGGAGTAAGTTCAGTTCAGTACAGTTGCTCAGTCTTGTCTGACTTTTGCGACCTCATGGACTGTAGCGCGCCAGGCTTCTCTGTCCATCACCAACTCCTGGAGCTTGCTCAAACTCATTTCTACCAAGTAGGTGATGCCATCCAACCATCTCATCCTCTGTCATCCCCTTCTCCTCCCACCTTCAATCTTTCCCAGCATCAGGGTCTTTTCAGTAAGTCAGTTCTTTGCATCAAGTGGCCAAAGTATTGGAGTTTCAGCTTCAGCATCAGTACTTCCAATGAATATTCAAGACTGATTTTTTTCAGGATTGACTGGTTTTATCTCCTTGCAGTTCAAGGGACTCTCAAGAGTCTTCTCCAACACCGTAGTTCAAAAGCATCAATTCTTTGGCGCTCAGCTTTCCTTATGGTCCAACTCACACTCATACATGACTACTGGAAAAACCATAACTTTGACTAGATGAACCTTTTTTAGCAAAGTAATGTCTCTGCTTTTTAATATACTGTCTAGGTTGGTCATAGCTTGTCTTCCAAGGAGCAAGCGTCTTTTAATTTCATGGCTGCAGTCACCATCTGCAGTGATTTGGAATCCAAAAAAATAAAGTCTGTCACTGTTTCCATTGTTTCTTCATCTATTTCCCATGAAGTGATGGGACCAGATGCCATGATTTTAGTTTTCTGAATGTTGAGTTTTAAGCCAACTTTTTCATGCTCCTCTTTCACTTTCATCAAGAGGCTCTTTAGTTCTTCTTCACTTTCTGCCATAAGGGTGGTGTCATCTGCATATCTGAGGTTATTGATATTTCTTTGGGCAACCTTGATTCCAGCTTGTGCTTCATCCAGCCCAGCATTTCATATGATGTACTCTGCAAATAAGTTAAATAAGTAGGGTGACAATACACAGCCTTGATGTACTTTTCCCAGTTTGGAACCAGTCTGTTATTCCATGTCCAGTTATAACTGCTGCCTCTTGACCCGCATACAGATTTCTCAGGAGACCGGTAAGGTGGTCTGGTATTCTCATCTCTTGAAGAACTTTCCACAGTCTGTTGTGATCCACACCACCAAAGGCTTTGGTGTAGTCAATAAAACATAAGTAGATGTTTTTCTGGAACACTCTTGCTTTTTTGATGATCTAGTGGATGTTGTCAATTTGGTCCCACAGCTACCAGCTTGTCAATGTCTTGGGCTTTCCTCATAGCTCAGTTGGTAAAGAATCCACCTGCAATGCAGGAGACCCCAGTTTGATTCTTGGGATGGGATGATCTCCTGGAGAAGGGATAGGCTACCCCCTCCAGTATTCTTGGGCTTCCCTTGTGGCTCAGCTGGTAAAGAATCTGCCTGCAATGCGTGAGACCTGGGTTAGATCCCTGGGTTGGGAAGATCCTCTGGAGAAGGGAAAGGCTCCCCACTCTAGTATTCTGGCCTGGAGAATTCCACAGTCCGTGGGATCACAAAGAGTCAGACATGACTGTGCAACTGAGCATACACACGTGCACACAGATAACTACCACTAAGTGCTATGACCTATTGCCTATCTCCACGTATTAATATATATATATACATATTTCATGTATTTGCAGGACTTCCCTGGTGGCTTAGACGTGAAGCATCTACCTACAATGAGGGAGACCTGGGTTCAATCCCTGGGTCGGGAAGATCTCCTGGAGAAGGAAATGGCAACCCACTCCAGTATTCTTGCCTGGAAAATCCCATGGACAGAGGAGCCTGGTAGGCTACAGTCCGTGGGGTTGCAAAGAGTTGGACACGACTGAGTGACTTCACTCACTCACATATTTCATATACATTTCTAGGTAAATACATATACATAGCTAAGGAAAAACTCAGTAAGGTTTATATTATACCAGAATCCAACAGTGAGGAAACTTCAATTACATTTAGGGAAATTAATCTGGTTACATTTATGGACCAGCAGATGTAGTACTAGAGACTTTTTCCTCTCTGATTATGCATCATGAATAAAACCAAAGATTAAACTTCCCATTTAAACTTCCCATTAAACTTCCCTCCATCCCATTATTTATTTTAACCAAATTAACCAACACCCATATCCAAGATGTTTTTCTGAAATTTCAATCTGTATGGGACTCTCTTGGCCCCCATCACTGGTAGGTTCAGTTTTAGGGGTAAGAAGGGACATGAAGAAGCAAACTTTTTGTAGTCTAAATGGTAGTGTGGTGTTCAAGCTTGTGCTTGGTTCATCCTCCATTTTCATTAGCAATGAAAGCAGTTAGGGCTCTGGGATAAGAGATTTGAATCCTGCCTTTGTCAGCTCTTAGCCATACAACCTTTCTGAAATTCTATTCTCTTTGCATTTCAGTTTCTTTATATCTAAAATGAGATTGACACTACCAACTTATAGGAATTGCTGTGAGGGTTGAAAGACTTCATATTTCTAAAATAGTTAGCATACTGCCTGGCACCAGCAAGCCTTTAATAGATCACAAATGTCTGCAGTCAATGCTCCTAAAGAGAAATATAGTAAACATTTTGTGAGATAGAGGACTGAGAGAAGCATTTTATAATGGCATGGCTCATTTTCCGACAGTTCTTATGTTACTTTAAAAATTCTTAAAAATTTGTCAATGGTCATACAATTTATTTAGAGGCCTATTCTTGGGATAATATGAATTCTCTTATGAGGACTATCCTAGGCTTCTTCTGTGAGAAAAAATTCCCTTGTGCTTCTTAAATTTCTGTTTTCTTGGTAGAGAGACTGTTTTCCCTAATGCACCATGGGTTTTCCCAATGTTTCTACTTTCAGTCTTAGTAGTTTTAATCTGGGCTGTGGCCAGAATGGTATTTAGAGGAAAGAGAAAAGAGAAATAGCAGTTCTTAGCAATGAACATTTTGAAGGCCCCAGATAATTCTACAATAATCTTTTATCCCTTCTTAAACATTTTGTAGAAAATGGCCCATCCTGTTTATTTTAAATCCTTGGATCTAAGAAAAAAGTTATTACTAGCCAACTGCTAAGTCTTTCAAGGTTGAAATGCTTGTATTTAAGTTTGCACCCTGTTGGATGCAGAGATACTTTGACAATAAAGGTCTATATAGTCAAAGCTATGGTTTTTTTCAGTAGTCATTTACAGATGCGAGAGTTGGACCGAAGAAGGCTGAGCACCAAAGAACTGAGACTTTCAAATTTTGGTGCTAGAAAAGACTGTCAAGAGTCCCTGCAAAGAGATCAAACCAGTCAATCCTAAAGGAAGTCAATCCTGCAAATTCATTGTAAGAACTGATGCTAAAGCTGAAGCTCCAATACTTTGGCCACCTGATGTGAAGAACTGACTCATTGGAAAAGACTCTGATGCTGGGAAAGATTGAAGGAGAATGAGGCAGCGGAGGATGAGATGGTTAGATAGCATCATTGACTCAATGGACATGAGTTTGAGCAAACTCTGGAAGATAATGGAGGATAGAGGAGCCTGATGTGCTGTAGTCCAAGGGATCACAAAGAGCCAGACATGACAGCGACTGAACAACAACAGCAATAAAACAATAAACTCTAGGATGACTAGTGTAAGTACTTTCCAACCTCTTGCCTGAGTGAGTTTCCTCAGACTTAAACTAAGAATCAGAAAGGACTGTGATGATACAGTTGATATCAGAAGTGTAAATAATTGATCAACTTCTTGAAATACTGGGCTGAACTTGTAGAGGAGGCTGAGGAATCTGGATGCCCATCAATAATTAATAATAAAGATCAAACACTGGAAAACAGGGAATTGGATAGACCAGATAATCACAAAGTTACCACTCCAAGATAAAAACTGTTGGCTGAGCAATACACATTTGGACACAGAGGTATGTGATGTGCTTCTGTTTCCTTACTCCAAATAAGTCTTACTGTTGGTAGGGAGGTCAGCCTGGCTTTCAGAATTTGCTGCTGCTTGTTCAGATGTTAAGTGGTTAATGTTTGCCAGGTACTTAAAAATATCTTTATGGTACTTCCCTGGCAGTTCACTTGTTAAAACTGCACTTCGGATGCAGGGTATGTGGGTTTGATCCCTGGTTGGAGAACTATTAATACAATCCCACATGCCAGCATGGTGCAGCCAAAAAAAAAATCTCTTTATGGTAAATGGTACAAGCAATTAATTTCCAATTAACACAGAATTTATCAAGGAGAACAAAGAGTTTAGAAGAGGTCCCATTTCCTGCTAATGGGCCTGTGTCTGTTTGTGCTTAGATTGTTAAAGTTCAGAAAAACCTCAAATTCTCATGTTACTCTGAAGCAAGAGATGCAATTTCTTGGTGAATATCTCATTAAGCAACTCACTTTTGCTATTAATGAATAATAGACTATTAAGATAACCAAATATCATCCTTTACCTGTCCTTTAGTTTAAGATTTCAAAGAGAACTGTTGTCAGATTTATCAATGTGACTCATTCTCTAACATTTTCTCTGCTAGGAGAGAGTTCCTTTCTTCCCTGACTGACTGTTTAGGGGAATCTCTGGTAAAAAGAACAAGCAGCCTTTTTAGTAAATAGCCAGATATGACAGTAGTGAGTATGTAGATCATCTTGCTTGTTTTACTACCCATCAGGACAGAGATGGAAATGTTGTGAGCTAGGAATTTTGAGTTTAATTTTTACTGGTATTTTGCCTTTTAGAAGGTATCTGTTAGGAGTAAAGCAAAATGAGTTGCTTCTAAAATTGTGAGATGAGCTATAAGGCACATTTCTATTTAATTAGCTTTTTTTTTTTTTCTTTTTCTATTTTCTGTTAAGAAAAAAAGGAGTGGGATCTAAGCTATCTATTCAATGAAGCATTGAGGTTGTTTAGAATCCTTTTAGGTTAAAAGGATAGGTTCTTAGGGAAGCTAAGACCACTGTTTATGGGCACCCGACAAAGTCCAACTAGCCAATCTGCAAATTCAATTTCATGTCAATTATTATCTACTTTTATGCTCCTTTCTGTGCTGTGGGTGTTTACCAAGCTCAACGATAGTTTCTACCTCTAATGAGAAAGACTGGCAGTAAAATCTTTTCTACTCACAGGTGGAGGTAGAAGACAGTATCTTCTTCCTTCCTTCTCAAAGCATCCAAACTCCTAATTTCATATAGTTTTCCTCCACTTCTAATCTAATATTAAGTTATATTGATTTTGTCAGTCCTTTCTCTATTTGTTCCCCACTTTCCATTACCATTGTCGTTATTTTAGCCCAAGCACTCTTACTTCCTTCATTCAGTGTTTGTCATTGAATTAGTACTGAGCCCCTGATGTGCTCAGTCTCTCAGTTGTGTCCAACTCTGCAACCCTATGGACTGTAACCCACCAGGCTCCTCTGTTCATGGAATTTTCCAGGCAAGAGTATTGGAGTGGGTTGCCATTTCCTACTCCAGGGAATCTTTCTATCCTAGGGATTGAACCAGCATCTGTTGTGTCTCCTGCATTGGCAGGGGGATTCTTTACCACTGAGCCACCTGTGAAGCCCTGATTAAATTTACTCTGAAAAAAAAAGTTTACTCTGCATTAATTTATGCATTCAACAATATTTATTATTTACATACTATGTATTAAGGATTAGCAAATGGAAATACCAGCAATAATCAAGATGAAACCTTATGTCAGGTACAATCTTCTTAACTGAGTTACTGCAAAATCCTTCAAATAGATTTTTTTATGTTGTCTCTCTTCCTACACTACATTAAAAACACTACTGCCAGTTTAATCTTGTTTAATGCTTCATTCTGACTTGCAAGACTGAGTGTGTGGCCCTAGTCTTCTTTCCAGGGTCATCTCACATTATTTTCTTCATTTTCCTACATTTGGATAAATCCATTCATCTGCTAGGTATGCTACCATGATCCCTGGCCTTTCCTGGTTTCAGCGGTAACATTGTTTTGGTTTTTTTTTCATATGAATTCACCCACTCTCCCCCTACCCTTCTACCCCTGCATCCCATATGACAAACTCCGTTCACTTTTAAAGCTCACTTTAATGATCATTTTCTTCAGGAAGATTTTTCTGATCTTCCTCCTTCCTCTTTGGCTGATCTTTGGGATTTGTTCTCCAGCATTTGTTTTTATTATCTAGTTGCCCAGACTCCCTCTTGAAACATTCTGAATTGCTTACCTAACAACCTAGAAAGGGAGCTAGACCTGCCCTAAGCAGTTGTTAGCAACTGCTCCAGCATTTTTTCTCTCATTTCTGGTACACTCTTGTTCTCTGCCAATTCTCCTTGGACTCTGCCAGTTCTCTGCCCATCTCTGTCCTCATTTCTCTGTACCTCCACACCAATTCTGGTTTTTAGGTATTTCTACGTGTTCTTTTTGCATTTGATAATGGATTCTTTTTAGTGGAACTTGAACTAGTTTGTGTGTTATTTTTTTCTTAAAGTGGATATTCATAGGTAGCAGTAGTGTGTCTTTAGTTGAATCTTGTGACCCCATGGACTGTAGCCCACCAGGCTCTTCTGTCCACGGAATTTTCCAGACAAGAATAATGGAGTGGATTGCCATTTCCTCCTCCAGGGGATCTTCCCAACCCAGGGATTGAACCCGCATCTTCTGCATTGCAAGCAGGGTCTTTACTGCTGAGCCACAAGGGAAACCCTATTCATGGTAAAGATTCTGCCTTTATTCCAATCACTTCAAAATCCAATCTTGCCTGGAGCCAAACCAACGCCGACCTTCCACTCTCTATTTCCCCAAGGTGAGGAAGTGGTCAATAAGTTATCTTTTTCTCATACTCATTTTTCTTTTTATTAATTGTGAGAAAAGCATGTAACATAAGATTTACCATCTTTATCATTTTAAGTGTACAGTTCAGCAGTGTTAAGTATACTCATATTGTTGTGCAACCAATCTCCAGAACTCTCATCTTGCAGACTTTCTTTATATTTTTGTATGGCTATTTATTTGCTTGCTTTACCTTGCCTATTAGACCGAAAGTTCATGAAAACAAGGCTGTGTTACTGACTTTCTATCAAACTGTCTATTATAATCAATGAACAATTGCTTCATGAAGTTGAATTGACCCAAGTTTCCCCCATGTTCTCATCTAATGTGCTCTCCAAGGAAACTCTGACAAACCCTGCTAACAGATCTGGATTCTGCCATAACGAAATAGAGTGCATTTTGAAAACATTTCCTCTTATGTAAGCCAGGGAGATGAACATCAACAGTTTGAAGTTGGACTAAGCAGTATTGCATCTGCTTAGGAGGTTTTGCTTTTTGCCTTAACTGTTACAGGGCACTGCTGTTTTTGTTCTGGGAGGTGGGAGAGCTGTTTTATTTATTTTAAGGAGGCAGGAAGCCAGAAACATAATTGAAAGGAAGTTTCTGTGCTGGCATATTATTATTGTAACTAAGATGGTAACACATAAATTGCAACTTCCTTTTGTTTGAAGTGGTTGATGTGAACTGGAGCTTAATATTTTTCACTCATAAATTTGCCAAGTGACAAATTCTTTCATGATTCCTGTTTTCTAAAAAAAAGTCTCTGAATTTACACTGTATTAGGAATGTGTTTCTTTCCATAATAGCCTCACAGAATTATATTGTACACGTCACTCAGGTTCTCTCCAGATTTAGGGAAACCTGTTATCTCCCTGGAGAAGGCAATGGCACCCCATTCCAGTACTTTGGGCCTGGAAAATCCCATGGACGGAGGAGCCTGGTAGGCTGCAGTCCATATGGTTGCTAGAGTCGGACACGACTGAATGACTTCACTTTCACTTTTCACTTTCATGCATTGGAGAAGGAAATGGCAACCCACTCCAGTGTTCTTGCCTGGAGAATCCCAGGGATGGGGGAGCCTGGTGGGCTGCCGTGTATGGGGTCGCACAGAGTCGGACACAACTGAAGCGACTTAGCAGCAGCAGCAGCAATTATCTCCCTGGTCCCCATCCATATCTCTGAAGGCACTCAGAGGGCTTATGTCTCTTACAGATAGCTCTAATTTCTGATTTCCTGCTTCTGGAATTCTTTTTCTTATTTGCATTTTGCTTCTTGTGGTTGTTTTCTATCTTCTATCCAACATGTGCCTCAAAGCATTTCATTTTCCTTAATTTCTCAAAAATACCACTTATGTAAGACAGCTGTCCAGGAGAGATATTTGAATGGAGAAAGAGATAACACAGAGGTGGAGGTTACTTTACATAATAATGGTACAAAATTAAAAAAAATCAGATATTATGTACCTTGTCTTTAAACTCACTTAACCATTTTTCACCACTGGAAATATTTGGGGGACTGACTTCAGTTTCCAGTCTCCTGCATATCACTGATTTCTTTCCACTTTCTTTATTGCTCATCTCTGGGCCCTTACTCTGCTTCTGCAAGTTGGTTCTTGGCATATCACAATCTCTCCAAATTTTGTCCTCTGTTTATCTTGTCCAAATTTCTATCTATCATGCCTTGGGATTATCATTCCATAATTATAATGGCAAATAGCTTTTGTTTGTTTTTACTAAAAAGGTAATTATCTTCCCGGAAGAAATTTAGTTTTTTAAAAAACCTTTTGTTTTAGAACAGTTTTAGGTGTAAATAAAAATTACAAAGATAGTACAGAGAGTTTCCATGTACCTTGTACCCCATTTCCTTTATTACTAAGATCTTACATTCGTATGGCTCCTTTGTCACGATTGATGCACTGATATTGATACGTGATTATAATTAAGTTCATCAGATCAGATCAGATCAGATCAGTCGCTCAGTCGTGTCCAACTCTTTGCTTTATTCAAATTTTCTTAATATTTTTCTAATGCCCCTTTTCTGTTACAGAATACCATCAGGATACCACATTACATTTAATTGTCACATGTCCTTAGACTTCATAGCTGTGATAGTTTCTAAGACTATTTTTGACCATCTTGCCAGTTATAAGAAGTACTGGATAAGTATTTTGTAGAATGTCCCTCAGTTGAGATTGTGTGATGTTTTTCTCATGATTACACTGGAGGTGTGTGTTTTTTGGGGGAAGATCACAAAGGTGAAGCATGATTTTCCTCCACATGACTAATCAGTGTGGATGTTGACCCTGATCATTTGGTTGAGACAGTGTTTATTAGGTTTCTCAATAGTAAAATTACTCTTTTTCCCCCTTTCCATATTGTACTCTTTGGAAGGAAGTTACTATGTGCAGCCTACACTTAAGAAGTGGGGAATTATGTCCCATTTCTACATACATTATTAGAGTCCTTTTGCAGGGTAGATTTGTCTCTTCTCCCTCATTAATTTATTTGTTCAATCATTTATTTTTATCAGTATGGACTCATGGATGTTTATTTTGTGTTCTGATGTATAATCCATTACTACTTTACTTATTTTGTTGCTTCAGGTTTTCCGTTTTTGGCCACTGGGAGCTTTTTTTCATTGACTTCTGGGCTCCTGGTTCTCTTTGACTTGCTCCTATCATTGTGGGATTTGTGGTTTATTTGTTTTAGAACTTCTTTACTTTCTGGCACTATAAAATATTCTGGTCTATCTTATACATTTCCCACTCCAGCTCTGAAACTATTCATTTCTCCAAGGATGAATAGGTGGTGCAGTGGTAAAGAATCCCCCTGCCAATGCAGGAAAAGCAGGTTCAATCCTTGGGTTTGGAAGATCCCTTGGAGGAAGAAATGTCGACCCACTCCAGGATTCTTGCCTGGGAAATACCATGGACAGAGGAGCCTGGTGAGCTCCATCAGGTCACAAAGAATGGGACATGACTGAGTGACTGGGCATGCACGCATGCATCAGAAACCAAGATCTAGGTGCTAGGTGTGTTCATTGCTACTGGGTTGTCATGGCTTCTAGGCCGTTTCAGCTGACAGAGCAAGGAAATATATGTGTGTGTGCCAACATTGTGTATTATTGTTGTTGTTCAGCTGCTGTCATGACCAACTCTGTGATCCCATAAACTGAAGCATGCCAGGCTTCCCTGTCCTTCACTATCTCCAAGAGTTAGCTCAAACTCACGTCCCCTGAGTCCGTGATGCCATCTGACCATCTCATCCTCTGTCTCCTCCTTCTCCTCTTGCCTTCAGTCTTTTGCAGCATCAGTCTTTTCCAATGAGTCGGCTCTTCATATCAGATGGCCAAAGTATTGGAACTTCAGCTTCAGCATCAGTCCAGTATACTTATATCTATAAACATTCCTGTTTGTATCCACCTATATGTGTTTTAAGCTAAAGATGAGTTCGTACTAATGTCTCCAGCTCTAATCCATTAACACATGGATCATCCTAGTCTTCTCCCCTTTATTGTCTGTTACTTCCCACTCAGACATCGAGAAGCCTGGCTCTCACCATCTGCTGTACATTTACTTAATTGTTTAGTTTCAGTACGCATATAGAGTGGATTTCTCTGGTGGCTCAGATAGTAAAGAGTCTGCCTGCAATGCAGGAGACCCAGGTTTGATCCCTGCGTCAGGAAGATCCCCTGGAGAAGGAAATGGCAACCCACTCCAGTATTCTTGCCTGGAAAATCCAATGTATGGAGGAGCCTGGTGGGCTACAGTCCATGGGGTCACAAAGAGTTGGACACAGCTGAGCAACTAATGCATAGTGCAAGCATGTAGAGTAGTTTCAGAATTGCTCAACTGTTCCCCCAGGATACAGCTTTATCAGGTAGAGCACAATGTTCATCTCAACTTCTTTTGCCTTTTGTATTAAGCCTTTTGTATACAAGCCTCCTTTTGTATCATTGGCAAAGATGCTTTAAGGCTGCACCATTCTCCTTAACTCCCTTCAGTGAGATTGTTTCATAAGTTTGTAATGTAGTTAGATTATTTTTGTTCTGAATTCCTTTTTGAGATTCCCTAAATGATTTTCTAAGATTTGCATACATAAAGGTTCATTTATTATGCTTAAATTTCTTTGGATTTTGACAAATGCATAATGCAAATGATATTCACAAGTACAATATTGTAAAGGATAATTTTAATGTCCTAAAAAAATCCTTGTGCTTCACCTATTCATTTTTTCCGCCTTTGCCTCTGAATCCTAGGAACCACTGATCTTTTTAACCATCTTTATACTTTTGGTTTTTCCAGATGTCGTACAATTAGAATACAGTATATAAATTTTTCAGACTGCCTTTTACTGAACAATATACATTTAACATTAATCTATGTTCTTTTTGTGACTTTATAGCTCATTCCTTTTTACTGTTGAATAGTATTCTACTGAATGGGGGTACCTATATAATTTTCCTTTTCCCTTAAAGAACTTGTTACAACATTATTTTGTGTCTCCTGTTCTACTGGAGATGAATTCATTCAGTTTTGTTTGTTTGAAGTCTTTATTTCTCTTTCACTTTTGAAGTATAATTTCACTGGATATAGAATTCTAGGCTTTTGGTTTTTTATTTTCAACACTGAAATATTTCATTTCATTCTTGGTTGCATGACTTCTGGTGAGAAGTCCTTTGTCATTCTTAACTTTTGTTTCCCTGTCTAGGTAGATTGTTTTTTCTCTTTTGGCTTTTTTTTTTCTTCTTTTTTTCTTTTTCTCTCTTTTGGCTTTTTAAAAAATTTTGTCTTTGTCTTGTTCACTTGTCTGTAGTTTGAATATGATCTGCCTATTTTTTTTTTTTTTTTTAAGAAAACTTTTTTTTTTTATGTTCTCCCTGAGTTTCCTGTGTTTTGGTCTGATGACTTTCATTACTTTTGGAAAATTTTTACCCTTTAGTAATGTCTTCTGTTCCAGTATTTCTTTCTTCTCTACCCCCTGTTACAGCTTCACAATTATTACCCTTTTGAAATTGTCCCACAGAAGATCTCAAATATTTTAGTTTTTCATTCTTTTATCTCTTTGAATTTCAGTTTAGGGAGTTTTTATTGACCTGTATTCAAGCTCATTCTTTGCTTGGCTAAGTCTGTTGATGTGCCCTTTGAAGGCATTCTTCATTTTTATTACAGTGTTTTTGGTTTCTAGCCTTTAAAAAAATTCTTAGAGTTTCCATCTCCCTACTTATATTAGTGACTTCTGCTTTTCTTTTTCCTTTATTGCCCTTAATATATTATTCATAGTTGTTTTAAATTCTTCTTTAATAATTTTAAAATTTGTGTCATATCTGAGTCTGGCTCTGATAATTGTTTTCTCTCTTTAGACTGTGTTTATCTTGCTATTTGTCATGTAATTTTTTTCTTGAACCCTGGGCATGTTATACTGGGCAATAGCAACTATAATAAGTAGACCTTCAGTGTGAGAATTTGTATTGATCTGGCTAAGATTTGGGCTGTTTTTCATATTTTCCATAGCAACATGTACCAGAAACTTCAAATTCCTCTAGTATTTTCATTTTTGTCTCCACACTCAATTTAGGGCTTCCCTAACCACTGCTTTTCATAAAGAGTGTGCTGTGCAGCCATGCCTCTGTGAGACCAACCACAGACTTGAAGGTCAGTTCATTATATCGTAGTTCTTTCACTTTAGAAGGATAACAACTACATATTTACTGTAGTTGACATATAGTGGTACTGGCTGACACACTATAGGCAGGGATTGGTCTGCTTTTCCTGCCTATAGTGAGGCACTCTATGAGGGCTCAGAGAGTTTTTCATACACTGACGCAGCAGCTGATAAAACACTACATTGGATTAATAGACGCACTTTACAGTAAAGAAGATATGGAGGTGGGCATGTAACCATGGGGCCCTTAGTTCTTTCACATTCTGTGCCATTCAGAAGCTGCTGGCCTGATGAAGTGATGCAGTGGCCTTTCAAGGGGCAGCTGTGGTGACAGCTTAGAGATGATACTTTGCAAGGATGGAGTGCTATCCTCTGGGATATACCCTGGATAGCCTCCAGTGGTCACTGATATACCCCCTGCACTAATGGCTTCCTTGGTGGCTCAGTTGGTAAAGAATCTGCCTGCAGTTCAGGAGATGTGGGTTTGATTCCTGGATCAGGAAGATCCCCTGGAGAAGGAAATGGCAACCCACTCCACTATTCTTGCCTGGGAAATCCCATGGACAGAAGAATCTGGTGGGCTACAGTCCATGGGGTCACAAGAATTGGACACGACTTGATGACTAAATCACCACTAACCACCACACCACTGTACTAATGATTGTTATATAGTGCTGTGTGCCCAAATGGTAGAAGACATGAGAAGCAAGAGATAGAAGCAGGGATTTTCCAGTTTCCTGTTGCTCCCAGTAATCGATTTGGTAAATTTATGCTTTTACGGGGCTAGAGTTCCTGTATATCATGTGTGGAACAATTTTTCAACAAATCTCGCTAAATGTTATGCTTCAGTTAGCTCTGGCTACTTTAGGTTCCTCCTACCAGGAGACAAGCAACAAAAACAAGACACTGTCCTGGTAGGGATGATTAATGCCTGGAAATGGTGGGACTTTTGATATTGACATAGGAAAAATAAATTTAGCACCCAGATAAGCCACTGAGTTGTCTCCTGATGCTCTCCTGCCTACGTTCACAGTAAATGTCAACTAAAGTATCCATGGCCTGAGAAGGAGGGCATGGTAACCAGGGGCTCATACATATCAAGAACACAAGTCTGAGTCACCCATAAGTTTAGCTACATAGATTAGCAGAGATGCTAGTTGAGTAAAGGAATTGAGAATAAGTAGAGGAGGGTACTGATAAGAATCAGCTGTGGTCCAGAGACCAGCTGCAATGGTTAGAGCTATAGTTTGTCCCACCACCCTTCTTCTTGAAAGTTTTTCCTAAAGAAAAGACTAACCAGAATCCTGGAAGAGCTCTTCCCAGGTGAGGTAAATTTATTACATGAAGCAAATATATTCAAGCAGCACATGATGTGGATTGTAGTAGACACCGTGGTACATCGCTCAGATTCAGTTCAGTTCAGTCACTCAGTCATGTCCGACTCTTTGCAGCCCCATGAATTGCAGCATGCCAGGCCTCCCTGTCCATTACCAACTTCCGGAGTTCACTCAGACTCACATCCATCGAGTCAGTGATGCCATCCAGCCATCTCATCCTCTGTTGTCCCCTTTTCCTCCTGCCCCCAATCCCTCCCAGCATCAGTCTTTTCCAATGAGTCAACTCTTCACATGAGGTGGCCAAAGTACTGGAGTTTCAGCTTCATCATCAGTCCTTCCAATGAACACCCAGCACTGATCTCCTTCAGAATGGACTGGTTGGATCTCCTTGCAGTCCAAGGGACCCTCAAGAGTCTTCTCAAGAGTCTTCTCCAACACCGCAGTTCAAAAGCATCAATTCTTCAGCGCTCAGCTTTCTTCACAGTCCAACTCTCACATCCATACATGACCACAGGAAAAACCATAGCCTTGACTAGATGGACCTTTGTTGGCAAGGTAATATCTCTGCTTTTCAATATGCTATCTAGGTTGGACATAACTTTCCTTCCAAGGAGTAAGCGTCTTTTAATTTCACGGCTGCAGTCACCATCTGCAGTGATTTTGCTCAGATTACACCTTGATAAACAAGACTCTCATCTCTCCAGGTTCCAGGAGTGTTGATATCCCACAGCTGAATCCAACCCTGAGACTTTGTAGAGAGACGTTGTAGAGAGAAAGCCAACTCACCCAAGACTATGCCTCCACCCCAGAGCAGCCCACATATCTGGTGGCTCAGACGGTAAAGCGTCTGTCTACAATGTGGGAAACCCAGGTTTGATCCCTGGGTTGGGAAGATCCCCTGGAGAAGGAAATGGCAATCCACTCCAGGACTATTGTCTGGAAAATCCCATGGACAGAGAAGCCTGGTAGACTACAGTCCATGTGGTCGGAAAGAGTCGGACACAACTGAGCGACTTCACTATTCACTAAGTGGTCAATAAATTCATTATATGAAAGAATGAATTTTAGGCAAGTCATTTAATGTCTAAGATCTTCTGTTTTCACATCTATTGAAGTGGGAGGAAAAGAATTATTTTAATTTCTTCATTATCTATGTGCAGTTTTAATATTTAGAAGAAATAATTGCATGTAAAATTAGTTCTCTTTTTTTAGATTAAAATTTTCTTTTTTTAAAAAATTTTATTGTATTTTTAAACTTTACATAATTGTGTTAGTTTTGCCAAATATCAAAATGAATCCGCCACAGGTATACATGTGTTCCCCATCCTGAACCCTCCTCCCTCCTCCTTCCCCATACCATCCCTCTGGGTCATCCCAGTGCACTAGCCCCAAGCATCCAGTATCGTGCATCGAACCTGGACTGGCAACTCGTTTCATACATGATATTTTACATGTTTCAATGCCATTCTCCCAAATCTTCCCACCCTCTCCCTCTATAAAAAACCTGAATCAAACCATTTAGATTCAAAAGGAAATACCTAGCCCACTCTCGCATGTGGTACAGCAATCTCTTCTGTTGTATTCCTGACAAATAGTTATTCAACTTCTCCTTAAATAGTTGCAGTGTCTGGCAACCCAGTCTGTTTTAATGAGCTCCACTGTCAGAGAACTCTAGAGCAGTGATACATGAGATGTGGTCTTAGGACCAGGAACGTCACACAACTTGGAATCTAGTTAGAAATGAAGAATCTTGGGTCCCACACCACACCTGAATCAGAATCTACATTTAACAGAATCCCTTGGTGATTCATCCGCACATTAAAATTTGAAAACTATTGCCCTAAAGTTTTTGTTTACAGTATCCATCTGAAAGTTTATTCTTTATGGTAACCACTCATTAGTCTCAATTTTGTTTCTTGCAATTTTATATAAATTCAGTCTTTTTTATTCCACGTGACATCTGTTCAAATATTTGAAGGCAGAATCCAAATTGTTCTTTGACTGGACTCTTCTCAGATTGTGAAACCTGGGACCCTTCCTCCTGTCCTGAGCTATCTCAAAGTACCTTTGTCCTGCAGGATTGTTTGAATGAGAATTAATATTAGTCTGTAACTGCAGCATTTATGAAAGGAATGGCAGGCTACCTCTTCCCTTTGCCCTTGACTGAAAGAATGCAATGAACAAGAAAGGACATTTGAGCTGATTATTTACACACTTAAGCTTCAGGGCATATAAACAGGATGAAACCACTTCTCTCATCAGTAGGTTTCCTACAGATTGTGGCATTTTCCTAAATTTGTTATCTTTTCAGGGATAGTTCTTCAAGCTCAGTCTTCTCTTTTCTAAACTAAGAACACCCTGTTTATTTAACTATGTTTTGTATGACAGGAATGGAATGGAAACTTTTTGAGGGAAGGGATAATGTCTTAATATATATATTTTAAATTTTTAAGTTAGATCAGTGCTCAGCACATAATATGCTATTAATAAATATTTTTAATATACAAAATTAATGAATGAATGAGGGAATGAATGTGATTGTAGGCTTTGGTTGCCATCTTTTGAAAACACATTACTCTTTTGAAAACACGTTACCTGTCACAGAGAGTGTGTTATTCTTTGTGACAAGATGTGGCATCATGCATTGGGCAGAATACTCCATGTATGGTGTGATTATTTTAAAGTAGTGGTATTACTGATTCCTTTAATGCTTTGATGAGCTCAGCCTAATAATGACAAAAGAAAATAACTATGTTTAGAAAGTCCTAACAGACCTTGACAAAGTTGATTTACCGTATCAAGGTGGTGCGTATGTGCACACACGAGTCATGTCTGACTCTTTGAGACCCCCTGGACGGTAGCCCACCAGACTCCTTTGTCCCTGGAATTTTCTAGGCAAGAATACTGGAGTGTGTTGCCATTTCCTGCTCCAGGAGCTCTTCCTGACCAAGGAATTGAACCTGCATCTCTTGCATCTCCTACATTGGCAGGCAGATTCTTTACCACTGCGCCACCTGGAAAGCAATATCAACAAGGTGGAATTTGCTTTAAAGGGCGTTTTTAAAGTTTTCCCTTTGGAATCTGAGGGGCTTTTCAAGGTTTGGGTTGGTCTCCTGGCTAAATAAACGGTTGAGTATTTCCCCTTATCTCCTTGCCATCAGTCTTTGCTTCCAGATTCCTCTAACTCTACTGAAATCACTTCCTTCATCTGAAATTACTTCTTCGCTAAGTATTAACTATCAAAAAAACTGGGGAGAGTAGTAAGTGTAGAGCAGACGGGTAAACATAATGATCCAAAAAAGAAGGTGAAATATGACATTTTCTTGTGTTGGGTATAATAAAGGGAAAAAACAGAGGAATGGGAAACAGACTGGCTCCTTTGCCATGGCAACATTAAATGCATTTATTATATAAACAGAAGGAGGAAAGGCAATTGTTTGGTCCCTGTGCTTTTGTTTCCTAATCCTGTGGTTCTCTAATTTGGGGTTTAATTTAGATTCTTAAAAATGGCAGCCAGTTACTTGCAATAACATTGATCATTTCCTTAAATACCCAAGATGTGCAGGTATACATTTGATTTTATTATATTACTATTAAAAATAAATAAATCAAGGATTTCTCTAAAAGCTCATCAAACAATAGCTTGTTTCCTATGTTGTCAGGCACAGAGGAGTACCTTCTTAAAAAATTCATATCTTTATTTTGATACAATAAACTTGCAGTCAGGAATCAATGTACCATTTTCTTCCCAATTCAACATCATTAGAAAATTGCCTGATTCATTCACATAGGTCTCAAGGTTAAACGGTCACCTGTGAGTGTGTGACAGAGAAACACTAAGTGATTCTATCATTTAAAAGGGAAACCAATGTGCATTGAGTAGCTGCACTTCATAAATAGTTCAAAAAGGTACTTTTCCTTTGCTATGTCAAAACACACCTGATGTCCTCTGGTACCAGTGGGAAAATGAAAGCTATTAAATGTTTGTGATAATGAAACATTGTATTTTAGGAGATAGGATAAATGGAGGGGGTGGGGGTAAGGCAGGGAATAGATGGCAAATGAATTGCAATCCAAGAATACAGTACATTTCCCAAATAGAATGGCTGTGTTTTCACAATGTTCTTCTCTTTCTGGAAGGGGTTGTGCAAAACTGAAAAATGTAGCTAAGTTGTCTGAAGAATTCAAAATTTGAAACATAAGCTATAGGATGTATTGTGGTGTTTCTTACACACCTAAACATAATGTTACCATATGATCCAGAAATTGATTTCTAGGGATTTGCCTAGTTAATTTGAAAACTCAAGTCCACGGACTTCCCTGGCAGTCCAGTGGTTAAGACTTCACCTTCCAGTGAGGAGGGCGTGGGTTTGATCCCTAGTCAGAGAGCTAGGATCTCACGTTCCTTGAGCCCAAATAATCAAAACATAAAACAGAAGCAGTATAGTAACAAATTCAATAAAGACTTTAAAAATGGTCCACAGTAAAGAAAGAAAATTCATTCCCTCACAAAAACCTGCATGTGAAATTTTATAGCAGTTTTACTCATAATCAACAAATCCTTGAAATAACCAAGATGTCCTCCAATAGGTAAATGCATAAACAAACTATGCAGGAACATACAATGAAGTACTATTTGGCAGTAAAAAAGAATGAGCTATCAAGTCATACAAGATATGGATGAAAATTAACTGCATATTTCTAAGTGAAAGAAGCCGATCTGAAAGGGCTATATACTCCATGACTTTATTTACATTCTGGAAGGGCAGAACTATATAAACAATAAACAGATCAGTCATTACTGGAATTTTGGGAGGAAGGAAATTTGAATAGGTAAAGTACAGAGAATCCTCCTGTCACTTCAGTCGTGTCTGACTCTGTGCGACCCCATAGACGGCAGCCCACCAGGCTCCCCTGTCCCTGGGATTCTCCAGGCAAGAACACTGGAGTGGGTTGCCATTGCCTTCTCCAATGCATGAAAGTGAAAAGTGAAAGTGAAGTCGCTCAGTTGTGTCCAACTCTGCGACCCCATGGACTGCAGCCCATCAGGCTCCTCTATCCATGGGATTTTCCAGGCAAGAGCACTGGAGTGGGCTGCCATTAAGTACAGAGAATAACGGTGGCAAAATCATTCTGTGTGATACGGTAATTGTGTTTCCTGACACTATGCGTTTGTCAAAACACATAGAATTCTACAGCACAAAGAGTGAGCCTCAATGTATGTGGATTTAAAAAAATTTACAAGTTTGAAGAATCTCAGGTGGAATACAGATCATGGAAAAATAATATATGTTATAAATGTATGAATAAAACCTCAGGGTAAGGGTTAGGGGAAAAGTTGGCTAACCTAAATAACTTTGGAAAAGAGTTTTAAAAAAGCAGTTGTGCATAAACACTGTACTCTAGTTGATGAAGTCTTCCCTGGGTGAATGGGTTGACAATTCTGAAACTACTGTAGTTGTAAAATGGAATTAAAAAATTAAGTAACTGGATGTCAGTAGTAGGAGCCGGGTTTCTTACTGTTGGAGTGAGAATTTATAGGCAAGGAAGTCTAGGAGGCAGGAATCATCTCTATGGATATGGGTTAGATTTGGAGACTTAAGTATGAACTAACTCATGCTTACCTTAACACAGAGATGTTTACATATACATATGGGGACACACACAGAGACACACACACGTTTATTTTATTTTTTTGTCAGCTGAAATGGCCTAGAAGCAAAGTCACATCTATCACCTATATAATTGATTCTAAGACTAATTTTCCAGTAAAAAGAACCAGGAATCCTTGGAGAAATGGCTGAGTATAAGGAAATTTACAAGATGAATTGGGAGCATCTTACAGTTCTATGAAGTACAGAAGTGCTAAAAAAAGAATACCCATAGTAATGGGACTTATCAAGGGGGACAAGAGCCAATGGAAGAATTCCTAATGGCCAATGGAACAATTTGAGCAACAAAATAAATAAAGTAGCATTGGTATTATAATCTAGAATATGAAATAAATATCCATGAGCCTGTGCCAATATAAATAAGTGATTAAGTAAATAATTATGAGAGAATAGAAAAATCTCCCATGCAGAATTCCAAATACTTTGCATAGATCCTCTGTTCTTAAGGTGGTGGAACAAATGTCTAGTTTTAAAAAAAAAAAAACTTATTACTTTGCATTGGAGCATAGCTGATTAACAATGTTCTGATAGTTTCAGGTGGACAGCAAAGGGACACAGCCATGCATATACATGTATCCATTCTAAAGTTCTCTAATTCTTAAGTGTGGGTTGTGCATGTTGACTTTCTCCCTAAGAATGCAGTATGGAAAGGACCGAAAGGGAAACTCTATAGTGGAGAAATCTGACCAACCAGGTGCTCAGGATGGTGGTAAGTCACGTTGATAGTAGATACTCTTGGTATGATGTGATGAGAATAGCCTTTTACTTGTGATCTCCCTCCCCACATAACCTATAACTATGGTCTAAGCATGAGAATATTAGACAGATCTGAATTGAGAGATATTATACAAAATATCTGACAAATACTCCTCATTACTGTCAAAGACATCAAAAACAAGAAAACTTTGAGACATTGTCTCAGCCAAGAGGAGCTAATAGAGACATGGTGACTAATTGTAATTGTAACGTCAAACCCTGGATTGAATCCTGGAACAAAAAAGAACATGAATTAAACACTAATGAAATCTGAATGAAGTATGGACGTTAGTTAAAAATATTGTGTATCAATATTCATTCATTCACCGTGACAAATGCATCATACTAATGTAAGATGTCAATAGGCAAGAGTGGGTATGAGGTATATTGGAACTCTACTATCTTTATAACTTTTCTTTAAACCTAAAGCCAAAAGCAAACGTTTATTTTAAAATTCCTATTCCAAGTTTCACCCTACAGTGCTAAATCAGAATATCTGGGGTGTGAGCAAGGCATCGGTATTTTATTTTTTTAAGATCCCAAGTGATAACGATATGTAGCATAGTTTGGGAACCTCTAGGGCAGACGTTTCTGAGGCATGGAGGCTATATTTTGGCATTCCTCAATTCATTTAAAATGGTCCAAACTAAATAAAAGTGTTCCTTCTAGTTTATAGCTTTGTGAGGTTGAGTTTTTAATAACGAATGTGATAAAAATAAAGTACTGGAACAAGGTGCCCATTTGAGCACCACTTGATGCTACACCATTGACCATGGAGCCACTAATTGACAAATATATCAAGCATATAATTACAAACAATATTATATCTTAAAATAAAATTTCTCTTGTAATTTTACTGAAATTGAAATTAAAAAAAATTCACGTGTGTACTCTTTCCTCTATCTGGTCTCAATCCCTCTCACCAGAGTATATCATGATGTTCTAGTGGATCCATTTTTCCACCTCTTTTTGACCTATTCTGTGCTCCCTGAGGCTGACTCTCTGGATTGCAATATGCAGGGTCCCATGCCCTCTGACTTACAGCTGGGTTCATGCAGGATGGAGGAGATGGATAGGGTACTGTATGCCCCATTCTTTCCCTTCCTCATCATAGTTCTAGCAGTGGCTGCATTTGTCGTCAGTCCAGTTCCTGTCATCTCCAGCTCTCACTTAACTCTGGAGACACTGTTCCCTTTCCTTAAAGCCCTTCAAGCCCCAAGGAAGTAATGGCTTCCTGCTGTGGCTAGTCTCTGGGTAACTCACCATTTTTATTGTTGGATTTTCAAAAATTTGCCTGCACCTCTATAAATAGTCTCTTCACTGAAATATTTTTACTTTCACCCTTAGAAAGTGCCATCTGTGCCCTGTCAGAATTATGATGGAAACAATCAGTATATCGTTGTCTACTCTTGGTACTTGGAAATGATGACCACTCCCTTAAAAAAAAAAGTTGAGATAATGGTCTGCCTACTACATTGGCCTTAAACTGTCCTCTATTTTGTAAAGGGATGTGGCTAGGAGAATACATTATTTTCCCTAAAGCTTTACTTGGCAAAGAAAAAGTTGGCAAACATATGCTGGTTCACCACACATTTTTGAAATTTCACTTTTGAAATCTAGAGTGTGGGAACCATTGATCTAGATGAGTATTTGACTTTGAAACATTCAGGGAATTCAG
Source organism: Bison bison bison (assembly GCF_000754665.1). Lineage (NCBI taxonomy): Eukaryota > Metazoa > Chordata > Mammalia > Artiodactyla > Bovidae > Bison > Bison bison. Next base: position 687,451 of record NW_011494862.1, read on the forward strand.
CTGTAACTCATTTTACCACAAGAATCTTACAAATCTAGCGAAAGACGCCAATGTGAAAGTTGTCATGGCAGGCACTCAAGTTACTGGGGTTCAGTTGTTTGTATAACTACTGATGGTCTCACTCCTGGTTAAGAGGGAAATAGTATCAGGGGAAAACAGAAGGAACTACAAAAACTGAAGTGGTTATTTTCTGCATCTGTCAGTATTGCACGTCATTGGAGATCTGATTGGGGAAGGGCTAGAGGAAAAGATATGGGTGTACCTGGGAGTTTTAGCAAGAAGTTGAAAAGACTCTTCCATCATTTGTGGCGTTTTGGTGAGAGTGACCTAGAACTTCTAAATTCACAGATCCAGAAACATCTGATTCAAACTATTCAAATTCTTTTTTTATTATAAATAATTACAGAGGCTCGTTTATAGATGACTCCATTGCTAAGCAACACATAACTGTCATTAGACATTTGTGTTTACTGGTGTTTCATAAGTCAAGAACAGTCAATTTATAACTGAAACAAAATCTCTGAAGTGCCCTGTTCTTGGTAGAGGAAATAGGGTATATATTTATCACAGTTCAGTCTCCTTGACTTTAAAATTATTCTGTGTTGGGAATGAGATATCCTTCTCTGCTGTGTTTTATCACATTTAATTTCGACTGCGAAGGCACTGACATGTTTGGGGTTTTTTGGTTTGTTTGTTTTCATCTCTTAAAATCATTCTTTTTTTCTTTTAATAGAATTTTTATTTTATTTTGATTAATTTATTTTTTAATTGAAGGATAATTGCTTTACAGAGTTTTGTTGTTTTCTGTCAAACATCAGCATGAATTAGCCATAGGTTTTGTTTTTATACTCATTACTTTCTTTTGCATTTAACACAAGAAAGACACAAAATAATCTTTTAAAATTCATTCTTTCCTTTATATACTTTTAAAATGGAGTTTTAGAAAGGTCAAATAGCTTTGTCATAGAGAGGAATTTTTTTTTCTCACACAGCTAAAATCCAGAGCCAATCTATTGTTTACATAGCATGAAACAAGAATTGGTAAACTCAAGGATTTTCTTTCTCTTTACATTTCTACTACTGAAACAAATTAATATAGAAACTTTAAACCTTGGTATATTTTATTCTTTATCTGGTGGTAAAGACTTATTGATGAAAAGCCTGGTTATGTCAGTAACTATGTTTTCTACCTTGTGGAGAGGTTCAGCTGGTAAGAGGGAACGAAGCCCACCCATGCTGGGAAGCAGAGAGAAGAGACTGAGAAGTTACTGATGGTTTTAGGGTTCTTGAAGACTGGCAACATGTCTGCTCTTCCTGTTACTTGACCATTCAATTTTACCTGATTCCATGAAATAAAAATCCCTCCTGTTGGCTATTATGTTGGGTTAGCTAATTACAACTGAATTAGCTCAAGTAAAAAGAGGGACTTAAGGAAAGATCCCACGGTAGCTCCAGACTTAGAAAATTGATCAGTGGGGGTTCAGGAAAATGAGAGCAGGCACTCATGCGGGCACCCAGAGCCTAGGACCAGGAGTTAGGTACCATCAAGACTCACTTTTCCCTCATGTGACCTCTGTCGAGGAATCGTTTGATATATTACCTGCTATGTTTTCTCCCCAGTATTCACCCCTTAACCCTCTTCCATTCACGGACATTGTTATGTCCATTGCCATAGAAGGAGATGTTATAGCAGACTGTGTTTGAGTCTCAGAAACAGACACCAGGAGCCAATTCAAGTTCTGAGCACTAAGAAAACTTTCCCAAGTTCAGTTCAGCTCAGTTGCCCAGTTGTGTCTGACTCTTTTCAACCCCACGAACTGCAGCATGCCAGGCCTCCCTGAATATCACCAACTGCCGGAGTCTACCCAAACTCATGTCCATTGAGTGATGCCATCCAACCATCTCATCTTCTATTGTCCCCTTCTCCTCCTGCCCTCAGTCTTTCCCAGCATCAGGGTCTTTTCAAATGAGTCAGTTCTTTGCATCAAGTGGCCAAAGTATTGGAGTTTCACCTTCAGCATCAGTCCTCCCAGTGAACACCCAGGACTGATCTCCTTTGGGATAGACTGGTTGGATCTCCTTGCAGTCCAAGAGACTCTCAAGAGTCTTCTCCAACACCACAGTTCAAAAGCATCAATTCTTTGGTGCAGCTTTCTTTATAGTCAAACTCTCACATCCATACATAACTACTGGAAAAACCATAGCCTTGATGAGACAGACCTTTTTGTTGGCAAAGTAACGTCTCTGCTTTTTAAGATGCTGTCTAGATTGGTCATAATTTTCCTTCCACGGAATAAGTGTCTTTTAATTTCATGGCTGCAAACACCATCTACAGTGATTTTGGAGCCCCCAAATATAAAGTCAGCCACTATTTCCCCATCTATTTGCCATGAAGTGATGGGACCGGATGCCATGGTCTTAGTTTTCTGAATGTTGAGCTTTAAGCCAACTTTTTCACTCTCCTCTTTCACTTTCATCAAGAGTCTCTTTAGTTCTTCTTCCCTTTCTGCCATAAGGGTGGTGTCATCTGCATATCTGAGGTGATTGACATTTCTCCCGGCAATCTTGATTCCCAAGTTAGGGGGAGAAGAAGAATACCAAGAGGAAAGCAAGGAAAGCTAGGCTGGTGTACCACGGAGAAAGAGGCCCTGCACCCACAGATGATTCCATCACTAAGCAGCACACAGTGACCATTTGTGTTTATTGGTATTTTAATTGAGTATTTTTCATCCTATCAAGTACAGCCAATCTATAATTGAAACAAAAATTTTGAAGTATCCTGTGAAGTTTGTATCAGAGGACTGAATCCTATGGCGGAGCGGTAACAGACACTCCCAATGAATCTAGGGGAACTCCAAGAGTTGAGAGAATCACACAGTAGGAATAGCCACCGCCCTTTAACACCTAGGTAGAGATCAGGATGGAGAGAAGGCCCTAGAGCTGTTGGCAACTTGAGGCAGCATGGGACAGTACATAGGAATGGCTGTGTGATGAAGGAAGTCAAACCTACAGCAGCTTTGTAAAGTTCCAACTTGACTCCCTTAAGGTATAGGAGCAGTAGGATAATTCCTGAGAGTAGCATACACATGGTGCTGTGCCCTGGAAAGCCTCACCACGGTAGTATAGCCCAGAGAGGTGTTGGTGAACACCTCAGCATACTTCAGAAAGGCTTCTGGGGCAAATAAGGAGAGTCATTAATCCTGAAGTGACCTTTGGCATGAACCCATGCAGATCAGCACCTGAAAAACAGACAAGAGGGAGTCAGATGCTAAATTCAACAGATGACAAGAATCAGTACCTTTGTTCATCCTGGGCCCTGCTTTCCCTTCCCCTCCACTATCCCCTGCTTAGAAGTTAAGAAAAAGAAATAGGACCTGGCATTCACTGAGGTTTGCTGCTGCTGCTGCTAAGTCGCTTCAGTCGTGTCTGACTCTGTGCGACCCCATAGACGGCAGCCCACCAGGCTCCCCCGTCCCTGGGATTCTCCAGGCAAGAACACTGGAGTGGGTTGCCATTTCCTCCTCCAATGCATGAAAGTGGAAAGTGAAAATGAAAGTGAAGTCGCTCAGTCGTGTCCGACTCTTTCTATCAATCGGTAAAACAGGATTTCACTGAAAAAATTAAGCTCATTGGCATAAAAAAAAATTGACATACTTTCTCAATACCTGCTTATATGGCTTAAAGTTCAAATTCTGTCTTCTACTGCAGACTGTACTTATTCCTATGGTAGAGAGTCTGGCTGCTGGCAAATGCAGCTCACAACCACACAGAGTCATATCTGAGGGGAAAAAGCACTTCATCTTCCCTTTGACTCCCATCCCAGAGACCCATCCCAGCTTTTATTGGCAAAGCCTCAGGAGGACAACTTTGACTGGCCTTCCTCTAGTCATGGTCCTACCTCAGTGACCAATTATAGAGCCAGGAGTGTAAGATTCTACCATAGATCCAGCTTGGACAACATGCTTCTGTAGCCTTGGAAGCCAGTTTGCTGTAACTGGCAGCCCCAACAGGATCCACGTGCCTGGAGTCAGGCAGTTCCTCCACCAAAAGGAGACTCTTTGACAAGAAGAAGAGGAGAAGGGGAGGTGGCTGATGAAATAGTGCATATCCTCTATAATCTGTATTGGGTACCAGTTTGGCATCTGTGTGTGCTCTGTGCTCAGATGTGTCCGACTCTTTGTAACCCTGTGGTCTGCAGCCTGCTAGGCTTCTCTGTCCATGGGGTTTTCCAGGTAAGAATACTGGAGTAGGTTGCCATTTCCTCCTCCAGGGGTATCTTCCCGACCCAGGGATTGAACCCATGTCCTCTGTGTCACCTGCACTGACTTGTTTACCACTGAGCTACCCTGAAAGCCCTATTAATCTGGTAGGACGATGCTAATAAAGGTTTCCTTAATGCCACATTGGTATGATCAAGGAAAGTAAAATAATGAACAGGATACTTCATCATTTACAGCCTAATAGTTTAGTGTTAGAACCAGGCCTCTGAAAAAAAAAAAAAAGACAAAACCTCCCACAACACTTAGTCTTTTCATTTAAAATTTGTAAATTTTGCATCAGTTTAACTATGAGACTTGGTTTATAGGCCAGCGAACATTCCCTGGTGCTTTTTGCTCTCAAATCCCGTTACCCTCATCCAGAGAACAAAGTGCTTTGTGCTATGTGAAAACCATAGCACATGGGAACCAATCACCAGGCTTCCCAGGTGGCTCAGCGTTAAAGCATCTGGCTGCCAATGAACACAGGGGAACGTGCGTTTGATCGTGGGTCAGGAAGGAGGAAGTGGCAACCCACTCCAGTATTCTTGCCTGAAAAAAATCCCATGGACAGAGGAGCCTGGTGTGCTGCAGTTCATAGGGTAGCTAAGAGTCGGATTCGACCGAGCGACTGAGTGCACATGCTTGTACCAATCATCAGGATTATCAGAGATATTGACCACTTTCTCTTATGATCCATAGGAACTTAAATCTGAAAAGCATTTCTATGAAAATTTCATTCAGCGGCATGATTCTGAAATGATTCTAGTTCATTCACAGCAGCATTTTCAGGCAACTGTCGGGCAGTAATTTCCCGACATTTATTCTCTTAATTTACTTGTAGTCTTTCAGGTCAAAGAAATAATAATTACTTTGGATTAAGCATGAAATTTGAAGAACTTTGTAATTTTTCTTATACCTTGATGCCCACTTTTGGTAAAGAGGTAAATAGCTAATAAATATGAAGATATAGCATGAAATACTGAACTAATGTAATAAAAGATAAATTCCTTGAGGAAAAGTCATATTTTAGTCCAGGTTCTGCTATAAATTTTAAGATTGGAATGAAAGAAGTTTTATTCTTGGTAGTAAATTGTAAGCAAATAATCTGACCGATTTACCTTTCAACTAGAATTAGATTCTTGGTCACAACTCAAAAGCCACTGAGAGGGAATTCCTTGCTGGTCCAGGGATTAGGATACCATGCTTCCACTGCACTAAGATCCTTCATGCCACATGGCATGGCCAGAAAACAAACAAACAAAAACGGCTGCTGTGAAAATACTGGGTGTTTAGATAGGCTCAAGAATGTACTATACAGCATGGAGAATATAGCCAGTACTGTGTAATAACTCTAAGTGGAAAGTACCCTTTCAAAATTGTGTAAAAAAAAATAATAAGACTAAATAGCTGCTATGATTTCCATTGGTATTATATACCTTTTTCCGTAGTCAGGAGTAATGTAATTTTCCCTTATTTATGTTGGCAGCATTCTAAAGAGAGAGGGAGAAAAAAAAAGATGTTCCCATAGATTAGGAGCTCATTTAGATGAGTTACAGGTAGGGCCTGCTGGCCAGTGAACAGCACCTGACTGGACCTGGGTTGTCCCAGGCCTTAAGGAGTATCTGAATGACTCTAGTTCCCAGAAATAGATTTCAAAGAATGGATGATCTTACATAGATATTTTCTAATAACTTTTTCCTCTATGAAAGTAACATATGATCATTTTAGATAACTTCAGTTCAGTTCAGTTCAGTTGCTCAGTCGTGTCCGACTCTTTGTGACCCCATGAATCCCAGCAGGCCAGGCCTCCCTGTCCATCACCAACTCCCGGAGTTCACTCAGACTCACATCCATTGAGTTGGTGATGCCATCCAGCCATCTCATCCTCTGTCGTCCCCTTCTCCTCCTGACCCCAATCCCTCCCAGCATCAGAGTCTTTTCCAATGAGTCAACTCTTTGCATGAGCTGGCCAAAGTACTGGAGTCTCAGCTTTAGCATCATCCCTTCCAAAGAAATCCCAGGGCTGATCTCCTTCAGAATGGACTGGTTGGATCTCCTTGCAGTCCAAATGACTCTCAAGAGTCTTCTCCAACACTACAGTTCAAAAGCATCAATTCTTCCACGCTCAGTCTTCACAGTCCAACTCTCACATCCATAGAAAGGGACAAATAGCCAACAAAACAATCTCCTAAATTAGATAATCTAGAGATAGCTACTGGAAACACTTTGGTATATTTTTCATCTTTTTTTCCTGTGCCTCTATCATTTAAAATCCACTGAGACTGTGTTACGTATTTAACTCCTATAATATGTATGCCATGGAAAGTTAGAATAAAATTCTCTTTGGTATATGAATTTTAAACAGTGCAATAGGTACATAATCTTTGTGAAGTACTTATCATAAACAAGCATTTTTTTTTTGTTTTTGTTCTTTTAATTATGCAAATGGAAAATTACAAGATTTGCTTTTTATTCTTCAGTCTAATGCATATTGGAGAAGGCAATGGCGACCCACTCCAGTACTCTTGCTTGGAAAATCCCATGGACGGAGGAGCCTGGTAGGCTGCAGTCCATGGGGTAGCTAAGAGTTGGACACGACTGAGCAACTTCACTTTCACTTTTCACTTTCATGCATTGGAGAAGGAAATGGCAACCCATTCCAGTGTTCTTGCCTGGAGAGTCCCAGGGATAGCGGAGCCTGGTGGGCTACCATCTATGGGGTCGCACAGAGTCGGACATGACTGAAGTGACTTAGCAGTAGCAGCTAATGCATATTAATTGAGTAATTTCTACATCCAAGATAATGTGATATACACATGGCTGATTAAAAACAGAATCAAAAATTTGTAAGACACAACTTTGGCTCTCAGGGCATTTTATATAGATACATATACAACTAACCACTAGATAAATCAGAGAGTGCTTCATTATAAAAGAGACAAAATAAATTTCCAAATGATCATGGGCCAGAAATAGATGAGTTCCAATTTGGGGGTCAGTTAACTGACTCAAGATGGGTCCATTAAGTTGGTGTATTGGTCAGTTGATCTTGGTGTATGGTTAAGATTTCAACCAGCAGATGATGACAGTAGGTAATGGTTGAGGGAAAGGTGCTATAGAATGGAGGAAGAACATTCAGTATGGAATAGCACGAACACTCTAAGTTATTTGGTTAGGGTGAAATCAATTCTTTTCCCATTTCCTGTTTTCCAGGAGTGCACAGGTGACTCACACCTGTCTGGTCATCATATTCCAAGTCATTGGCCACCATGACTGGTTCAGATGTGGGCTTGTGACCCACATAAATCAATGAATGAGACTCAGTTTGGCAGATATTAATACATTGATTGATGGTTTATAATTGTAAGAATGGAAGAATAAGAAGGAAACCTAAAGAGGGAAGAGGTGAATCACCAGAGAGTGGCATCATTGAAATCACTGTTAGAGTTTCAAGAAGTGACAGCAAAAGAGACACAGATATATAGAACAGTCTTTGGACTCTGTGGGAGAGGGCGAGGGTGTGATGATTCGGGAGAATGGCACTGAAACATGTATATTATCAAAAAAGAAAAAAAAAAGAAGTGATTCATCAGTATAATGAAATTAATAGTTGAAACTATCAACCAAGATACTTGGACAAAATATTTTATTCATTTTAACTATGACTTCAGTTATGATGGTTCCCAGCAGGATTTGTATCTGTGTAAATAGTCACATAATGATTTTTTTTTTTTAAGATGAGATAGGTGAGCTCATTATGTTCTTTTTTAAATCAAATATTTCTTTTTAGGGATTTTTTTCCTTCACTTAGGAAAATACTGAATGAGTCAGGGTGTTAATCTGTTTTGCAATAGTAAATCCTATCTTCTTATTATGGAGATGTTTTTCACTGTGGTGATAATTGCTTAGTTGATGGGTAGTGATTTATTTTTACTCATCTATTTATTCAACAACTCTTTATCAAGCTTCAGATATGCATCAGACATGGTGCCAGAGGAAATGAGATTCAAATGTGTCCCCTAACCTAGACTGTAAGCTCCATAGGAGCTCATTACTCAGAGCTTGCTGCCTTGTAGACATTCAGTATTGGATCACAGTATCAGAAATCCATACATATGGATGTGGGATGTATTTATATATTAATTTAACAATGGGGAATCTATGCTTGGCCTTCAAATATTGCCTGTGACTCAAACATGAAATAAAGGCTTGGGCCTTTGAACTTCTTTTCCTTACAACAGTTATTCCTCATGAACCCAGGTTTAATGACACTTATTTTTAGCATTTCACTTAAAATAATTCATTATACTTAGTACTGATACAATTTTAAATGGTGGTCCTGGAATGACACTGTGATACCACGGTAGACAATTTTGGTACCTATTAGTTAACTAGTTTTAGTGTGTTGAGTGGTGGCTTCTCCCTAACATATGTCCACATCCTCAACTCCAGTACCTGTGAATATGATCTTATTTGGAAAAGGGTCTTTGCTGAGCAAATAGGTAAACACGTGTGTGTGTGTGTGTGTGTGTGTGTGTGTATGCATGACTATGCTGGGTCTTCTAGTTGCTGCAAGAGGGCTTCGTTGCTTTGAGACATGTGGGATCTTAGTTCCTGGACCAGGGATCGAACTCACATCCCCTGTATTGGAAGGTGGCTTCTTAATCACTGAATTGCCAGGGAAGTCCCAAGTGAAGATGAGTTGAGATCATCCTGATCATCTGGATGGTTTTCATATCCAAAGACAAATGTCTTTATAGGAGACAGAAAAGAAGACACAGATACAGAGGAGAAGGCCATGTGAAGATAGAGACTGGAGAGATTCAGCTGTAAGCCAATAGAGTTCTGGAGCCACCAGAAGCTGAATGAGCAAAGAAAGGATTCTCTCCTAAGGCTTTGGGAGGAGTATGGACCTGGTAACACCTTGACTTTGGACTTCTGCCCTCCAGAACAGTGAACGAATACATTTCTGGTGTATTAAGCATTTAGTCTGTGATCATTTGTTAAGGTAATCCTAGAAAACTAAAATGCTAGTTCATATCAAATAATTTAGGATCCTATTGTATTGTTTTATTTTGTAAGAATTTGGGGAAGTCAGTATCTCTACTCTAATTCTGTTTTCATCCAATGAAAATGTTTGTCTCCATTAAAGTGACACTGGTCCTGGGAGGATATTTCCCTCTGGGGAAAGTTCCATTTACAAAGCTCCAGGCATTGGCCAAGTAAGAGGCTGGGTCCGGGAGCAGGGAGGCATTGCTCCTGGCTCTACGGGTCTCTGGGCTAAGTTGTCTCTGTGTCTCTGATGCCTTACCCTATGAGGGTGTTAGGCAAGTTCATTTCTAGAGACCTTTGAAAATGAGCCATTCACCCAATCTAGAGTAGTCTACTCCCTTTTATTCTTTCTTCCACACTCTGTTGGTTTCCTTCATATACTCATCACAATTGGTAATTAGATGAATATTTGCTTGTCATAGCTTCAAGTTCAAGGAACACAATAACTGCACTTAGCATGTTGTGCGTTACTCTGTAGGGTCTCAACAAAAAAAATGTATTAATAAATAAACAAATCAGTGAGTGAACACTTTGAGTGGAGAACAAAAAAGTGCTTATTACTTTGGGGTTGGAATCAGACTGGTCAAGGACGGATTTTCTTAAACTTACTACGTCATACGCCATTGAATTTCAAGGTTGAAAAGAAACAATCATGCCTTCCTGACAAGCATGGCCAAAGTGCTTGGTTGAATCATTCTTGGTGACAGGAAACTCACTACCTCACCGCTTCTGATCTTTCCATTTCGCTTTTCTTTCCCACACCCTTCAGTTATGGAGATCTTCATTGTAGCATATTGCACACCTGATGCACAAAGGCTTGGAAGTCTGGAAGTAGGAGGGACGGAGGGAATCCCAATGCCCAGCCCAGGGTCTGAGACCCGCGGTTCAGTGTGGGCACTGCAGCTGACTGTTGGGTAAAGTAGCTGTGCCACCTTTCTCGTGGGTTTGCCTGGACTCTAGGCTTCCCTGCGGGCAGAGGGTCCTTCTTTCCAAACCCCTCGCTTTTC
>NW_011494862.1:697997-737258 GCF_000754665.1 Bison bison bison
GGAGTTTGGAGCCGCCCCACCGCAGAGCCCACGGCCGTCCGAGCGCGAGCGACGCAGGTGTCCGAGCCCCCGAGCCGCCGTCATCTTCGCCTCCGCCTGGGTGGGACCTGGGCCTCGAGGTGGGATCCAACTCTCTCTCCGCCGCCCCCACCGCTCCCTCTTCCTGCACCTGGCCAGGCGAGGAGCCAGGCGCTCGGGCGCGCGCGGGTGGCTGGAGCCCGCGAGCCACCTGGGGTCCGAGAGGCCGGGGCGGGTCCGGCGGCGTCACTGGAGGGTCGGCGGGGACTCTGGTTCCCCCGGGGCAGGCTCTCCGGGGTAACCCTGGGCGAGGAGCATCGGGGCGCGCGGCCGAGGGCAGTCGGCCCAGCCTGGGCGCGAACCTGCCCGGCGCCCCCGAAAGGACTTGCCATCCTGCCAACTTCTTTTCCAGGTCTCCTCGCTACTTTGGAAACTGAAGGGACTGCGACGGAAACCAGTAAGCCCTGGGGCCCGGAGGAGGAAAGATTTGTTGGTTTGGATGACAAAAGAAAAACAAATGTGCTGTAGGGGTGGTTTAGCCCAGAGCTTATGTTTCCACCATCTAAGCTCTCCCCAAGCATATTAATAGAGCAAAACAACAACAAAACCCAATCCCAACCAAAGCACTTATTTAAGGGAGATTGTAGGTGTGAGAAAAAGAGACCCAGCTGAGGAATCGCTTTGGAAACCCCAGGTAGGAATCACTTTGGAAACCCCAGGTAGGATGAGGCCATTTGAGAAAGTCGTTATTTGGGGTGCTATTTCTAGAACTTGGGTTTGCAAGGACTAGAGGAGACTGGCTCTTTTAAGCCAGAGGGGATTCTTTATATTGAGGGGCTGCCTGAGTGTCCTCTGTTAACCTTCATTTCCTCAAATATTAAAGTATGTTGAGACAAATGCTCTTTCAGAGCTCTGCACTGGGAGTCAGAAAATCTGGCTTTTGATATAATTTGTATTTACCGTGACAGCTGTGGTTCATTTAACCTCTTTGGGTCTCTGTTTCCTCATCTGTCAAGTTAGAGGGTTGGATTACAATTCTGAGGGCCTCTTGATAATATCTAAGATGTTTCCCAGCTTAAACATTTATAATTCTTTGACTTTTTAACATTTACAAACATTACTAGCTTTACAATTTCATGAAATTAAAAAAAATCTGTATTGATGTTGGCATTTTTTGTAATATGCACTTATGGTTTATGCGTTTAAGGCTTTGCAACCAAAATTTGAAGAGAAAAACACTTTTTTAGCTTAGAAATATATAGTTTATATGTAAATAATTAGATCATCTTTCAGTCTAGCTTAAAGAATCACATTCAACTCGAAGTTAATATTTGCAACACTACAACAAAAACATGTGGCTTTAGTATAGTACCTATTCACTTTCAGTGTGGTATATTTGGAGGAAATAAAAATTGTTTTGGAGGAAAACAAAAATTGCACCTTTCCGGTCAATTACTGTTCTTGAAGTGTTTGTTACTTTTTAGCATGATATTGTGTGCAGAATATTAAAAATTGGTTTCAGAACACTTTAGAGCCTGTCAGAAATTAAGCTCAATAGTATAGATGCCAATTTTAGTAATGCCTTTTAGTTGTCTTGGAATGAATCCCAGAAAAATAGCAGAGGTTAACTAAACAGATAAGCTTGAAATTAGGAATTGACACACACACTCAAAGTTGTACAGGAAGTGTGTTCTATAAAGTGTCACTGATATTTTTATTTCCTTTTGATAAAAAGCAGACAACAACCAACTGTTGACTTGTTTTAGCAGACAGAATGTTAGGATAGCTTTTGTTGTTACTTGTTAATTCAAAATTATTTGAGACTTAGTCATCAGTAGTTAGGATAGGTTTATAAATGTCTGTGGCTCTTTTTGGTGGTGTTGATCTAAAATAAAATAATGTGCTCACACCCTGCACATGCTCTTTATTCTGTCTGGGAGAGTGGAATAAATTTGAAGCAGTCTTTTATGAGGGCTTCCCAGGTGGCTCTAGCAGTAAAGAACCTGCTCGCCTATGCAAGAGACATGAGATGATGGGTAGTTCCCTGGGTCAGGAAGATCCCCTGAAGGAGGGCACAGCAACCTACTCCAGTATTCTTGCCTGGAAAATCCTGTGGACAGAGGAGCCTGGTGGGCCATAGTTCATAGACTCACAAAGAGTCAGGTTTGACTGAAGTGATTTAGTATGTACCTACTCTTTAGTAAACACATTTAAATTTATTTTCCTTGCCTTTTCACCTTTGGACTGGAAGTGCCATCAATTATTCAGGCATTTGTCTTCCATCATAGTCTCTGGTGAAGTAAACGATCATTGCCTTTGAAAGAGATACCCAAAGAGTTAAGGAAATTGGTTGTTGAATGAACAGAGAGTCGTCGAACTCAAATATCCTGGCTTCTAGTCTCTTGGAAAACAACTGAAAACAGTGGATGGATCTGCTTACAGTCCAACTCATTCATGGTTTGGGAGGGCCATTCTCGTTGGCAGAAGCTCTACTTCTCTTTTGTAATGAAATTACCGAGAGAAAACAGCCGTGTCTTCAGTTAGATCACTGTTATGTAACTAAAAGGTTTGTGTTTGTGAAGGGCAGTATCCCAAGGGGGGTCTTAGAAATAGAACTTAAAAAATATCCAGAGAAAGGAAAGAATTGCCTTGGCAGATACTGTACCGCATTTTTCATACTGAGAGCCAAATGCATACTAAAAAATATGTCCTGTGGAGTTAAAAATGAAGAAAAGGGCTTATAGTCTGCTCTAATTCAAGATTTTTATGTGATTTACAAATTCCAGTTTTAATTAAATTACAAGTGTTCACCTCCTGGACAGACCTAGTACATATAACCTTTTGGTGTTTCAATTCAAATTTGGTCTGGTTATAATTTATCCTTCTCAAGTATTTTTGAAAACTTCTGTAACTCCATAGTGATCTTGTTGTCTTTTCACACACATGATCTTATTAATCTGTAAATATTTTGAACTATGACATATGCAGGGAGAAGAGTACATAAAACAAATGTTGGTACTGGTTTACAAATAATATAGCAAATCACTGTAGCCAATGAGTTCAGTTGCTCAGTTGTGTCCGACTCTTTGTGACCCCATGAACTGCAGCACGCCAGGCTTCCCTGTCCATCACCAACTCCTTGAGCCTGCTCAAACTCATGTCCATTGAGTTGGTGATGCCATCCGGCCATCTCATCCTCTGTCGTCCTCTTCTCTTCTTGCCTTCAATTTTCCCCAGCATGAGGGTCTTTTCCAGTGAGTCAGTTCTTCGCATCAGGTGGAACATCAGTCCTTCCAACGACTATTCAGGACTAATTTCCTTTAGGATTGACTGGTTTGTAATTGTAACTGTCTTGTAATTGTAACAGATAATTCAAGGCAAATACTCATTATTCACCATACAAATAAGAGAACATGCCAATACCCAGAAACCTTTTTCTTGTTCCTTCCTAATCACAGTTTTCCTTTTATTTAAAAAATTATATGCACACAGGAGGCATCCTTTCATAGATTCTCTCGCTTAACATTATGTTGATGAGACTAAGCCATTTCCTCTCCCTTTTAAAGCATTAACTTCTAAAAAGAGATGTCTATATTCCCTATCATTTGATTCCTTTTCATTTCTCTCTTAAACCTACTTCTGTCACTCTCATTTTCAGTACTCTGCCCACTGTCACCGGTGACATCACCTTTCCCAAACTCAGTGGTCAGTTGTCACCTTTGATCTTACGTCCCCTGTTGATAGCACTCTCAGTTATCACCCTTTGCTCTCTGATATTTCCTTGTTGGCCTCCAGGATACCATGTATTCTTGATTTTTCCTGCTTCTTCACTAGCCATTACTTTCTGTCCCCGTTGCTGGTCTCTCTTCTGCTCTCAGAGGTTTTAACCTTAGATTGTCTTCAGCTCTAGTTCTTGGGAGTTCTTTTCTGTCTATACTCTTTGATGATTTCATGCAATCTCTATATTTGTGCACTGATGACTCCAAAATGGTAGGTGAAACTTTGAGTTATCTCCCTGAACGTTAGACTTCTATGTCTATAAAGACCTGCCTGCTCAACATTTCCACTTGGATGTCTAGAAGAGATCTCCAGTTCAACATGCTCCAAATGGGATCTTCATCTCACCCAAGCCCTCTCTGCAGCCTTCCCTATCTTCATCCTTCATGCTGCTCAGGCCAAAACCTGGGAGTCATCTTTGATATCTCCCATTCCCTCATATCTTAGATGTAATATGTCAGGAGGTCCTCTTTGATCTATCTTCGAAATAATTCCTGAATATAGTTACTCTTATCACCTCCATGGCTATCATCCAAACCTGAGCTGCCGTCATGTCCCACATGGATTATTGTAAGGACCTCCTAACTGGTCTCCCTGCTTTCATCCTCTGCCCTCCATAATCCAGTCTCAAATTGTAATCAGAGCTCTGCTTACAACATGTGGCAGATCCTGTCACTTTTTTCCTCCAGAATCTCCAATCTCAAATGTTCCTTAGAATTACCTACAAAGTGCTACCTATTTTTTCCTCTCCCTTTTATCTATCTGATCTCATTTTCTTTGCTGTTTCTCTTATTCATTCAGTTCCAGCCACGCTGGTCTCCTTGCTATTCTTTGAGTATATCAGAGACCATCTTTGCTCTGACTGGGATGCTCTTCTCCCGGATATCCACATGACTTAATCTATTATTTTCACTTCTTTCAAATTTTTGTTCAGTTGTCTCCTTTTCAATGAGGTCTACTCTGGTCATCATATTTTAAATTGCACATCTTACCTTGCAAAACACTCTCCCCTTCCTTAGCTTTTCCTCATGTTCTTACCACATTTAAAAATACTTACTGGCTTATTATTAATCATTTTTTTCCTGTCTTATTTTTATTAGAATGCAGACTCCATGAGGGTGGATTTTTTTTTTTTCCCCTGTTTTATTCACTGTTATATCCCTAGTACCTGAAACAGAGCCAAGCATGTAAGGGGAGCTTAGGAACTTTTTTGTTGTTGTTGATTGAATGCTGTTGCTGACAGTGACTGTTCATTTTTATTATTGGATATATTTTGTTTTATGAAAATAATACTTTTATTTTTTACTCATTGTGATTAAGGATATTTGGATCATTTCTACCCTCTCCTTCCCTCTCTCCCTTTTTTCTTTCCTTCTCTCCTTTTTCTTTTTTTCTCCCTTCCTCCCTCCCTTTGTCCTTCCTCCCTTCCTCCTCTCTCCTCCTTCCTCCTCCTCTCTTCTCCCTCTCTCCTTCCCTCCTTTCCTTTCTTTTACTGTCATAAATAAACCACCTATGATTCTTCTTCTACAAATGTCATGGTCCTTAGATGTAGGAGTTTCTTTTTGTTGTTCAGTTGCTCAGTGACTCTTCGTGACCTCATGGACTGCAGCGTGCCAGGCTTCCCTGCCCTTCACTATCTCCTGGAGTTTGCTCAAACTCATGTCCATTGAGTTGGTGATGTCATCCAACCATCTTGTCCTCTGTGTCTTTAGAGTATAAAACTCCTAGTCACATTACTAGATCACAGGGCTTGCAGATGTCAGCTTTGTTAGACAACGCCATGCTTTTCCAGCATGTTTCTACCCATTTATATTCCTACTTTCATTCCTCTACATCTCTGCCAAAATTTAGTGTTATCAGAAACTTTAATTTTTGCCCATTTGGTGGGTATGTATTATCTCATTGCCTTTTGTTTCTTTAATTACTAGTGAGATGGAGCCTAGTATCTGTAAAAATAGGCTAGGTTATGCTTTGGTAACAAATTATCCCCAAATCTCATTGACTTAATGTGCTAAAGATTTATTTGTCATTCAAGTAAAGTTTCCTCTGGTTTAGGACATCTCTCCAGCACAACTATTTTCAGAAACTTAGAAGTCTAAATTCAGGAAAACTGCTATCATTCTGTACAATCTGGAACACAGGACTTTCCCAGTTGATGTAGTATGGAGAAAATTGTGGAGAATTGTGAACTAACTTTAAATGCCTCCATCTGGAAGTGACATGAATGATTTGCACTCATGTTTTAGATGCAAAAGAAATCCTAACTTCAAGGAGGCAGGGAAGGTTAATCCTCTGTGCTAAAAGGAAAAATAAAGGCGAATACTGGTTATCTGTTTTTGTGTTAATAAGATACCCCCAAATTTAGTGGCTCAAAACAAGAAATACTTATTATTGGTATTTTCAAATACCAAGTGTTGACATATGTGTGGGTTTATTTCTGAGCGTTGTATTTGTTCTTTATGTCTCTTTCTCTAATTACTGCAGGTTTAAATTGTCTTGCTATCTGGTAAATGGGGGAGTAAATCCTCCCTCTTGGTCCAGTTTTTTCAGAAGTGCTACAGCATTCGTTGATCCTTTATCTTTCCATATATGTTTTTCAAATCGGCTTATCTAGTTCTAAAGTTTGTTAGGAATTTAATGGAGATTCCACTGAGATTATTTTGTCTATAAACAATTAAAAGGAAATTGATACTTTGTAAATATTCAGTTTTAGAATACACGACTGTCTCTCAATATATTTAGATCTTCTCTGACATGACAATATTATAACCATTACAATAGTATAATTTTTCTCTTAGGAGTCCTTGAACATTTTGTTCTATTTATTTACAGAAACTGCATATTTTTGAAGTTATCTTAAATGATATCTTTTCAAAAAATTCATTGTCTTTTTGCTACTGCCATAGAGAAATAAACTTGACCTCTAAAAGTATTTTAAAAACAATAGCTTTATTGGACTATAATTCATATATCATAAAATTTTCCTTTTATAGTGTACAAATCACTGGTTTTCAGTACATGAACACAGTTAATGTAACCATCACCATTATTTAACTTTAAAGCATTATTATCACTCCCAAAGCAACCCCATACCCCTTAGCAGTCACTCCCTATGTTCCCTTCTCTGATCCCTGGAAATTATTGATTTACTTTCTGTGTCTATGGGTTGCCTATTCTGGACATTTTATATTAATAAAATCATAGGGGCTTTGGTGAACAGATTCTTTCACTTAGCATGCTATTTTTAAGATATATCCATGCTGTATCATGGATCAGTGCTTCATTCTTTTTTTTAATTATAAAAAAACATTTTCTTGGGGTTTACATTGAAAACATGATTCCATGGAAATACTTGATTCTTTTTATGGCCAAATAATATTTTATTATATGGATACACCACATTTTGTTCATTAACTCATCAGTTGATGAATATTTGGGTAGTTTCCACTTTTTGACTATTAGGAATAGAGCTGTCACTAATATTTGCATACAAGTTTTTATGTGAACATATGTTTTCATCTCTTGGGTATATACCTAGGAGTAGAATTGCTCAGTCATATGGCAACATTATGTTTAACATTTGAAAATCTGCCTGTTTTCCAAAGAAGTTTTCAACATTTTATATTCCCACCAGCAATGTATTAATAGGGGTTTTAATTTCTCCATCTCCTTGTCAACACTTGTTACCACCCCAAACTTTAAGATATCATAGTGAATGTGAAGTGATACTCATGGTTTTGACTTGCATTTTCTGATGACTGATGATCCTGAGCATTTTTTTTCATGTGCTTGTTGGCCATGAAAAGATATTTATATATCTTTTTTGAGAAATGTTCTTTGTTTGTTTATTAATTGGATTGCTTGTCTATTTTTGTGGTTGTTATGAGAGTTCTTTATATAGTGTATGATCTCTTTTAAGATACAGAATTTCAAGTAGTTTCTCCCATCCTGTGGGTTTTTCACTTATTTGAAGGTATCCTTTGAAACCCCGAAGTTTAAAATTTTAATTAAGTCTAGTTAATCTATTTTTATACTTAATTTTGGTATCATATCTAAAAAGCCATTACCTAATTCAGGGTTGAAGAGTTTTACTTCTATGTTTTACTTATAAGAATATTATAGTTTTAGCTTTTATATTTTGGTTTTTGATTACTTTGAATATATAGAGTGAAGGAAAGGACCAATTTCCTTTGCATCTGGATATCTACTTGTCACAGCACCATTTATAGAAAAGACCATTTTTTCCTCATGTCTAGATGTCTTGTTAAAAACCATTTAAAAGGTTTATTTCTGGACTCTCAGCTTTATTCCATTGCTCTATTTCTGTCCTTTTATGAGGTACTACATTGTCTTGATTCAGTTGAGTTCAGTTCAGTTTAGTCACTCAGTTGTGTCCAACTCTTTGTGACCCCATGGACTGCAACACGCCAGGCTTCCCTGTTCATCATCAACTCCTGGAGCTTGTTAAAACTCATGTCCATTGAGTCAGTGATCCCATCCAACCATCTCATCCTCTGTCATCCCCTTCTCCTTCTGCCTTCAATCTTTCCCAGTATCAGAGTCTTTTCCAATGAGTCAGTTCTTCACATCAGGTGGCCAAATAATTGGAGTTTCAGCCTCAAAATCAGTCCTTCCAATGAATATTCAGGACTGATTTCCTTTAGGATGGACTGGTTGGATCTCCTTGCAGTCCAAGGGACTCTCAAGGCTCTTCTCCAACACCACAGTTCAAGAGCACCAATTCTTCGGTGCTCAGCTTTCCTTATAGTCCAACTCTCACATCTGTACATGACTACTGGAAAAACCATAGCTTTGACTACAGATCTTCGTCAGCAAAATAATGTCTTATGTCTAGGTTTGTCATAGCTTTTCTTCCAAGGAGCAAGCGTCTTTTAATTTCATGGCTGCAGTCACCATCTGCAGTGATTTTGGAGCCCAGGAATATAAAGTCTGTCACTGTTTCCATGGTTTCCCCATCTATTTGCCATGAAGTGATGGAACTGGATGCCATGGTCTTAGTTTGATTGTCTTGATTACTGTAGCTTTGAAGCAAATTTTGAAATCAGAAGTGAATTCTCCAACTTTGTTCTTCTTTTTCAATATTGTTTTACCTATTCCCTTGGGAAAACATACGGATTTTAGAATCAGCTTGTCAATGTCTATACAAAATGTCACTATAAATTTGAAGGGATTATACTGAATCAAATTCAGAAGTATTACATCTTAATAAAAGTTTTTTCAGTCTATGAACATGGGGTGTTTTTCCATTTATTTAGGTATTCTTTAATTTCTTTCAGTGATGTTTTATAGTATTCATTGTATAAATAATTGCATTTCTTTTGTTGAAAATGTTCTTAAGTAGTTAATTCTTTCTAATGCTATAGGAAATGAAATTGTCTTTTAATTTTGTCTCAGATTGTTCATTGCTAATGCACATAAATAGAAGTGATTTTTGTGTATTGATTTTGTATTCTGCAACCTTGCTGAACATATACAGAAATAGCAAGGATCTAACAGAAGCAGAAGAGGTTAAGAAAAGGTGGCAAGAATACACAGAAGAACTATACCAAAAAGGTCTTAATGATCTGAACAACATGATGGTGTAGTCGCTCACCTGGAACCAGACATCCTGGAGTCTGAAGTCAAGTGGGCGTTAGGAAGCATTACTGTGAACAAAGCTAGTGGAAGTGATGGAATTCTAAATGAGCTATTTAATTCTAAAAGATGATGCTCTTAAAATGCTACACTCAGTATGTTAACAATTGGAAAACTCAGCAGAGACCACAGAACTGGAAAAAGTCAGTTTTCATTCTAGTCCCAAAGAAGGGCAATGCCAAAGAATGTTCAAACTGTTGCACAAGTGCACATGCTAGCAAAGTAATGCTCAAAATCTTTCAAGCTAAGCTTCAGCAGTACATGAACCAAGAACTTAACAGATATACAAGCTCGATTTAGAAAAGACAAAGGAACCAGAGATCAAATTGCCAACATCTGTTGGATTATAGAAAAAGCAAGGGAATTCCAGAAAAACATCTACATCTACTTCATGAACTACCTTATAGCCTTTGACTGTGTGGATCACAACAAACTGGAAAATTCTGAAAGGGATGGGAATACCAGACCACCTGATCTGCCTCCTGAGAAATCTGTATGCAGGTCAAGAAGAAACAGAACTGGACATGGAAAAATGGACTGGTTCAAAATTGGGAAAGGTTTATGTCAAGGCTGCATATTGTCACCCTGCTTATTTAACTTATATGCAGAGTACATCATGTGAAATGCTGAGCTGGATGAATCACAAACTGAAATTAGGATTGCAAGGAGAAATATCGACAGTCTCAGATATGCAGATGATACCATTCTAATGGCAGAAAGTGAAGAGGAACTAAAGATCCTCTTGATGAGGGTGAAAGAGGAGAGTGAAAAAGCTGGTTTAAAACTCTCCATTCAAAATACTAGGATTGTGGCATCTGGTCCCATCACTTCATGGCAAATAGATGGCAAAAAAGGAGAAGCAGTGACAGATTTTATTTTCTTGAGCTCCAGATCACTTCAAATGGTGACTGCAGCTATGAAATTAAAAGACATTTGCTCTTTGGAAGAAAAGGTATGACAAATCTAGACAGTATATTATAAGCACAGACATTACTTTTCAACAAAGATCCATCTAGTCAAAGCTATGGTTTTTCCAGTAGTCATGTATGGATGTGAGAGTTGAGCCATAAAGAAGACTGAGCACTGAAGAACTGATGCTTTTGAATTATGGTGCTGGAGAAGACTCTTGAGAGTTCCTTGGACAGCAAATAGATCAAACCAGTCAGTCCTAAAGGGAATCAACCCTGAATATTCATTGGAAGGACTGGTGCTGAAGTTGCAGGACATTGGCCACCTGATGCCAAGAGCCAACTCATTGGAAAAGACCCCGAGGCTGGGATAGATTGAGGGCAGGAGGTGAAGGGGCGACAAAGGATGAGTTGGTTTGATTACTCAATGGACATGAGTTTGAACAAACTCTGGGAGATAGTGAAGGACAAGAAGCCTAGAATGCTGTAATTCTTGGGGTTGCAAATAGTCAGACATGACTTAATGACTGAACAACAGAAATATTTTTGTGTGTGTGAATTCCTTAGTATTTTCTATGTACAAGATCATGTCATTTGAGAATAAAGATACTTTTACTTCTCTTTACAATTTAGATGTTTTCTATTTCTTTTTCTTGCTCAATTGCCCTAGCTGAAACCTCTAATTGAATAGAAAGTGCAGGTGAATAATGTTATCTGATCCTACTCACTCAGCAGGGAAGCAGCCAGTCTTTTACCGTTAAGTATGATGTTAGCCGGGGCTTCCTTGGTGGTTGAGTGGTAAAGAATCTGCCTGCCAAGCAGAAGTGGGTTCTATCCCTGGGTCAGGAAGATCCCTTAGAGAAAGAAATGGCAGTCCACTCCAGTATTCTTGCCTGGGAAATTCCGTGGACAGAAGAGCCTGGTAGGCTACAGCCCATGGGTCGCAAAGAGTTGAACATGACTTAGTGACTAAGCAACAGCAACAATAATGATGTAAACTATGGGTTATTCATATGCAGCTTTATCAAGTTGGAGAAGTTCTATGTCCTGTTGAATCTTTTTGTCATGAAATAGCATTGGAATTTGTCAAATGCTTTTGCTATTGACTTGTCATGTCTTTTATTCTATTATTATGATTGATCAAACATTGATTTTCATATTTTAAATGAAACTTGCATTCCTGAGGTAAATCATATTTGATTACAGTGTATAATCCTTTTTATACATTGGAGGGTTTGGTTTGCTAGTATTTTTTGCATCTATATTCATGAGAGATATTGGTCTGTAGTTTCTTTTATTGTGATGTCTTTGTCTAGTTTTGGTGTCAGAGTAATACTGGCCTCATATAAAAAGTTGGGAAGTATTTAAAATACTTGGTTTTATGTTTTTCACCAGCAATCTTGCTAAATTTTGTAACTAAGTTTAACAACTTACATATAGATTCTTTGGGATTGTCCATTTTTATTGTCATTCGTGAATAATGGCAATTTGTTTCTTTCTTTATAATCCTTAATCTTTTCCCACTTCTCTTTCTGCCTTGCCTAGCACCTCAGGTATAATGTTATTTTGAAGTGCTCACAGAATAAATCATTTCACATTAAGAATGATGTTTCTTTCTGACTTTGAATTTTCCTCTCAATACTGCTTTATCTGTGTGAAATTAAGTTTTGAGATGCTTTTTTCATTATCATAAGTTTAAAATGTATTTTGATTTTGATTCTATCTTTTTTTGCCCTGTAGATTACCAAAAACAATTTTTATTGTCCTAATATATGACATTTGTGTAGTTATATTTTTGTTATTTTTTTTCCTGCCTTAAAAACACTGTGGACAGAGAATGTGGTCTGTATCTGTATGATTTTAGTCTTTGGATTTGTTTGTAACTTGCCTTATGTCTTTGTATGTGGTCAGATTTTGTAAACACCTCACTGGTGATTAAAAATAATGTGCCATCTACAGTTTGGAGGAGCTGAGTTCAATGTATGTCAAATTTGTTAATGTTTTTGTTCCAGTGTCATTTGTTAATACTATTTCAGTCATATATCCTCATGTATTTATGTTTGCTGTTCTATTTTTTTTTGTTTCTATACATAAATTGATATAAATTTGTTTTATCAGTTCAAATGCACGCACTTAAAAATGTAACTGTAGCACACAATCATTTTATTGTTTAGTTGCTAAGTCTTGTCTGAGTCTTTTGGGACCCCATGGACTATAGCCCGCCAGACTCCCCTGTACATAAGATTTCCCAGGTAAGAATACTGGAGTGGATTGCCATTTCATTCCCCATCCATTCATTCTTTAAGGAGAAAGTATTAAAAATTTCTACCATGTGTGTGGATATCTGTTGTTTTCCTTGTGGTACTCTGAGTTTTCACCATATATCAATGTACTTTGAAGCTACATTGTAATAAGCATATGTTATTTTGAAGTTATACTATATGTATGCATTTAAAATTATTATATATTCCTGCTGAATGGAAACTTTCATTAATTTGGAGTGATTCTCTTCACTTATATTTCTGTTTCTATAGGGTATTATTAAGGAGATGTTTTAAAATACATATTTATGTGTTTAACAACCTTTTTAAGGTTGTTCTGACTTATGATTATCCTCATGCTTCCTGTTGGCTTTAAAATGAAAACCAGAAATATCCACTCCTGTAACTCTTAAATCCATATTTCTGAGCTTAAACATGTGATTAATGCCATTGTAATATTTTAAAGTGAGATTTTGTGTTTGTAAGAAATATCAGACACAGAAATGCTGAATCTGTAGTAAAACATCAATGTCAAATTTAAGTGCTATGAACTCATAAGTTTAAAATCTTTTCCAGAATGCAAACACTCAATGTCTAAGGTAGGCTATGTGAAATTTTTGTGGATATTGATTCTCACTGAATGAAAGTCAGCAAGTCACTTGTTATTTCATAGAACTGCTAGGCTAGATTCACCCCACTTATACAATTTTATGATACCAATAAAATGTCTTCTGAAGTGAATACAGACCACTGTCAGTGTGGGACAGTATTTGCCTGGCTTTGGTGTCTTCGGGAGGTCTAGTTGACTGGGTTAAAGCTGTAACTCTGTTAGCATAGCATGGAGACTTGCTGAGGAGAGAATAGAGTTATGGGAACCATTGTCTGTGGACCATGGATGGTCTTTAAGGAGAGAGTCACACATTTGAGAACTATTTGAGTGAAAATTCCTAGTACCTATGGTGGTGATGGTTTTAGTCTCTAAGTCATGTCTGATCCTTTTGTGACCCCATGAACGGTAGGGGTCACAAACTGTAGGAGGCTGGTGGTAGCCCACCAGCCTCCTCTGTCCATGGGATTTCCCAGGCAAGAATACTGGAATGGGTTGCTGTTTCCTTCTCCAGGGGATCTTCCTGACCCAGGGATCAAACCCACATCTCCTGCATTGCAGGCAGATTCTTTACCACTGAGCCACCAGGGAAACCCCTTCTGGTACCTATCAGTTCAGTTGCTCAGTCGTGTCCGACTCCTTTCAGCCCCATGGACTGCAGCACATCAGGCTTCCATGTCCATCACCAACTCCCAGAGCTTGCCAAACTCATGTCCATTGAGTTGGTGATGCCATCCAACCATCTCATACTCTGTCATCCCCATCTCCTCCTGCCTTCAATCTTTCCCAGCATCAAGGTCTTTTCCAAAGAGTCAGTTCTTCACATCAGGTGGCCAAAGTATTGGACTTTCAGCTTCAGCATCAGTCCTTTCAATGAATTTTCAGGACCGATTTCCTTTAGGATTGACTGGTTTGATCTCCTTGCAGTCCAAGGGACTCTCAAGAGTCTCCTCCAATACCACAGTTCAAAAGCATCCATTCTTGGGCGCTCAGCTTTCTTTATAGTCCAACTCTTAACATCCATACATGACTACTGGATTGCTTCTTGGTCTTTTGGCTAAGATCAAGTATGGTATCTGGTACCTATGGACCTCTTTAATTCAAACTAAGGTTATATGGACTAGTAAATAAAAATGACCCAGCTGGAGACACTCTAAAGTGGCATTGTGGCATTGATATTAATTTTAGCCTTTGCCAATTAGAAAATCCAGAAATAGCACAGACTTAAAAATCTGTGTATATATATGTGTGTGTGTGTGTGTGTGTGTGTGTGTATAATAGTGAGTGAGACAGATATAGAGAAAAGGAGGAGGGGAGGGAATGAAGAGAAGAGAGAGCGAGAGTAACTGACTGACTCTACTCTTGGGCTAATAATTTCTATAAAGTTTATGGAAATATATAAGTGCTTTATCTGTTTATGCTAGATAATAGCTAAAGATGTGAGCCAAGTACAGATTCTCAGGAGCATCTATAATAGTATTATAATAGGCTTTAAAAATGTGAACTCATGTGTAAGAACAGCTGTTACCAAATAGCCGTTTAGTGAAGGCATAGGACAACTTAGTTTTTCTCAGAATTATATTTTCTCATTTCACTTTAACTAGCAGCTGTTATTTGGGTGTCTCAACCTAGAAGATAATCAAACAATTGGATTTCTGTATGCACCAACAATATTTTTGAACCAGACTGGTTTCAGCATGAAGGAGATGAAAGAGAAAAAATAGCACATACACATGTGAGTGTATGTGTCTATGCATAAACACATAGAGAAAACATACTGGCACATACATAATAAGCACCTGATAATTATAGTTGCTGTTAGGAGTGGGCTGCTGTGTCCTCCTCCAGGGTATCTTCTCGACCCAGGGAGCAAACCCACATCTCTTAAGTCTCCTGCGTTGACGGACGGGTTCTTTACCACTAGCACCACCGGGGAAGCCCGGTTATATTGTTAAGATGTTATCTGTTAGGATTGTGACTACCCAGGAGGTAGTTGAGTATTTCTCTAGTGACCTGGGTATTTTACAGTAACACTGTTGGTTAGAAGTCTGCTTTGGGGAAGAACAGCTTTTCACACAGGACAAACTATGTAAAAATGTTCCTTCTATAAAAAGTAGTCATCTGGGAAAATGGTTTCTTGGTCTTTTGACGAATACTATTCTGAACTTGCAAATCAGCTCTTACACAAGAGTTCCTATGGTCTTTTACCCATACCTTTGGCTGACCTTTGTTTTAACATTTCAAAGGTTCTATAGGAAAACCTTTTTGTAAAATGATACTTATGATATGCATCATATTCCTCCTCATTCTTCAAAGGGCAGTTAAATCCTCACTCCTCTCTGGAATCTGTTATGATTTATCCAAATTAAGGGTAATCTTCAGTTTCTACTAATTAGCACTCTTTCTGGTTGTAATTCTTTAAATCTAAGACATCGTGGATTTTTAAGATACACCATCATTTTTGTACAGCTAAGAAAGGAAAAACTCTGCCTATTTATTTTTACAATGCTTTCTTATCATTTAGAATTTTAGTTTTATACCTACTGAAAGGACTCTTAGAATGATTTAGATAAAGATTTTTGTTTATATCATACCACTTTCATAAGGAAAATAAAAGTCAAAGAAATCCATTAAGGAATTCTTTTTCATATTCAGAATCTGGTTTTTCTGAGTCACTTTTCAACTCAGTGTTGTTGATGTCACTGTTTTCTTAAATGGTACCATTCCCTGGATTATCAAGACTATTTGTGACGTTGAACTTCATAAAAGAGTGATTCACCATGGTTTCTGAGATTTTCTGTTTCTCTATTTACAAATTTTATGCTGACTCTATATTGATCTTAGTAAAAGATGTCCACAAAAGGTTTTCAGACAATACTCAAGGCTCATCTTCCTTCCTTCCTCAAAAGGTTTTTAAATAGTCTGTTGACTGAAATATTGATGGCTAAAAATTGTCTAGTCGGTCATTAGGAAAGTGCTCCAGTTTGTATATATGCAGTCAGTGACAACTAGATCACAGCTGCTACCAAGCCATAAGTGAACCACTTAAGATGACATTGATTTTAGCAAAGATCCTGCTGTCAGAGGTGTTAAAATATTGTGAATCTTAGAAGAAATATGACACTACTCTCTCCCTTTGTATTTCTTGGAATTCAACTAATATTCCACTTCTGTGAACCTCTAATTAGCTCCTAGGACTTTGTTAGTAGCTGTCTTCTTTGAAATCCAATAGCACCTTTTAATTTAATTAAAAGGACAAAATAATAAGTTTGCATGAAAATAATCCATGCACATAGTTACAGAAACTTACTGTAATAAAGCACAGCAGTCCCTTACCCCACTCCCTTCACTTTGTTATTCCTGGTTTTGAGAACAACTGACTTGAACCATTTTTGGTTTTAGCTTTTCCTTTGGCTAACTCTGTAAGGCTAAATAATATGCTTATACTGACTTTTTTTCTTTTCATTTATAACCTTTAAATAGATACCATGGTAGGAAGGAATTTATCTTAATAATTTCACCTTTCTCTCTTTCTCCTCCATTATAATTATATTAATTTTCTGACATCTTTTATTGGTTACATTTAAATTCCACAACCTTTTTTTGTTTCATTCACTATAGATAGTTTCTCTTGACTCATTACTTCAAGAGGTTGGGCTATTTCCACCCTTTGCCTTCTCACCATCTCTCCTTTTATAATTATACCACCCCAATTTTTTATACTACTATAATTTTGACAACTGTACAGTGAGAATACTGATGATATTTATGTTTAATATTTGTAATTAAGTCTTTCATTTTTGTCTATTGATTAGGCCAAAAAATTGAAAAATCAATAAATAGCAGCATTAATGCTTTTAGAACTTTGTATTACTCATCACAGAACCAAGAAGAGTCCTAGAATCATATTTTGCTCAGTATGACTTCTAAGCCACCCAATGGAGAATATTCCTAGAATCAAGGTTAAAGGGATCTTCCTTCTTTCAAATGGATTAATTCCAGTGTTTGCTTAAAATTGTGCCATATTTTATTAGAGTTCATATTTAGATCAGGACTTTTTATAAAGCTTTTTTCCAGCTAACTTATTTTTTTCTTCTAGAAGATTTATGAGTCTTATTTATTAATTCTTAATTTTCAGTGTTTTACTCATTCTCTTTATTTTTTGGAATCCATTCCATTCTTTGTTTTGAAGTCTATTTTGAACTCATATTCTTATTTGGACTGGTGGCTTCAAATTTAGACTATGACTTTCTTTTTTCCCTTGTGTAATTCTGATTTCTTGTTTTATTTTCAAATTTTTGCAGCTTCAGAATCGTAGTATGTTTTGAGTTGCCTTCCTTTATCCTGGCCTTTTCCTTTCAGGGGTCACCTGTACTCCATCTGCTATCTGGACAGGTCATTCTCAAGACTGCAGAGCCATCAATTGGCTTGTAGTCAAGCTTTTCAGGATCCCAAATCCCCAGTCCTTTCCTGGTTTACTCCTCATTTTGTTAGAATACATCATAAAGTTACTTCGGAGAAAGAGATTCACAGGATGTAAATTTTCTAAGTCATTGTGTTGTTTAAATTTATTTGTTTTGTTCAGATACTTTCTTGATTGGCTAATAGAATTTTAAACTGCAAATAATTTTCCATTGTCATTCTAGATAGCTTTCTGTAATTCTGTGTTTTGAGATGAAACATTTGTTTTAATTAGGTTCTCATTGCTTTGGTTATTTTTTTCTTCTCTTGAAACTCTTCTTTTCTCTTCTGCAATTTTTAAATGGTATGTTTAGGAATGGATTTTTGTTTTCCATTCCTTTTCCTTGGAAGTTGCTAGATTTTTTTTTTTTCCAGTTTAAAGACTTGAGTCTCATCAGTTCTGGGAAATTTTCTTATATTATTTCACTGATTATTTTCTCTTTAGTCTGTTTTTCTGGAAATGCTATTGGTTGGTTATGAATCACTTGATCTTATTCCCCACTCTCTACCTTGGGGAGGAATTAATTATGCAAATGTGTTTAAATAAAAGAATGGTTGTCTTATGTAAGGAAGAACAATATGATCTATTTGGTCACTTAACTCAGTGAATCAGTTGAATTAAAGTGAGTCAAATCAATTATTGGACTGAATTACTTAGTCACCAGTCAGCTCAGTCAAAACACTTAGTCTAGTGATATGTATATTTGTGACATACCCTGATTATGAAATTGCCTTTAGGTTTATTCTATGAGACAATGTTGTATCAGAAAGAGGTAGCATAAAAAAAGCTGGGAGGACTTTGTACACATTTAATACCATTAGATAATGAAGATGCCACACTGAATTGGTTTCTAGAAATCCTTAAGATACATTGTGGGATCAAGTGTGTAAAGAACCAAAATTCTGGTGAAAAACTCAGAGTCTGACAAACAAATTTACCAGACTACAAAATGGTAATACTCACCCATCTTTTTCCTAAGAGTCATTTAAGTTGTGAACTAAACAAGCGTGTTTTTCTGTTTGCTTGTCACATGCTACCAGTTCTCAGATACAACTTATAAGACGTGTTTCTCACTTAATACTTTATAATATTCTTTGTGATCAAGCTGTGATTTCTGTTTTAAACTAAAGCCTCACTTTCACTTTTCCCTTTCATGCATTGGAGAAGGAAATGGCAACCCACTCCAGTGTTCTTGCCTGGAGAATCCCAGGGACGGGGGAGCCTGGTGGGCCGCCGTCTATGGGGTCGCATAGAGTCGGACACGACTGAAGCGACTTAGCAGCAGCAGCAGCACAGGGCTTAACATAATAAATATCTACTTCCTTCTGTTCTCTTCCTTGCAAAACATGTAAACAAGCTCCCTGGCAGTGGGATTTCCAGACAGAAAGATGCATTGGTATGTAAGTTTTAGGATCGTGAAATTGTTACAAGTGAATAAAACAATTACTGCTGTTGTATTTTCCAAATAAAAGTAATGTATTCTTAAAGGAGACTTATTTCCCCCTTTTTAAGCAAAGATTTTGTACTAAAAATGTTCAGAAAGCTCCCAGGGATTATTTCACTATTCAAGTACAGTATTACAGATTCTAAGGGTAGAGAATGAATGATAATTAACTCTACAGATTGTGAAGGTGCAGGTCGCTCGGTCGTGTCCGACTCCTTGCCAGCCCATGGACTGTACAGTCCATAGAATTCTCCAGGCCAGAATACTGGAGTGGGTAGCCTTTCCCTTCTCCAGGGGCTCTTCCCAACGCAGGGATCGAACCCGTGTCTCCCACATTACAGGTGGATTCTTTACCAGCTGAGCCACAAGGGAAGCCCAAAAAAGAAAAAAAACAAAAACAAAAAAACTAAAGCTTCTCAGAATCATAAGCAGCTCTGAAAGGGATTGTAGGGATGGTCCTTCAGTCTGATAAGGAAGCTGAGATCAAGATCAAGAATAGTGATGTCCCAGGTCTTACACCTGATTAATCAAAAGGGCCTCGATTGGCATCCAAGACTTCTGATACCTAATTCAGGGCTTTTTACCTCAGATTAATTTTCATATAGTGAACTGAATCCCAAATATGAGATAATAAAAAAGACTGGAACACCAAAAGCCTTTAATGTTTCCTTATAAATCTAAGGTAAATATATTTAAATTATACTCTCATTCGATTTCATGACATAGTAGTAAAAATAATCTTATTCGTGGTATATTTCAAATTGGATAGAATTCATGGGAAAGTTTGTCTCTGAAGTCATCCCTATCATCTGCATATATGAAGCCATCAAACTCTCCTTGAATTACCGATAAGTTGCTAATGTGAATATTGTGTGTGAGCTAAGTCACTTCAGTCATGCCTGACTCTGCGACAGGGGTTTCCAAAACCATGTTGCAAAAATTTCTCTTCATTGGAAATAAATATGCAGTTCATTACCTATGCTATAATGATTCAACTTTGTGGTATCATAATAAAGATAAAGACTTTAGGAAATGAAAGGAATTTAAGAATTGAGCACACATACACACACACAAAAATGAAGAGTGTGATATTTATGATGTTAGGTCAGCTGTACATATTTATTTGGCATTGTAAGCTTTTTTTGTTTAGTTAAAAATTCAGTCTCATCTATGATACCTGTCCTGATTTGTCATGTAATGAAGGAACATTGCCATTTTTTTGATTAAGCCATATATGAATGTATTGCTTATGTTTTAACTCTGTAAAATAGCATGTGCATAGGAATGAACCTAAAACTTACAGTTTTACATTCTGTAAATGTAAATACTGTTAAATGCTGATACTGATCCAGAGTATTATTATCGGATTACAGTTTAAATAATTCTTAATTTTAATCCTTTTCCTTTTATATTTTCCCATAGGTGGCTTGTGTATATGTTATTTTTTTAATTTGTGTGTGTACTGGTTTTAGATTTACTGTTTTTTAGGTGTACTTCTCTGAAGATGATTTGTCAAAAATTCTGTGTGGCTTTGTTACATTGGGGTAAGTTATTTGCTTTTAAAATGTCCATATATGAGGTAGAGATTTTACCCTTAGAGATGTTGTTTCGTTTATTGGCTGACTAAATTTCCCATTTCCAGTTAGGAATTCTCTTGCCCTTGATTAAAAATGCAAACCAAACAAAAATAGAAGTGTGAAAATGAATACTCTTCCCAGCCTCCTGGAAACAGTATGATGGGTATCCTTCCAGAAACATACCCTCCCCCCACCACACACACACACACATTCATATCTCCAGTCACAAAAATAGAATTGGTCTGTCTATTCTGTATTTTTCTTTTTCCTGCTTAACAGTTTTCCAGTTTATCCTCATAACTTTTCTTGTTAGTGTTCATTAATATACATATTTATTTAATGATTGCATAACAATGAACTTTAGGAATATACCTTACATTATAAACTTATTTGAACAATTCCCGTTGTTAGACATTTCTTTTTCTGTAATAAATTATGCTACATTGAAATTCATATTACATACATCTTTGTGTATTTTGGAGAGTATTTCTATAGGTTAATTTATGAAGAGGAATTTCTATGTTGAGTAGTAAATACAAGTTTGAATTTGATAGGTACTGTGAAATCTCCTCCAAGCTTTTTGCCTTTTGCAGTCCAACATGAGTATGTAAGTGGTAGCTAAGACAGTAAAGACCCAGGTTCAATCCCTGGGTCACGAAGATCCCTGGAGAAGGGAATGGCTACCCACTCCAATATTCTTGCCTGGAGAATTCCATGGACAGAGGAGCCTGGTGGGCTACAGTCCATGGGGTCACAAAGAGTCAGACATGACTGATTAACACACATTTGATTGCATTCCTGCCAAAGATATGCATTATCATTCCTTTACTTGGAAATAAGGTATAATGACATTTAAATATTTTGATTTTATTTAGCAAATGTAGCATTATTAAATTACAAATATGTATGTATCAGATGATCATCAAAACTTTAATTCTCTTTATCTAGGACTGGTTTACTTGGCGATAATATTTAAAATAAATGGCTATCATATAGAATAACAGACTTACTCTAAAATGGAAAAGAAATGTCATTTAAAAGGTATTCCCCATTATGATTCTGGTAAACAATGACAAGATAATGTTATAAGGGGATATTATCAAGGGATTGTGTATGCCTTGGGAATTCCCACGTTGACTACCACCAGAAGATTATGTTCCAAAATTAAATGTATACTAGTCTTCCTCCTACTTATTGCAGGAATATCCTGGAGAGAAAGCATTCTTTTAAAATCTTGTGTTTTAACTTTCTGTGAAGCATGACAGGCTTCTGTTTGAAAGTAGTCACACAATGCCAGTAACTTTTGAGTATATAGCTATGGTTTTCTCAGGTCCACTTATACTTGGATTTTTTAAAAATAGTGAATACCACGGTACTGCAGGGTCCAAGGTTAGTGGAATCTGCAGATGCAGAGAAGTTGTGCATACAGAGGAACTGTGTATAGGGAGGGCCAACTACAAGTTATATGCAAATTTTCCACTGCTTAGAGGGTCAATGGCCTGAACCCGTGCGTTGTACTGCTCTCAATGGTTTCTTACAGCATTCTAGAAATATTTTTATTTTCTTTAAACTCAAATCATCTAATTTAGATTGTGTTCCAAGTCTTTGAAACTAAAGTCAGGCTGTCTTTAGGAAAACCCTTTTTTTCCCCCCTAGCAACCATTACATGTGTATCAACTGGTTCTGAGCATCTCTTTGGTTACACTAGTCTTTAAAGGTGCCCTGAGAAGCTTTCCTATGGCTCTTCTATCTTACACATACTATTGTTTGTCATTGTAGCCAGCTATGTAGCTACAGAAAATATCCAGAATAATTCCACTGTTACAGAATTCAGAAAAACTGGACCACAAGGGACTATCAAAGAAAGATAACATTCTCTTTTATATTTTCTAATTTTTATTAGGTTCCATGGTAATGTTTTACATTGGTTTTTCAAAAGGTTTGTGGTTTGGTCAAGTTTTGTGAATCAGAAGATGTCTGGGGCCTTAATGTATAACATATGACAATACATATGATATGATAACATAAACTTACGCCTTCAGATGAATATTCTGGACTCCTTGCCATTTAGGGTTCATTTTTGAGGAAAGAAATATCATTTGCAAAGGAAGCATGTAAACAAAATAGAATCATCTTTTAATTAAGCTGATTCAGTAGTTACCATGTGACATTCAGTATTACATTTTAATTTTCAAATACTTTGAGGATTTTAGGCTAATTTCAGTTTAGTCAACTGAATCTTCCATGTGCAGCTAGAGAATATAATGTTTTTAATTAGTATTTATTATTTTGTAAAATGAAAGAAACACCCTAATTTCTTTTTAGTGAGAAGTTCTAATTTCAAAAACACGTGTTAGTAGGATTGAGTCCAAAGGATCACAATTGCAGTGATGATTCACTTTTGATGATGTTATGATACCTAATTGTTCAGTGTGGGAAAAATAAAATTAGTTCATGATAGTCCTTTTTGCCTTAATTTTTATATCTGATACATATTTCTATTAATATTTATAGAATGCTCTAGAAACCAAAGTTAAGAGTCATTACTTGTGTATTTGAATATTTTTACATGTATTACTTTTGTAATTTAGAATAGCACTTTTGTGAACTGATTTTAAAAATTTCTGTTTTCTTACATTTTAACATTTACCATAATCCTTCAAAGGTCTCACTCTATAGACGCCATGCAAAATTCTTAGAATTCTCATTCTGCATTGCTTTGTATATGAGGCAACACAATTGTTGGATGATTAGAATAACTTGTAAAAGAAAGAATTATGGAGAATTAATTATTTTATTTTCAAACAATTATTTAAAAAACAAGTATCACTTTTAAGGTTTTCTGGAAGGGTACAGGTTTATAAAATTGTTCTTAATTTTATGGGTGAGTGATACATTATCTTTAATCAGCAGTGAATGTTTCCTGTAAGAAGTCTGTCATTGTTCATCAATTATTGGAGGATACTAAGGACATATCTTACGTGATATTGTATATCTGGAGAATCATGGGCATATTCAGGAAATCATCTAGCTGTTCTGATGTTGAAGACAGACCCTTTCTAAAATCACTCATTGAAAGTAGTGTTAACATTTTGGCATTATTCTCCTTAAGAAATATTAAAACAGCACTTTAATATTTGCTTATATAATTGCACATCCAGATGCCATTAGGCTGGAAGTCCATTAGAGTAATTTATTTATTTTTTTGGTAAAGGAAATTGAGTTTAGCTGTAATTTACTTTCATTAAAATATAAATATGAGTTGTTAGATTAATGGGGTAAATGAAGTGTGAATTTCCAAAAAGGGTTGCTAAAGAGTCAAGTTATCTCCATAAGTAAACGTACCCTCTTAAGTATAACACAGTGTTCAATGGAAGCACCGAGTTATGCATTAGGCATTGATTGAGCACTTAGAAAGTTTAATAATAACTATTGAGAACGACATCATTTACTCTTAGATACTTCCTATTGATATCTTAATCAAAATGATTAATTGCTTTTCTCTGTGTCTTTTAAATGTCCTAACAGAATTTATTTATGTAATAACTGCATTTAACTTGGCATATCCAATTACTCCCTGGAAATTTAAGTTGTCTTGCATGCCATCAAATACAACATATGACTTCTTCTTTCCTCCTGGAATCTCAAAGAACACTTCAAATTTGAATGGACGTTATGAGGCAGTTGTTGAAACTAAGCTTAATTCAAGTGGTACCTACTTATCTAACTTATCATCCAGAACAACTTTCCACTGTTGCTTTTGGAGCGAGGAAGATAAAAACTGCTCTGTATATACAGACGACATTGAAGGGAAGGCATTTGTTACAACAGTAAATTCTTTAGTTTTTCAGCAAACAGGTAAGTATTTTAATGTTCCAAGCATTAGTTGTTACTTAACTATATTGGATAAAATATTTTCATTCTCTGAAACTTGTGTGAAATAGATGTCTCTGGATGTGATTCTAAGTAAATATTACCATTTTATATTAGTGATAAAATTAGGATTATCATGTGACCAAACTAATAAGTCCCCAGTTATTTTATGTCCCATGGAAATAAAAATGTAAATGAGGGAATTTTTTAACCTTAAAATATATTTTTATAGTCTTCTAAATTTGCTTTAAAATAAAAAAGTGTATCTTATTCTTTTTAAATAGATAAAATATCAAATGGCAGATAATCCTGTTGAATTAAATTCTGAAGCAAGTAAGGAATCTCAGTAGCCAATGCATATATTTTAAATCACTTTTTTCTTGTTATTTAAGTGTAATGTATACTGAATGTAGCTAGTGTAATTAATAATTTTGCATCTGGAAATATAAACAACAAAATTATCTCCAAGCCTTCTGGAAGAGCTAAATAGAACAGAGACAATTAGCACCATAAACATCTATAATATGAAAATAAAGGCATATATCAATATAGTACTCCTGTGTAGGGTTCATCAGAATTTCTCAGCCTCAAAATTTTTGACATTATGGGCCAGGTGATTCTTGGTTATGGGGGACTGGTTTGTGCGTTATACCAGTGACTCAGTGGTAAAGAATCCACCTGCAATGCAGGAGACACAGGAGCCATGGACTTGATCCCTGGGTTGGGAAGATTCCCTGGAGAAGGAAATGGCAACCCACTCCAGTATTCTTGCCTGGAGAATCCCATGGACAGAGGAGCCTGGCAGGTTACAGTCCATAGAGTTGCAAAGAGTCGGACATAACTGAGCTGCTAAGCTCAAGCATGGGATGTTTAGAAGCATCCCTGGCTTCTACCCAGCTGATGCCTGTAACACTCACTCAGCAGTTGTGACAATCAAAATGGATCTCCAGACTTTGCCACATGTCCCTTGTAGTGCCAAAGCACCACTGATTAGATGGAAGAAATAGTTTGTTGAAATCAGGTTAGGAGTAAGGATAAAGCATAACTGTTCAGTAAGATCAGAGTTTTAAAACAAGTTAGAGGTAATACTGATCTTCCCTGGTGGCTCAAACGGTAAAAGCGTCTGCCTACAATGCCTACCATGTAGGAGACCCGGGTTCAATCCCTGGGTCGGGAAGATCTCCTGGAGAAGGAAATGGCAACCCACTCCAGTATTCTTGCCTGGAAAATCCCATGGATGGTGGAACCTGGTAGGCTACAGTCTATGGGGTCACAAAAAGTCGGACACGACTGAGCAACTTCTCTTCAAATACTTCCTAGTGTCTCTGTCTTTAGGCATTTAATTTTAAATGAAGCACTTTTTTTAATTTGTAAGGGAGCTTAACTTCACCATTCCAGTGATTGTTGGATATATTAAGAATGGACTTAAAATGTGAAGGTCCTTGTGACTAGCCTTGAAATGATCAAAAAATGTTAGCACTTTTTTCAGTTATCAAGTGAAATGATTATGATGCTGCAGATTTTAATTTATGTATAGAGAAGGCAGTAGCACCCCACTCCAGTACTCTTGCCTGGAAAATCCCATGGATGGATGAGCCTGGTAGGCTGCAGTCCATGGGGTCGAGAAGAGTTAGACACGATTGAGCGACTTCACTTTCACTTTTCACTTTTCACTTTCACACACTAGAGAAGGAAATGGCAACCCACTCCAGTGTTCTTGCCTGGAGAATCCCAGGGACGGGGGAGCCTGGTGGGCTGCCGTCTATGGGGTCGCACAGAGTCGGACACGAAGTGACTTAGCAGCAAGGGCTATTAACTAGTTAGTTTATTGTGTTTAACTTTGTGTAACTAAAGTTACTAGGTTAAGTGGTGGTTACTGAGGATTTCCATGTAATTTTCTGCCACATGGGCTATTTACTTCATAAGGCTCAACCGATGCAAAGTCACTACTAGCTAGAAATTCTCCAAATGGGGAAATATGTTAGTATTGCTTAAGATACTTTTGGTGTTGTATTAAATTAGTCATAATTTTTAGCTGTTGCTGTGCCTGCTTTCTAAATTACAAATCACCAATAGTTTATCAGGTGAATTTTTCAGTATACAGTGAAATATACTCTCCTTATTTGTATGTGGGGCCTATAATATTATAATAACAAAAAGTTAAGATATGCATCTTATTGGTGATTCCAGTGTGAATCACCATGCTTTACCGCTAAAAGCAGACACAGAAATGCTACACTAAATTTTCTGTACTTTGATCGTTCATGGTCTCTTGTCTCTTGGAAAGTGGGGATGAACTGAACTAGGTGAGTTTTGGGGTCTTCTGTCCTACATAAGTGGTTCAAGATTTTAAAAAATTTGAGAAACAATAATTGAATTTAATTCTCTTGCTTTATGAAGAAGGAAACTGAAGGCCAAAGGGACTAAATGGGCACAGACATATGACCAATTAGAGCTTGTTCTTTTTCTCTCAGAATGGACAGTGGTAGTTGTATCAGAACACTGGTAAATTTAATTTAGCCCTTCCATTTCATTGGGCTGTTCAGAATGGTTTTTTCAGATTTAATTTAGTTTATTTTTAATTCAGGTGCAAACTGGAACATACAGTGCTGGATGAAAGAGGACTTGAAATTATTCATCTGTAATATTGAGTCATTATTTAAGAATCCTTTCAAGAATTATGACCTTAAGGTCCATCTTTTATATGTTCTGTAAGTACCAAATAAATAAAATTTGACATTCCCATGACACAATTTTTTTTTTCTGTAATACAAGAGCTTCCATATACAGAAGTAGATTACAAAAGCTCTCCTATCCCTATATTTCCTTTTATATCAGTGTACATTTCTGTGTTTTTTGTATGACTTTCTCCTCCCATTAGGTTTTCTCTTTTCTCCTCATATTGGCTCAGGTAGCAAGACATTGTAGATGTGGATGGGCATATATTTGCAAAGAAGTGTAAACTCAATTCAGGAGTCTTAGGTATTTGACTGAAGAAAGGGGGAAAGTTTATATTTATTTTTCTGGCAGATTTTTCTCTCATATTTGATCTTTTTATTGTCTTGAAAATGTGTGTGCTTAATATATGTTTGTGCTCGGTAGAAAGCCACAACAGTGGTTTCAAACAGCCATACTTACAATTCTTACAGTAAATAGGTCATTCAAATTTTTCTAATAATTCCAGTGATAATACCTACTATTCCTATTTGAATTAAAATAAAATTGTTTGGCTGTGCTGTGCTAGAAACTGTCCATATAAAGATGAATAGAGACAGAAAGAAGAATGATGGCTGCCGGGGACTAGAGGAGGGGTAATGAAGAATTCTTGTTTAAATGGGTATAGAGTTTCAGTTTGGGAAGATGACAAAAATTCTGAAGTTGAATGGTAAGGATGGTTACCCAACAGTGTGAATGTACTGTCACTGTATTTTGTACACTTAAAATGGTATATGTTGTGTACATTTTACCACAGTAAAAAAATTTAAAGAACACAGATGTCAACAAAAGGATGTATTCAGACACTTTGCTAAATGTGTGTTTTACTTCAACTTTTTAAGATAACTGGAATGGTTGATTTATATATTTCTTCTCACTATTTTGCCATATGTTGTCCTATGTATTTTTAGACTCTATTGTTGGATACATCTATGTTCATAACTGTTACATCTTCTTGATATACTTTCCCATTAACCTTACACAACATCATTCTTTGTTTTGCCTCATGCTTTTAATTTTGAAAATGTATTTTGTCTTATATTTTAAAAAAGAATAGTTATAGTCTCTGCTCTTGAGCCATTCATAGATTAGTGATTTGGACA
Organism: Bison bison bison; assembly: GCF_000754665.1. Taxonomy (NCBI): domain Eukaryota; kingdom Metazoa; phylum Chordata; class Mammalia; order Artiodactyla; family Bovidae; genus Bison; species Bison bison. The sequence goes on from NW_011494862.1 coordinate 726,398, forward strand.
GATATGTACAAATATGTCTCAAAATAGGATTTGAGTTTTAGTGATGACTGATGTGGGAGCACAAGACTGATGTGAGAGCCTCAGGTGGGGAAGTCTAGTGTACTGGTGGGAAAAGAGAGGAGTGAAGGTTTCCCTAGGAAGGAGACAGCTGAGTTGAGATTTCAAGGATGAGTGAGCTAATAACCAAAAATATGAAAAATTTCTTGTATAAAGGTAAATAAGACAAATTTTAGAAGAAGCAAAGCTACTATCATCCTTATTTTTCTACTGACTATCAGACTGTAGTTAATATTTACAACTTACGTTAAATGGCTGGACTGATTTTGTCTTTTGGCCCTGCCACGTGGCTTGCAGGATCTTAGTTCCCTGCCCAGGGATCAGACCAGTGCCCTCTGCAGTGGAAGTGCTGGTCTCTAACCACTGGACGGCCAGGGGATTCCCTGAACTAATTTTTAAAGTCACCCTAGGAGTAGAACAGATAAGACACCCCCTGCTGTCTCATCTGGAGATTGAGTGTGATAATTTTCACCTCTGATGCTGATCACTAGATAAGTCTAGAAGTCCCTGCAAACCCCTGCTGCTTTAACAAGTGCAGGTCTCATTAGGGCCAGTGTCTTGAATGGGCGTATCTGATTGGTGAGAATGTGCTATATCTATCTGCCAGTGTTTCAGTCTACCAGAAGAGTAGTTTTTCCAGGGAGATGCTGGGGGCAGCTAGTAGATAAATGTCCACAACAGAAATGACTGGGCTGCAAATCTCAAGAGGCCCAAGAAGCTTAGCTGAGTAGTGAAATGGGGAAGGTGGAGGAGTAATAGGCAATGCTCAGCCAAAGGAGAACATCTAAAGGATGGGAAAGAATGAGCTTGCTTCTAGTTTATAGAAAATGACCCAGCAGAGAGAGAAAAATTGAAGATATGGTAGAAGGGGACACGCTGAATATTTGTGACAGAGAGTGAATAGTTGAATAGGCAAGTTCCAGAAAAAGAGCACAGATGAAGGTTGGTCTTAGAGCAAAGGAAACTCACCACAACTTCTGGGTCTTGAGCGAAGAAAGGAAGCATTGTGGTTGATGAAGATATATTTGACCTCTGGGGCATAAAGTTTCCTGCTTTATTTAACCAAAACACATTTTAGCTCAGAGAAACTAATTCCTTTACAATGAAGTACATTTTTGTGATGATCTGAATACTTTGGTGGTGATCAAAGTCTCACTAGGTGCCATTTGAGAGAATTTCAAATCTTATCAGTGAGGTAGGGTAATGTGCCCAGTTTGATAGCTCTATGACAATGTGTAAGGATTTATATTTTATAATGTGTGGGCCATAGTTATGTCTGGACGTCTGCATTCTATGATATATTCTATGTATGAATATATCAGAGCATTTCAAAATTGCATAGTAAATTAGGAATAGCTGAGAATTTGAACTTTAGTCAGCTAAGTGGTCATTGGTCTGTTCTTCTAAATGGACCCAGAAAAATGAGAAAATTATAATATTAAACAGATTTTTCAACTTGCTCATATGATGAATTTAGTACATTCTTTTAACCTTCTTTTATTTTGAACTCAGGTTTCTAAAAATATGAATATAGGAAAACCTGTCCTATTACATACCATTTGAGAAATGTCTTGTTTTTCTTTTCTTTCCACTTATTAAAAGAAATAATTTTTATTATTTTTGGCCATACCATGTGGTGTGTGGGATCTTTATTCGCCAGCTGAGGATTGAACCCTGGTCCCCTGCAGTGGACGTGTGGAGTCTCAACCACTGGATTGCCAGGGAATTCCCATTTGCCACTTTATTTGTAGTCTTCACTGTATAATTTGGTTACTATGTCCATTTTACCAACTCTCACATGCTGTTTCTGTCTTGAATGGTATTTCTGTGTACATCTTTGGGCAATACATCTCCAAATAATTTAAATAAGACTCTTCAGCTCAGGAGGAAGAACTGACCAATATAACAGATGAAACCTCTATGGAATAGGAAATCTATAATGATGATTACTATAGAAAAGTTTTTCATCAAAAGCACCTCCCTAATGCGTTAGAAAATTCACAAGAGAACTCTTTCAAATTCTTCTGTGTGTAAATAAGTATATATTTAAAGGGAACTAAAATCTTGCATTGTTTGAACTCAGATATTAATGTTTGTCAGAGAATCCAAAGTACAGCATGACAGAAATTTGCTATTTTGAAATTTTCTCTTAAACTTAGGAAGGAAATCCTCTTCTTCCTTTGTGAAGTGCCTATGAGTACATCAGACACTGAACTGAGTATAGGGAACAGCGTTAAGCAATTCAGACTCAACCCTTGCCCTCTTGGACCTAATAGTAAAGATAAAGAACATAAAGTTTGAAAATGCTGTGATATAATACCTACGGGGACTTGCAGAAACATATGCTAGAAGTATCTGTTTAGATTCTAAGCGGGGAGAGAAGAATGAACCAGAGAGAGTGAAGAGCATTTTCAATAAAACACAGTCAAATAAAGGCATTTGAGAACTTGAAATTCCCAAATGTGTGGTTGGGAAGCTGGGGAATGATGAGAAATCAAGGTGGATGAATAGGCAAGGGTGACGAGGGAGTTTGGACTTTTGTAACTGCTAACACCCAGTTTATTTGTCTCTTCAGAATCGCTCTGTCAGCATTCTCAGTGATTTCAGCACCCACCTGAATGGTCTTCAATTTCTTCAAAGCTTTATTTTGACTCATCTTGTTTTCACCACATCTAGTTCACCAATTCTCATGGATCTTGCCACTGCTGATAAACTGGATCTTTTTTATAATTTCAGTTTCAAGGATCCTACTCTTTGACCACATGTCCCCCAACCCCTCATATTAGGCCTACTCCCTTTATTACCTCAGCCTCCTGCAGTCTAAGCCAAAGTGTTTCTCTCACAAGATCACACAGCAGCCTGGGAATCTTACTAGGATTCACTCTATTAGATAAAAGCCCATAGAGCTCTTAGAAATAAGCTCTTCCCTGCCTTCCCTTTGATTTTTGCTCAGAAGCCATTTCATAGTTCTAACATTGTTTGCCAACTGGAGAGGCTGAGAATGTCACAACTCTCAAGTACTATTAAAAATTCTTTTGTCTAATAGCCCTTTCTCAAGGAATATCTCTCCTCTTGCAGCACGAAGAAACAAGAGGCACTTTCAACACTTGTTTGGAAATTGCCTGGAGAGAGATCACCAGTTCAGTAGGCACCTTCTATTCTGTCCACAGAACCGCAGATGTGTTACATAGCTTTCGGACACAACATAAAGAAGACCCCATTTCCTCCAGTCTCCAATCACATATTTCCCACTTCCTTTCATGTCCTCACTGGCAGTGTCCTTAAAATGTAGGTTTCTGCCAACAGTCTATTCAAGGTATTTCACGCTTTCTCCACATGCTTCTCCAAATACTTCCAGCCTCTCTCCATCACCTAGTTTGAAAGCCACAGCCACTTTTTTAGGTATTATAGCAGCACCCCACTTCCAGGTACTGGTATCTTCCTTGGCTATCTATGCCATATAATAAATTACCCCAAATTTAGTGGCCTAAAACAAAAATCATTCATCATTTCATAGCTTCTATGGGTCCAGAACCCAGCTGCAACATCTGGAGACATCTGCCTCAGTGTCTTTCACAAGGCTGCCATGCAAATGTCAGCTAGGACTGCAGTTATTTTAAGGTTCAATTTTAGGAGGATCTGTTTGCGAGCTCACTCCCTCGGCTTCCAAGGTCCCCAGGGACCACTGGTCAGAAAGCCTTTGTCTCTCCCTGGCTTTGACAGGAGGCCTCCCCCAGTTCTTTGTCTCATGGGTTCTCCATGGAGCACATCACACTATGGCAGCTGGCTTCCCTTGGAGGGAGCCTGAGAAACTCACTGATGATCTTGCTTTTGGTTTCCACTGGGAAAACGGGAGTGGGGGTGCGAGTTCTCATTTTCGCTTTTCTCACCAAAATCTATCATCCTGCTGATGTCTGTGCCTGTTCAGTTTTCCTTGTCATCTTTAACTGCTAATGTGCTCCAATATAAAATGAACCCTTTCTTCTGTGTTTTGAGTCCCATCCCCTGTTGTCACTCAAGGAATTTGTTCTTGCAGTTATTTCCTCTCGTTCCTGCATCATCAAGTTTTCCTCTCAGCCAATACATATGCTGCAATAACTCTCATTTACTTTTGAATTTATGTTTTAATTGGAGTATAATTACTTTACAATGTTTTGTTAGTTTCTGCTGTACAGCAATGTGAATAAGCTCTAATTATAAATATACCTCCTCCCTCTTAAGCTTTCCTCCCACCTCCCCATCTCACCCCTTTAGGTCATAACAGAGCACCAAGCTAAGCTCCCTGCTATATAGCAGCTTCACACTAGCTATCTCTTTTACACATGATAGTGTATTTATTTATTTATTTTTTAACCAATCCATTGATTTTTAATGTATGAAGTGTAACATTTTCAAATATCAAGTGAAAAGCATATTATAAATCTATTTTTTGGCACTTTAACATGTCTTTAATGCAAATGTCCATTTTAGTATTCATTTGGTGCCCAAGCTCCAATGAATCATTGGAGTGGAATTTTGTTGCCTACCAGGACCCTGAGCTAGGGGTGGGGGCAGAAATTAGCAGAAGACCCGTGACTTAATTCTGGAACTTCTTGGCTGCATGGCCCTAAACCATTTTTTGGATTCCTTGTGCTTCATTTTCATCCTGTGTAAAATGAGTCTTAATGGTACCTGTTCCTCAAGTCCTTAACTCAGTAAGGTATAGACCACAATGCTTACTCTCCTGGTTTGGATTCGTATAAGCATGGTCTGTACTAACCCAGTATATGACCTCCTGGGCATGTTGCATGTTGCTGAATAACTGCTAACATCTGTGTCTAAACATTGGTATACACTCAGGCCAAGAGTTTCAAGAGATGGTTTGCTTTTATTTCCATTACTCTGGGAGGTGGGTCATAGAGGATCCTGCTGTGATTTATGTCAGAGAGTGTTTTGCCTATGTTTTCCTCTAGGAGTTTTATAGTTTCTGGTCTTACATTTAGATCTTTAATCCATTTTGAGTTTGTTTTTGTGTTTGGTGTTAGAAAGTTTTCTAATTTCATCCTTTTACAAGTCGTTGACCAGTTTTCCCAGCACCACTTGTTAAAGAGATTATCTTTTCTCCATTAGCTTCCAATGATAGTGTGTTTATGTCAGTGTTGCTTCTCAATTCATCCCACCCTCTCCTTCCCCTCCTGTGTCGACAAGTCCATTCTCTATATCTGTCTCTATTCCTGCCCTACACATAAGTTCATCAGTACCATTTTTCTAGATTCCATATACATGCATTAATATACAATATTTATTTTTCTGTTTCTGACATAATTCACTCTGTATGACAGACTCTAGCTTCATCTAAATCATTACAAATGACTCAATTTCATTCCTTTTTATGGCTGAGCAACATTTAATTACATATATATATATATATACACATACACACACCAAATCAATAACTCCCATTTAAAACATAGGTTTCCTTGGTCACAAATTTCCACCAAGTAATTACCCAGTTTCACTACTGCCTTTAAAGAAAACCAAGTTTTGAACTATGTGAATACAGTCTTCAGAAGTTAATATAAAAAGGTCAACAAAACTGTCTTCTGGCCATAAGGGAATAGTATATTCTGGAATTACTCCTCTATTATAAACAATTAGAAAGCCTGATAAAAGAAGAAACATCTATTTTCAGATAATGGACAAAGTCAAAACAGAACAGTGATTCCTGAGAGAAGGAAACAAAGCAAGTTCTATATTATTAACGTTTTCTGGGCTGGAGGCAGCTTCCAGGACATGATACAAGGAGGGGGAACTCAAACAGAACCCTACAATATTGCTGAACTGAGGAGACAAGAGAGAAGAGTTCAGAATAAAATCGGGCTTGATTAATGGAGCAGAATACTCAAAGTAGAGAGGTACAGAGAAATTAGCATACAGTTCAGTTCAGTCGCTCAGTCAAGTCTGACTCTTTGCAACCCATGGACTGCAGCACGCCAGGCCTCCCTGTCCGTCACCAACTCCCAGAGTTTACTCAAACTCATGTCCATTGAGTCAGTGATGCCATCCAACCATCTCATCCTCTGTCGTCTCCTTCTCCTCCTGCCTTCAATCTTTCCTAGCATCAGAGTCTTTTTAAATGAGTCAGTTCTTCTCATTAGGTGGCCTAAGTATTGGAGTTTCAGGTTCAATATCAGTCCTTCCAATGAACATTCAGGACTGATTTCCTTTAGGATGGACTGTTGGGTCTCCTTGCGGTCCAAGGGACTCTCAAGAGTCTTCTCCAAAGCATCAATTCTTCATCACTCAGCTTTCTTTATAGTCCAACTCTCACATCCATACATGACCACTGGAAAAACCATAGCCTTGACTAGACAGGCCTCTGTTGGCAAAGTAATGTCTCTGCTTTTTACTATGCTGTCTAGGTTGCTCATAACCTTTCTTCCAAGGAGTAAGCGTCTTTTAACTTCATGGCTGTAGTCACCATCTGCAGTGATTTTGTAACCTAAAAAAATAAAGTCTCTTACTGTTTCCCCATCTATTTGCCATGAAGTGATGGGACCAGATGCCATGATCTTAATTTTCTGAATGTTGAGCTTTAATCCAACTGTTTCACTCTCCTCTTTCACTTACATCAAGAGGCTCTTTAGTTTTTCTTCGCTTTCTGCCATAAGGGTGGTGTCATCTGCATATCTGAGGTTATTGATATTTCTCCTGGCAATCTTGATTCCAGCTTGTGCTTCATCCAGCCCAGTGTTTCTCATGATGTACTCTGCATATAAGTTAATTAAGCAGGGTGACAATATACAGCCTTGATGTACTCCTTTCCCTGTTTGGAACCAGTCTGTTGTTCCATGTCCAGTTCTAACTGTTGCTTCCTGACCTGTATACAGATTTCTCAAGAGGCAGGTCAGGTGATCTGGTATGCTCATCTCTTTCAGAATTTTCCACAGTTTGTGGTGATCCACACAGTCAATGGCTTAGGCATAGTCAATAAAGTAGAAATAGATGTTTTTCTGGAACTCTCTTGCTTTTTTGATAACCCAATGGGTGTTGGCAATTTGATCTCTGGTTCCTCTGCCTTTTCTAAAACCAACTTGAGCATCTGGAAGTTCATGGTTCACTTATTGTTGAAGCCTGGCTTGAAGAATTTTGAGCATTACTTTAATAGCATGTGAGATGAGTGCAATTGTGCAATAGTTTGAGCATTCTTTGGGATTGCCTTTCTTTGGGAATTAGCATCGGGGTTGCCTTGATTCTTTGTCTAAATACCAGTCCATCCATGATCTTGGGAAAGAAAACTTCTTGAAAAAGAAGTCAGTAGAACTGTAAGCTAAGGAATTCCCAGAAGTCACACAGGGCCAGGAATAATTAGTTTCTTATAAAGAGATTTGGAGAGTCCTTGTTGAAAGGCAAAGGAGAAAAGGAAAGATATACCCACTTGAATGCAGGGTCTCAAAGAATAGCAATAAGAAATAAGAATGCCTTCCTCTGTGATCAATGCAAAGAAATAGAGGAAAACAACAGAATGGGAAAGACTAGAGATCTCTTCAAAAAAATTAGAGATACCAAGGGAACATTTCATGCAAAGATGGGCACAATAAAGGACAGAAATGGTATGGACCTAACAGAAGCAGAAGATATTAAGAAGAGGTGGCAAGAATACACAGAAGAACTATCCAAAAAAGATCTTCATGACCCAGATAACCATGATGGTGTGATCACTCACCTCGAGCCAGACATCCTGGAATGTGAAGTCAAGTGGGCCTTAGGAAGAATCACTATGCACAAAGCTAGTGGAGGTGATGAAATTCCAGTTGAGCAATTTCAAATCCTAAAAGATGATGCTGTGAAAGTGATGCACTTAATATGTCAGCCAATTTGGAAAACTCAGCAGTGGCCACAGGACTGGAAAAGGTCAGTTTTCATTCCAATCCCAAAGAAGGGCAATGCCAAAGAATGTTTAAACTATCGCACAATTGCACTCATCTCACACACTAGCAAAGTAATGCTCAAAATTCTCCAAGTCATGCTTCAACAATATGTGAACCATGAACTTCCAGATGTTCAAGCTGGACTTAGAAAAGGCAGAGGAACCAGAGATCAAATTGCCAATATCTGTTGGATCATTGAAAAAGCAAGTGAGTTCCAGAAAAATATCTACTTCTGCTTCATTGATCACACTTAAGTCTTTGTGTAGATCACAGCAAACTGGCAAATTCTTCAAAAGATGGGAATACCAGACCACCTGACCTGCCTCCTGAGAAATCTGTATGCAGGTCAAGAAATAACAGTTAGACCCGGACATGGAACAACAGACTGGTTCCAAATTTGGAAAGGAGTATGTCAAGGCTGTATATTGTCACCCTGTTTATTTACCTCATATGCAGAGTACATCATGAGAAATGCCAGGCTGGATGAAGCACAAGCTGGAATCAAGATTGCTAGGAGAAATATCAATAACCTCAGATACACAGATGACACCACCCTTATGACAGAAAGTGAAGAAGAACTAAAGAACTTCTTGATGAAAGTGAAAGAAGAGAGTGAAAAAGTTGGTTTAAATCTCAACATTCAAAAAGCCAAGGTCATGGCATCTGGTTGCATCACTTCACAGCAAATTGATGGGGAAGCAATGGCTGCTGCTAAGCTGCTAAGTCACTTCAGTCATGTCCGACTCTGTGCGAACCCATAGATGGCCTCCCAGCAAGCTCTCCTGTCCCTGGGATTCTCCAGGCAAGAACACTGGAGTGGGTTGCCATCTCCTTCTCCAATGCCTGAAAGTGAAAAGGGAAAGTGAAGTCACTCAGTCGTGTCCAACTCTTATCAAACTCAAGGACTGCAGCCTACCAGGCTCCTCGGTCCGTGGGATTTTCCAGGTACTGGAGTGGGGTGCCATTGCCTTCTCTGGGGAAGCAATGGAAACAGTGACAAACTTTATTTTCTTAGGCTCCAAAATCACTGCAGATGGTAACTGGCCATGAAATTAAAGATACTTTTTCCATGGAAGAAAAACTATGACCAACCTAGACAGCATATTAAAAAGAGATATTACTTTGCTGACAAAGGTCTGTCTAGTCAAAGCTATGGTTTTTCCAGTAGTCATTTATGGATGTGAGATCTGGACCATAAAGAAAGCTGAGTGCTGAAGAATTGATGCTCTTGAACTGTGATGTTGGAGGAGACTCTTGAGAGTCCCTTGGACTGCAAGGAAATCCAACCAGTCAATCCTAAAGGAAATGAATCCTGAATATTCATTGGAAGGAGTGATGTTGAAGCTGAAACTCCAATACTTTGGCTACCTGATGTGAAGAACTGACTCACTGGAAAAGACCCTGACTCTGGGAAAGATTGAAGGCAGGAGGAGAAAGGGATGACAGAGGTTGAGATGGTTGGATGGCATCACTGACTCAATGGACATGAGTTAGAACAAGTTCAAGGGAGTTGGTAATGGACAGGGAAGCCTGGCGTGATGCAGTCCATGGGGTTTGCAAAGAGTTGGACATGACTGAGCTACTGAAGTGTTGAATACCAGCAGAAACCCCATAATATCCACACTTTAAAATGGGTCCAGCCAGCCTGGATGAGAAGCCAATTTGGGGGAGAATTGATACATGTCTTTGTATGACTGAGTCCCTTCACTATTCATCTGAAACTATCACAACATTATTAATAGTCTATCCCCCAATACCCAAAATAAAAAGTTTTAAAAAAGTGTGGCCAGATTAGCCCTAGCATCAAGGCTGATCTACATTTCCCCCTAAAGAGCTTAAAAGGTTCACACTTAAGTCACCCAAATAACCAATTGCCAGAACAAAATTCAACATTCTCTAAGAAAAAACAGCATGATCCAACACTCAAAAATGTAATATTCACCATGTCTGGCATCCTGTGAAAAATTCTGCATATATGAAGGACAGGAAAAAGTAAACCATAACCCAGAGAAAAAGAAAAAAATAGACAATAGATGCGGACTCAGAAATGGCCGAGATGATAGAACCAGCAGATGATTAGTAGTAATATCCTCCATGTACTCAAGGATATAAAGAAAATATGAATGTAATAAGAGAAATTGACAGTATAAAAAAGAACCAACTAAAATTTTGAGAGAAGAAACATGCGTTATTTGTAAAGTAAACAAGTGTGCTCAGTGTTAATTGAGAAATTTTAGACATCAGATCAGATCAGTCACTCAGTCGTGTCCGACTCTTTGCAACCCCATGAATCGCAGCATGCCAGGCCTCCCTGTCCATCACCAACCCCTGGAGTTCACTGAGACTCACGTCCATCGAGTCAGTGATGCCATCCAGCCATCTCATCCTCTGTCGTCCCCTTCTCCTCCTGCCCCCAATCCCTCCCAGCATCAGGGTCTTTTCCAATGAATCAACTCTTCTCATGAGGTGGCCAAAGTACTGGAGTTTCAGCTTTAGCATCAGTCCTTCCAAAGAACACCCAGGACTGATCTCCTTCAGAATGGACTGGTTGGATCTCCTTGCAGTCCAAGGGACTCTCAAGCGTCTTCTCCAACACCACAGTTCAAAAGCATCAATTCTTCGGCGCTCAGCCTTCTTCACAGTCCAACTCTCACATCCATACATGACCACAGGAAAAACCATAGCCTTGACTAGAGGAATTTTTGTTGGCAAAGTAATGTCTCTGCTTTTGAATATGCTATCTAGGTTGGTCATGACTTTCCTTCCAAGGAGTAAGCGTCTTTTAATTTCATGGCTGCAGTCACCATCTGTAGTGATTTTGGAGCCCAGAAAATAAAGTCTGACACTGTTTCCACTGTTTCCCCATCTATTTCCCATGAAGTGGTGGGACTGGA
>NW_011494862.1:737358-740382 GCF_000754665.1 Bison bison bison
AACAGAGTGACAATATACAGCCTTGACGAACTCCTTTTCCTATTTGGAACCAGTCTGTTGTTCTATGTCCAGTTCTAACTGTTGCTTCCTGACCTGCATACAAATTTCTCAAGAGGCAGATCAGGTGGTCTGGTATTCCCATCTCTTTCAGAATTTCCCACAGTTTATTGTGATCCACACAGTCAAAGGCTTTGGCATAGTCAATAAAGCAGAAATAGATGTTTTTCTGGAACTCTCTTGCTTTTTCTATGATCCAGTGGATGTTGGCAATTTGATCTCTGGTTCCTCTGCCTTTTCTAAAACCAGCTTGAACATCAGGAAGTTCACGGCTCACGTATTGCTGAAGCCTGGCTTGGAGAATTTTGAGCATTACTGTACTAGCGTGTGAGATGAGTGCAATTGTGCGGTAGTTTGAGCATTCTTTGGCATTGCCTTTCTTTGGGCATAGTGTTTCTCTAGACATAGTGTTATTTAATCAAGAAGCTGTATGCAAGCCACAATACTAGGCTCTGTGAGAAGTACTTTCCATTCTTTTGCTCTTACCTTTTTTTCTTTCCTTCCCCTTCTCCTTTTCCTTCCTTCTTTCCCATCAAGATGGACTCACAGATTATTATTTTATTTGATGAGCTATACAAATCATTATTTTATTTGATGAGCTATTTAGTTACTATTATTATTTATTTTTTTGATCACACTGTCCAACATTTGCCGAGTTGGGGCTTATTTAAACTGGCTTCTGTGTCCTTTTGATGTTTTCCATCTATCTTTTTTTTTTTTTTAATAGGACTCCTTACTTTCTAACACTACAAGAAATTTCAGGTTGATTTTATGCTTTTCCTGCTCTGACACTGGAATCGGCCATTTCTCCAAGGAGCCCTGATTCCATTTTGTTGGAAAATGATGTTCACAAAGTGGTGTCTGGGGGCTAAATGCTCACTGTTCCTTGAGTGGCATTGTTTCTAGGCCCCCTTAGTTACAGAGTTTGTTATATGTATGCATACACACAGTACACACACAATGTGCATAATACACATAATACTCAGAAATCTATATTTTTGTATCTCTCTGTATATACATAACAAAAAAGCGTGTGTTCATACTGATATCTCTTGTTCTAGTTCAAAACTGCAGGATCTATTCTAGCAGTGCTTTTCTTTTCTTGTAACAATAGTGACTTCAGTCATGAAATTAAAGACACTTGCTCCTTGGAAGGAAAGCCATGACAAACCTAAACAGCATATTAAAAGACAAAGACATCACTTTGCCAACAAAGGTCCAGAGAGTCAAAGCTATGATTTTTCCAGTAATCATGGATGGATGTGAGAGTTGGACCATAAACAAGGCTGAGTGCTGAAGAATTGATGCCTTTGAATTGTGTTGCTGGAGAAGCTCTTGAGAGTCCCTTGGACAGCAAGGAGGTCAAACCAGTCAATCCTAAAGGAAATCAACCCTGAATACTCACTGGAAGGACTGATGCTGAAACTGAAGCTCCAATACTTTGGCCATCTGATGTGAAGAGCCAACTCATTGGAAAAGACTCTTAGGCTGGAAAAGATTGAGGGCAGGCCTAGAAGGCGGGCAATAGAAGATGAGATGGCTAGATGGCATCACCGACTTAATGGACATGAGCTTGAACAAACTCCAGGAGATAGTGAAGGACAGAGGAGCCTGGTGTGCTGCAGTCCATGGGGTCACAAAGAGTTGGACATGACTTAGTGACTGAGCAACAACAAACACCTTTTTCTAGAAGTGAGAAATCTTGCTTCCCTTTCCAACAATACGTTATCTAGTTGCTTAGTCCTAAAATACACACAAAGTAATTTTGGAATAGCTAAGCCATACTGCTGTAGAAAACAAAGAGTCTGGCGTACAGTGACTAGAGCGCAATGTCTGTGTTGACTCACCTTGCCTTTGCTAATGCTGAAGGTTGCATGATCGAGATTCTGTGCAGTTAACTAGGGTATCCCCTCCCCTTCCACTTCACGTGGTTATGTTGTTAACTTGACATATATTTAGGTCCCTTTGCTTTTGTTTGTATTCCTTTTTTATTTCTTTTTTCTTTTTTTCTTCCTTCATGTCCTCCTTGTTGATTTTCCATTTGTTTGGTAATATCGTACAACTGACAAGTACTTTGTGTTATACAGAATGCTTCTTAAATTTGTCTCCTTGATGAAATTTGTCAGCTTCTCACCTGGACCTAATTCATGAGGTCTGGGCTGGGTTTGCATTTCTATCAAGTTCCAGATGATGCTAATATTATTGGCTTGGGAACCATACTATGAGAACCTCTGATCTATGACACTTACTAAAAACAGATTCCTTGGCCCCAGATATACTGAATTCCATGGAGCATCCAGGAATCTAGTTTTAAAAGGTGCCAGGTGATTTTTATGATGAAACTAGTCTGGGATGCTAACCTATTTTTTGAAATTCCTTTTGATGGGTAAAGTAGACTTTTGGGAGTAACATTTGTATAGGTTACCAGTCTGAGATTTAAAATGTGACTTGATTAAATTATTCACAAAACTAATGCTAAATTTTCCAGTTATTTAATGGTTCACCAACTATGTTTTGCTCTCAGTTTATGTCACAGTAAAGAACACTCATTTGGTGTTACTCCTATAATAATTTAGTGTAGATCTCTCTTAGAGAAGTTTTAAAATATTGATAGAAAATTTTGGGGGGAAATAAGTAACATGACCAAAGGTCAGAGGATAGAATGTGCTTTCTATAAACCACTGTGACTAAAAGATGAAATTTCAGTACTAATTATATACTTAGCTTCTGAGTAGAAATATTGCCTGAATTGTGAAATTTGCAAAGAAACCAAATTTAAAATTATTTGACAACTTTTTTTTATTATTTTCGCTTGCAAGTATCAGTTCAGTTCAGTTGCTCAGTCGTGTCCAACTCTTTGCAACCCCATGAATCGCAGCACACCAGGCCTCCCTGTCCATCACCAACTCCCGGAGTTCACTCAGACTCACGTCCATCGAGTCAGTGATGCCATCCAGCCATCTCATC
>NW_011494862.1:740482-770370 GCF_000754665.1 Bison bison bison
CATCGAGTCAGTGATGCCATCCAGCCATCTCATCCTCTGTCGTCCCCTTCTCCTCCTGCCCCTAATCCCTCCCAGCAACAGAGTTGTTTCCAATGAGTCAACTCTTCGCATGAGGTGGCCAAAGTACTGGAGTTTCAGCTTTAGCATCAGTCCTTCCAAAGATCACCCAGGGCTGATCTCCTTCAGAATGGACTGGTTGGATCTCCTTGCAGTCCTCATATATAGAGGGATTAAATAAATAGTGGTACTAAATTTATGTGTGTGAGTACTGGCAAATGCATAAAATATTTTGCTGAATAAACATTTTTCAAGAATGTCAGAAATTCTTAAGTTTTGATTATTTTAATCCAATGTATTGCTTTCTTATTTTAAAACTTTGATCACCATTTTGATTTACACTACTTTGAAATTTTGATAATTTACACTACTTTGATATTATCAAAATTTTGAAGTACCTTTTAAAACTCTGTTTTCTTCTTTGAAATAATTTTATTTATTTATTTATTTCATTTTTGGCTGTACTGGGTCTTTGCTGCTAAGTGTGGGCTTTCTCTAGTTGTGGTGAGTGGAGGCTTCTCTTGTTGTAGATCATGGGCTCCAGAGCATGAGGGCTTCAGTAGCTGTGGCACACAGGCTTAGTTGCCCCATGGGATGTAGAATCTTCCCAGATCAGGGATTGAACCCATGACCCGTACATTGGCAGGTGTATTCTTAACCACTGGACCACCAGGGAAGTCCCTGAAGTATCATTTGATGTATGTAAATACTTAAAACTTTAGAAAATCTTTTGGAAGATAAAAGAAGTTGTTATGCTTACTTTGACAAGTAACAAGGCTGTATAGTCCAGGTTTCGCACAAACTTGGAAAAACTGCTCTAATAAATGTGAGAAATATCTAGTGTTTTCCTCAAGGAAAAAATAATTGAAAATAATTCTATAATTTTCTAATTTTCTGAATTTTTGAAATATTAACAATTCAGATTATAATTATTCTTTGGTTGTGGCCATTAAAATCTTTGCTAATCCCTTAAGTAAAATGATAATGGTAACAGTGAACTTACCTTGTGATCATAAGGCATCTTGGATGTAATGAATTGAGTACTGAACATGGAAGCATGAGACTTGAGATGAATTCCAGTCCATGTTCTCCTTGAGCCTCAGTTTTTTACTTGTAAAATAGGTAATATTAGTTCCCTCATAAAGTGGTTTGACGGAGAAGGCAATGGCACCCCACTCCAGTACTCTTGCTTGGAAAATCCCATGGATGGAGGAGTCTGAGGAGCCTGGTGGGCTGCAGTCCATGGGGTCGCTAAGAGTTGGACACGACTGAGCGACTTCACTTTCACTTTTCACTTTTTATGCATTGGAGAAGGAAATGGCAACCCACTCCAGTGTTCTTGCCTGGAGAATCCCAGGGATGGGGGAGCCTGGTGGGCTGCTGTCTATGGGGTCAGACACAACTGAAGTGACTTAGCAGCAGCAGCAAAGTGGTTTGAAAAATTGAAGTAGATAGTGATCCTCAAGATGTTTTGTGTGCATTATAGATATGCTAAATAGTGAAATTTGATGGTATATTTTTGTGTCCTTTTTTCATCAAGTAGTCACCAGTTCAGTTCAGTCGCCCAAGTCGAGTCTGACTCTTTGTGACCCCATGGACTGCAGCACGCCAGGCTTTCCTGTCCATCACCAGCTCCTGAAGTTTACTCAAACTAATGTCCATTGAGTCAGTGATGCCATTCAACCATCTCATTCTCTGCCATCCCCTTCTCCTCCCGCCTTCAATCTTTCCCAGCATCAGGGTCTTTTCAAATGAATCAGGTGGTCAAAGTATTGGAATTCAGCTTCAACATCAGTCCTTCCAATGAATATTCAGGACTGATTTCCTTTAGGATGGACTGTTGGATCTCCTTACAGTCCAAGGGATTCTCAAGAGTCTTCTCCAACACCACAGTTCAAAAGCATCAGTTCTTCAGTGCTCAGCTTTCTATATAGTCCAACTCTCACATCCATACATAACCACTGGAAGAACCATAGCCTTGACTAGACAGGCCTTTGTTGGCAAAGTAATGTCTCTGATTTTTAATATGATGTCTAGGTAGGTCAAAATTTTTTTCCAAGGAGTAAGCGTCTTTTAACTTCATGGCTGCAATCACCATCTGCAGTGATTTTGGAGTCCCCCAAAATAAAGTCTATCACTGTTTCTACTGTTTCCCCATCTATTTCCCATGAAGCGATGGGACCAGATGCCATGATCTTCGTTTTCTGAATGTTGAGTTTTAAGCCAACTTATTCACTCTCCTCTTTCACTTTCATCAAGAGGCTCTTTAGTTCTTCTTCACTTTCTGCCATAAGGGTGGTGTCATCTGCATATCTGAGGTTACTGATATTTCTCCTGACAATCTTGATTCCAGCTTGTGCCTCATCCAGCCCCGCATGTCTCATGATGTACTCTGCATATAAGTTAAATAAACAGGGTGACAATATACAGCCTTGATGTACTCCTTTCCCTATTTGGAACCAGTCTGTTGTTCCATGTCCAGTTCTAACTGTTGCTTCCTGACCTGCATACAGATTTCTCAAGAGACAGGTCAGGTGGTCTGGTATACTGGTAGTTAGCAGTAGGGAGTACAAAATGTTTTTGGCCTATAGCTGGGATAGAAAATCTTTTTTTTTAAAGGTGAAGATAATAAATATTTTAGGCTTTACTCTCCGTTCTCTCTGTATCACAACCTTGTGGTCATAGTTACTAATGAATGAATTAGTAAATGAATGAGCATGACTGTGTTTATGGACACTTAAATGTGAATTTTATATAATTTCCATGATTGTGGGATATTCTTCCTTCTTTTTTTAAACCAGTAGATAATGTAAGAAATGCTTCTTAGCTCATAGGCTGTACAAAAGCAATTGTATTGGCTTGTGGGATACAGTTTCCTCACCCCTGAGTTTCATGATGGGATTATTTGTTGGAATGATTTGGGAAATTACTGTGTGGAGATTTTTACTAAAAACCCTATAAATTATGAAATACTATGATATATATTGTATAGTACATGTATTCTATAATACATAATCATTATATATCATCATTATAAATATATATTATGCATATTTTTGTGTATACTGAAATTATAAAGTAAATGAAAATGAGATTGATTAAATGGAACACAGCAGTGAGGTGGTAGAGAAACCAGAGAGTTAATCTCTTTAGGAATCAGCCCTATATAAATATCCACTGTATTTAGAAAAAATGGCATTGGTGAGACCATCTGAAGTAAGAGTATAATTCTAACTTTTTATTTTACAAAAGAAAAAAATCACCAGAATTTCCTCTTAAAAATATTGGTGGGGAATATGTTTTCTGTTCAGTTCTTTTTTGCCTTGAAATTTGGAAGTTTTTCAGTCAAAACACAATACAAGCTGCAAGCATATTTCTGACATAAAATACTGCAATTTATTTAATTTGTTCCATACTCTTTTGATAAAAACTTTTAATATTTGAAAAACACATAAAAGTCATGGTGCGGTATTTTTAAAAATCACATTTTATTGGAATTGTTTAAAGGTTTAGGTGAAGTTGAAAGTACTAAGTCATTCTACCTTCAATTCAAAATGGAATTTTATGAGTGTATAGCATTTTGAAATTTTCAAAAACACTTTTTTGGCACAGTATTTTTATTTTAAGGTAAATTTTGCATATAATAAAATGCACCTTAAATATAAGGTTGATGAATTTTGGGAAGTATGTTCACCTATGTAACCAATATCTTAATCAAATACATTGCATTTCTTTAATAATTAATGATGTTGAACACCTTTTCATATGTTTTTTGGCCATGTGTATGTCTTCATTGGAGAAATGTCTGTTTAGATCTTCTGCCCATTTTTTGATTGACCCTTTTGTTATCTTTTTATCTTTCATAGTATCTTCTGAAGAACAGAAGTTTTTAATATTGATAAAAATCAAATGATCAATTTGTAATTTTGTGACCCGTGCTTTTGTGTTGCATCTAAGAAATTATTATTTAAAACAAGGTCACAAATTTTTTTCCCAAAGTTTCTTCTGATTCATAGCTTTAAATTCTGCATTTAGATTAATGATCTATTTTGAATTAATATTTGAATCTTATGTGAGGTGTGGATTAAAGTTGAATTTTTGTGTGGAGGGGGGGGTATAGATATCCCACTGTTTCAGCACAATTTATTGAAAAGATTACTCTTTCTCCACAGAATTGCTTTTGCACCTTTGTAGAAAATTGATTGTCCATATAGGTGTTGGTTTCTTCTGTCCATTAATCTATTTTTTTCTCTTTATGTTCGTACTCCTTTGGCTTGATTATTGTAGCTTATTGTGACTTCTTGTTTTATTATTTTAGTGGTGGCTTTAGGATTTAGAATATAGGTCTTTAACTTAATATAGCCGAACTGATGTTATACCTCCAACTGACATTTCACCACTACATGTATAGTGGAAGAAATTTATAGCTGTATATATACACGTCTCCCCTTTCCCCAAGTTTGGTATTAATGTCATACATTTTATTTCTACCTATGTTATAAACCCCACACTTTATGGTTATTATTTTTGCTTTAATTAGTCAATAAATATTTATCCTTTAAGTTAAATTTCATTTCCTTGTGTGGAACCAGACTTCTATTTGCTATCATTTTCTTTTTGTCTGAAGGACTTCCTTCAGCATTTTTTTTTCTAAAGGAAGTTTTTGCAACTTTGATTGATGATAAATTCTTTCCATTTTGGTGTGTCTGTAAAAAGCCTTTATTACATGTTTATTTTGACAGATATTTTTATTGAATATAGGATTTAAAAATCACGATTTTTCTTTCAGTACTTCACTGTTGCCTCATTGTCTTCTTGCTTATATTATTTCTAACTTGCTTTATTGATTCTAACTTATACTGATTGCTAACTTGCTTTAACCCTTATCTTTCTGTCTCTGCTATAATGTAGCTTTCCCCCCGAGAAGCTCTATAAGCTGGGTGTGCAGAACAGTTTACCTCAATTTGGATTTTGTGTCCTCCATTTTAAACATATCTAGTGCTTTCACATCTATGTTAATATGTAGCTCTTCTTTTCTCATATAGGCTTGACGTGTTAGAAGAGTCACCTCTGCTCCCCCAGAAAGACAGTTTTCAGGTTGTTCAGTGCAACTGCAGTGTTCATGAATGTTGTGAATGTCATGTGCCTGTGCCGACAGCCAAGCTCAATAACTCCCTTCTTATGTATTTGAAAATCACATCTGGTGGAGCAGTTTTTCACTCACCTCCAATGTCAGCTCAGCCCATTAATGTTGGTAAGTTGTGCCTAAGAAAGATAATATCTTTAAACATCAGTCATTCAAACAGGCTGAAAATTGTTTACAAGATGTTTCATTAGCTTATCTCACTTTGACTGACACTGTAATGATGATAAATGTAGTCCTAAGGGGTATTAAAAGCAGCTTCTAGAATGATTTAACAACAGTATAGATATTTCTGCAATTGTAACAAATTCATTTTGAAAACAGTTTGATTTCTTTAAATCCTAGGTCAGTCTAATGGATATGTTTTGTTTGATTATGACTTTTTCACATCTCAGATAACTATTTCTGAAAATAATTAAAAGCTCCTTTTTACCTGACTTTATGCCTTCAATAAATATTTTTTAGAGACTCGTGGGTATCAGTCACTGATCTAGGAGCTGGGGGAAACAATGGTGAGTGAGACAAAGTTCCTGCCTCACAGAGCAGGGGTAGACAATACTGGGCAGAGAAAAACAATATAAACATAAGCAAACTAATTGGCTGTACAAATCTGATTAGAAGAAAAACTTCTATAATAGACAAGTGCCCACATTATTAGTGCAAAGATTCCCCAGATTTCTTTCATCAGCTTGAATATATAATTATAAATATTCAGTGTATTCAATTACATTATTCAATGTGAATAATATAGATGAATGCTAAATTATTAATTTATTAACTCAGTTTTGTGTGTATGTGTTAAATTATGTTACATATGATACATAATTTAATAGTGTTACTGTTTTACATTTCCTGAAATAATTATTGCAAATTCTTTATGTGCTTCTCTGCATCATTGTTTTTGCCATCACTGGAACCACTTTTTCAGACATCTGACAACATATTCCTTACAACTTCATCCTCACTTCTTTTTAAGTACTAAGGGTATAGCATTTTTTGAATCTACCTATGATGTCATATTTAACATTAGGACTTTTAAATAACTTGTCTTTTAGGGATATATTTGTGATTTCCACGTGATTACTATGATATCCAAGCAATTCAGTCATGATGTTATACCATAGGGAAAAAAACAAAAAAAATCTATAAAATGTCATTATCTTCTCTTTTTAAAACCAGTTCTATCAAGTGATTTTTAAGAAGTATTTAGAGCCAACATTGAATTAAATTGTTTTTAAAAATAAAGTAGTTAAGGTGTTGTGATAGACTTTATAAGAAACTTTAAAAAATTTGTCTTATTTCAGATAATTTTTGGGAAAAAAATCTTTTTTTGTATTTGGGTATATGTGATTAAGATCCCAAAATTGAAAGAAATAAAATAAGACAAATTGTACGATAGAGACTATCAGGTGTAGAAGTCTATTATTTCAGCTATGGAAGTCCTCTTTTAGGAAATAGCATTTTAAACTTAAAAAAAAAAGAGATAACTATGCAAAAATCCAGAACAAAAGGTGCTCTAAACAGTAAGAACAGCACTCACAAAGTTCCTGGGATAGAATGAGCTCAGAATTTGGAAGAACCAAAGACAAGAGCCTTTTGCTTGGAGTAATTAAGGTAGGAGAACATTCAGAGATGTGGTTAGAGAGTCATCTGCATTCAGATCATACCACAGGCTATGGTTACAAAGTTTGGATTTTATTCTAATTGCAGTGTAAGCTTTTGTACCAGGAGAGTGATGTGATCAGATGTGTGTGTATGTGTGTGTGTGTGGGCACACACACGCACACATGCGTGCTCATACACATGTTTAAAATGCATGCTCTATTGAAGAAATAAATTGATGGGGAAGGGAAAAAGGATACTTGCAAGAATGGAAGAGGAGTCAGATAGGCAGCTGCTAGAGTTGTCCAGTTGGCTTGGGGTTGCTGTAGTGAAGTAAAGAAATGTTCAGGCTTGGGATCTATTAGGAGATGGTGTTTCCCTCATACTCAGTTGGTAAAGAATCTACCTGCAATGCAGGAGACCCCAGTTCAATTACTGGGTTGGGAGGATCCACTGGAGAAGGGGTAGGCTACCCACTCCAGTATTCTTGGTCTTCCCTTGTGGCTAAGCCGGTAAAGAATCCGCCTGCAATGTGGGAGACCTGGGTTCAATCCCTGGGTTGGGAAGATCCCCTGGAGAAGGGAAAGGCTAGCCACTCCAGTATTGTGGCCTGGAGAATTCCATGGACTGTATAATCCATGAGGTTGCAAAGAGTCGTACACGACTGAGTGACTTTCACTTTCACTTTTCAGGAGATGGTGCAGACTGAAGTGGATTGGGTATGGAGTGTGAAGGACAGAGAGGAGTCAAGGATGACACTTAGGCTTGGACCTGGTTAGTAGCAGAATAGTGTTACCAAATGGGGATATTGGAGATAATTAGGTATGTGACGAATTATATTTGAGATGCTTATTAGAAATCAAAGAGACGTTGAGTAGGTAGTTAGATATATGATTCTAGAGTTCAGGGAGATATATATTTGGGAGTCTCTAGCATCAGATGTTTATGGGATTGTATGAGGTCACATATTTAGAGTCCAGTGAGAGAAAGACTGAGGCAATCAGAGAGAAGAGGAGTAAAGGAATGTGATGGCTGGAAACCAGGTGGACAAAGTATTTCTACTTGTCTGCTACTCACAGAATAAGCAGTTGGGACACTGCTGAGAGATGGAGCAAAATGAATCAGACAATTAACATTGGATTCAGCAAAGAGTAGTAACCTTGGTAAGAGTAGTTTTAGTGGACTAGCAAGAAGGAAGACCTGATCAGAATAGGTTGGTTAGGAAAATGGAATGCAAAATGGAGAGTAAGTAATGCCAACTCTTTGGAGGAATTTTTCCCTGAAAGAAGCCAGTATGTGTGGTCTCTGACTAAGTACCTAGGGGATCCAGGGAAAGATTTATTGTTAGATTTCTAATACAAAGCCATATGTGTATGCATATAAGAAATGTAAAATAGTTTATAATTTTATGATTTCATTTCTGTTTGGTGTCTATTTTGTTTTCTATCTCTTTGGTCCTGAATTTCACCTGTTACTTCTAGACTTTAGAGTTTAGCCATTCCTGTTTTAAAGTAACTAAAATTTCTACTATGTCACAGAGAGTAAAACTTCATTAATTTTGACTTGAGGAAAAGGAAAAAACTATGACTGAATTCTTGAAATTAAGGAATGTAGAAAATATTAATGTGCCATTATTTTTTTTAAATAAAATACATGTCAGTATATATTTCAATGTAATGATGATTTCTATGTTTATGAGTAACTCTTGTTAATCATAAAAATCTTGAAAGCATAGAGATGCACACAGAAGAAAAATGCATCATTTATTTTCTACTATTTTGGCATTTTTTCTATTTTAATGCATATTTACACATATCCTTTTATTTGTTCAAATTTTAATGAATTCAAGTAAATACATTGCCTAATGGGCTTCCCTTTAAGCCCATTAAGATGGCTCAGATGGTAAAGAATCTGCAGTGTAGGAGACCTGGTTCGATCCCTGGGTTGGGAAGATCCCCTGGAGAAGGGAATGACTACCCACTCCAGTATTCTGGCCTGGAGAATTCCATGGACTGTATAGTCCATGGGGTCACAAAGAGTTGGACACGACTGAGCGACTAACACTTTCACTTTCACATTGCTTAATAAACTTTCAAAACTAGCAATATTAAACTTTTTCAACATTCTTCTCTAATATGATTTTAATGACTATAGATTACTTTTTAGGGTATGAACTATTATTTGTTCAATCAGCTGTTTATTATAAGATGTTTGCGTTGTTTCTACAGATGATTTAAAGTTTGTTGTATGTTTTAAACTCCACAGACATACATCTCCACATATGTATATACACAAATGATATGCATACATAAAACACATAGACAAATAAACTCAGAAATTAGATGCTGAGTTAAATACACCATTAGGATAAGAACTCTATCTCCATTTCTGGTGACAAGCCAAGTCCTGCTAATGTTGTGTTTACTGCATGTAAATTGTGTATGCTATGGGTTATTCGAGTGGGTATGTCTCGATTTGTTGAATTCAAAAATTAATGTTTAATGTTTTACATACAGATTTACATGAATCTGCATGCTTATATGCATTGATTTTTGCATACAAAATTTATATGTATTTTCCAAGTAGTGCTCTGCAAAATGCTTTTTCTTCTTGTCATTCACTAAAACAGTGGGTTTCATCAAGGGAGGCTTCGAATAAGTGTGGGAAAATCTAGGTTCAATAAAGTTAAGCAGCGTTTTTTTTTTATAGCAGGAATCACATTTGTCAAAATAACATCATTTTCTGATTTATAGTTTTTACCAAGTAGGGAGAAGGAAACAAAAATACATGGATTGCTATGGTAAGTTACAGTAGTAGAATATTTTGGTTCTGTAATTAGCCTTTGGATAAGGACTCCTTAGTTTAAAGAATAGGATATGCTAAAATTCATTTTGACTTCATTTTATGATTATCATGAAAATAACTTGACTTAAAAGTGTTCTTTTTTTTCCTTAAGTGAAGCCTGATCCACCATTAGGTTTGCGTATGGAAATCACAGACACTGGTAGTTTAAAGATTTCGTGGTCCAGCCCAACACTGGTACCATTTCAACTTCAATATCAAGTGCAATATTCAGAGAATTCTACAAAATATATAAGAAAAGTAAGTATATTTTAGTTAATAAAATGAAAAGTTGAGAAGCAATTAAAGAAAAGGTGAGATGCCCTCCAAGTCCCATAGAGAATGCCTCTGCCTATCAAATGTGTATACTGTTTTTGAGGAGATTCAGTCATACTTCAATATCGTACATTCAAGCTTTCATTCAAGATCAGCAAAAGAAATGAGCATGTACGCAAAATTTCTGCATCTTCTATAAAATGATTTTAGAAAAGTTGTTCAGTGTTACTAAATATCTCTTACATGTGGATCTGTGTTATATTTTGATAAGCTTGGCAAATTTCTCTTAGAATTTACTGCCAGAAAAAGTTCCTTTTCCAAAAGCTTAGTATATTAGATTGTCTTTTTTCTCCCCCTCACTCTCCTTCTCTGTCTCGTTAACACAGACACACATACACACACACACGACTAATGACTACAAGAAGTCCAGATACAGAACTACTGAATTCGTAATCATAGGATTTTCACTTAAAGACCGTCTCTGGCTTTTGATTTTACATGCCATCCTTATTTTTTCTTATTACTCAATATATTTGTTTACATGCACTCCATGCATTTATACAGTTGCTGCTGCTGCTGCTGCTAAGTCACGTCAGTCGTGTCCGACTCTGTGCGACCCCAGAGACGGCAGCCCACCAGGCTCCCCCGTCCCTGGGATTCTCCAGGCAAGAACACTGGAGTGGGTTGCCATTTCCTTCTCCAATGCATGAAAGTGAAAAGTGAAAGTGAAGTCGCTCAGTCGTGTCCGACTCTTAGCGACCCCATGGACTATAGCCTACAGGGCTCCTCCATCCGTGGGATTCTCCAGGCAAAAGTACTGGAGTGGGCTGCCATTGCCTTCTCCAGGATTTATATAGTATAGTCTGTCAAATCTTTTTTTCAGAAAGTGTTGTGCACTCACTAGGTGCCAAGAACTCAGGATACACTAGAAGAACAGGATAGGGGAGCTTGCAGTCGCAAGTGGTAGAGGATGGGTTGTATTATTAATTAGAGGGAGGGGAAGATCTCTTTAAGAAAGTGATATTTGAGCAGGGATTTGAAGGAGGTGGTGATGCAGGGAAATTAGGGTCTAAATAGAGGAAATAGCGATTTAGAGGACCTTAGGGATGGGAAGTTGGAGGTCAGGGCAGTGAGTGAAGTTAAGAGCAGTAGTGGAGGGGTAGGAGAGAAGGAGGAGGAGTCAAGAGCCTCATGGGTCATAACTTTGGCATTTTAACTTGTAAAACTTATATAACTTAGAGGTGAAAACTTGTCTTTTTATATCTGGGCTAATTTTCTAAGACTTGCAATTTAGTTGCTCAATTGTGTACGACTCTTTGCGACCCCATGGACTACAGCATGCCAGGCTTCCCTGTCCATCATCAACTCCTGGAGCTTGATCACATACATGTCCATCAAGTCAGTGGTGCCATCCAACCATCTCATCCTCTGTCATCCTTGTCTCTTCCTGCCTTCAATCTTTCCCAGCATCAGGGTCTTTTCCAGTGAGTCAGTTCTTTGCATCAGGTGGCCAAAGTATTGAAGTTTCAGCTTCAGCATCAGTCCTTCCAATGAATATTCAGGACTGATTTTCTTCAGGATTGACTGGTTGGATTTCCTTGCAGTCCAAGGGACTCTCAAGAGTCTCCTCCAACACCACAGTTCAAAAGCATCAATTCTTTGGCACTTAGCTTTCTTTATAGTCCAACTCTCACATCCATATATAACTACTGGAAAAACCACAGGTTTGACTAGATGGACATTTGTCTGCAACGTAATGTCTCTCCTTTTCAATATGCTGTCTAGGTTGGTCATAGCTTTTCTTCCAGGGAGCAAGTGTCTTTTAATTTCATGGCTGCAGTCACCATCTGCAGTGATCTGGAGCACCCCAAAATAAAGCCTCTTACTGTTTCCACTGTTCCCCCATCTATTTGCCATGAAGTGATGGGACCAGATGCCATGATCTTAGTTTTCTGAATGTTGAGCTTTAAGCCAACTTTTTCACTCTTCTCTTTCACTTTCACCAAGAGGCTTGTTATTTCTTCTTCACCTTCTGCCATAAGGGTGGTGTCCTCTGCCTATCTGAGGTTATTGATATTTCTCCTGGCAATCTTGATTCCAGCTTGTGTTTCTTCCAGCACTGCATTTTGCATGATATACTCTGCACATAAGTTAAATAAGCAAGGTGACAGTATACGGCCTTGACATACTCTTTCCCCTATTTGGAACCAGTCTTTTGTCCATGTCCAGTTCTAACTGTTGCTTCTTGACCTGCATACAGATTTATCAGGAGGCAGGTAGGGTGGTCTGGTATACCCATCTCTTGAAGAATTTTCCACAGTTTGTTGTGATCCATACAGTCAAAGGCTTTGGCATAGTCAATAAAGCAGAACTAGATGTTTTTCTGGAACTCTCTTGCTTTTTCAATGATCCAACAGATGTTGGCAATTTGATCATTGGTTCCTCTGCCCTTTCTGAATCCAGCTTGAACATCTGGGAGTTCACGGTTCACATACTGTTGAAGCCTGGCTTGGAGAATTTTGAGCATTACTTTGCTAGCATGTGAGATGAGTGCAATTGTGCAATAGTTTGAGCATTCTTGACATTGCCCTTCTTTAGGATTGGAATGAAAATTGACCTTTTCCAGTCCTTTTCCAGCAGGGGCCACTGCTGAGTTTTCCAAATTTGCTGGCATATTGAAGGTAGCACTTTAGCAGCAGCATCTTTTAGAATTTGAAACAGCTCAACTAGAATTCCATCACCTCTACTAGGTTTGTTCATCGTGATGCTTCGTAATGCCACTTGACTTCAGGATTTTAAATATAGGCGATCTGATATTGTTTAATGTATTGCTGAGGCTTTTTGCCATTTTTAGTCTGTGTTGCCCCACAGTCAAATGGGCCAGGGAGTTCAATAATTTTGAAATACCTCATTGGTTGTTTTATGAAGTTATGTCTCTTAGATGTTTTCACTCTGGTTTTTAAACTGTATTTTGATTGACTGTAGCTGATCATCACGGAGAATGAAATGGCAACCCACTCCAGTATTCTTGCCTAGAGAATTCCATGGACAGAGGAGCCTGGCAGGCTCCAGTCCATGGAGTTGCAAAGAGTCAGACACGACTGAGCAATTAACCCACACAGCTGATCATCAGACCAGGGTTCTTAAAATTATTCATGCCCTCCTTCTGTGACCCATTGCTCTAGGAAGGTTTATAGCTCTATGCCTACCCTATGCATCATCTTTTAAAAAAATATTTACTTATTTACTTGGCTGCGTCAGGTCTTAACTGTTGCACGCAGGATCTTTGCTGTGTCACGTGGGATCTTTCATTGTGCTGTGTGGGTTTAGTTGCTCCATGGGATGTGGGATCTTATTTCCCCAACCAAGGATCAGACCTGTGTCCCCTGCGTTACAGGCAGGTTCTTAACCACTGGATGATCAAGGATGTCCCTCTGTGCATTGTTGTCTATTAATATCTTGTATGTTATCAATGTCAGCAAAGGCTTGAAGCTTCCCACTGAGTTTAGCTGTTCCTCTCAAAGTTTGAAAAGTCAATATTCATTATCATTCAGTTAAAAATATATGCTGATTATCACTGTGATTTTTTTCCCTTGAACTTACAGGCTTTTAAAAATACTATTGACTAATGTCAGTCAAACGTGTGTTACTGGGTTATTGATCTCTGTTAAATTCCACTGTGGCCAGCTAACTACTCTGTAAGATTTTAATTCTTTGAAATTTGTAGAGACCTGCTTGTAATCGATTTTGGTAAAGGTTTCACATCAACCTAATGCTCTGATGTTTTCAAATGATATTTAACAGACTGATGAGATTGTCTCAGCTACGTCTCTGCTAGTAGACAGTGTGCTTCCTGGGTCTTCGTATGGCGCACAGGTGAGGTGCAAGAGATTGGATGGCCTAGGAATCTGGAGTGATTGGAGTGCCCTTCTTACCTTTACTACACAAGGTAGGTTTGTTAAGAGTCACTTCTGTTCACAGGGGAGTGTGATTCCTGAATTGCCTTTGGCATATTATACTTGTCTTAAAGTTTGTGGTGATAAATCAACAGGAGGAACACCATATTAACTTCTAATTTAAACTTTGAACAAGGTCATCCTTTAGTGAAAAGTTGTATGAGAGCTTCCTCATTTATATGGATTCATAGCAGTATCTTGCTGAATTACTCTTTCTTACTCAAAAGACAGAGTTGATATAAAAGTTCCAAATTTGTAAATTCAGAACACTGCTTGTACTGATGTTTCCTGAATTTACACTTGAAAATCAGATATACTTATTGGGTATAAGTTTTAAATATTAAAATTTTATTTGAATATTATATATGTTATATAATTAAGCAATTCTTTTCACTCCAGATGCTCGCTTTGCAAAGCTTTTACTTGCAGTTTTCATGTTTTTAAAATAATCTTTAACGTCAGAAAAACTGCAGTTTATTCACAGCTTCCTCATGGAGTTGAGGTGCATTGTTTTACATAGAGGCCCAGGAGTCTAACGGTGGTAACCCTGGCACAAGCCAGGCTGTGAATGCAGGAAGGCAGTTCATAGTTCTTTGACTAGTTTTCAATCTATCAAATGTGCAAAGTTATTCCCACTCAAACTTGTTCAGGTTGATAGTAGATACACGGAGAAAGCAAGTACCATGTAAACACTAAACCATGTAAACGTGTAAAACATGTAAAACACTAAACAGGCTTATTTATTAATTGCTTATTATTTAAAAAGCATTGATTGTTAAAAAGTAAGTATCAATAGTAGTTTAAAAGCACTGACTTTGGAGTCTGACAGAATTTTGTAGGAGTCCTGCCCACCCCCCTTATTTGGAAAGTTTCTTAACCTCCCTATACCTCAATTTCCTCATCTATAGAATAAGGAGTTTTTATATGGATAGAATGAAATGATGCACATAAAGTGCTTACTGCAGTGCCTGACTCTTAGTAAGCACTTGTGAAATAATGGATCATAGTTTATAAATATCTAGCTTGTAAATTGACAAACAATATTTAGAATGTCAAAGTCTAATGAAATTTAGAGGCTGACATGATACTTATCTAATTGCTTAGCATAAATAACACTGTGAGAAGAGCTAGAGTAAGTGCTAAGCATTAGAAGGGATTAATTCTCACTTGAAAAGTCAGGAACCTTGAGTGAACAGACTTAGAAGGCAGGGATTTCTCATCTCTATTCCTCAAATCACTATTGAGTATCACAGTGTGTGTCATAGGATGCTGAAAATTCAACTTTTGTTCTATCTTGAATTATATATCATTGATTAATAGGTCTTAATGACCAGCTGTGAAATACATAGAGTGGAGTGAATTAACAGCATCGAATTTCAATGAGTGTCCCATGGAGGTTTTTATACAATGGGATTGGGGGAAGTGGGTGGTGGGGTAGGGAAGTTGATAAGGGAGGTGGAGGCAGCAGCCCCTGCTCCCATTCTGAATGGCCTATAAGTTGTACCTGTATTTTGCTGTCTGGTGAAGTGTTTCTCTTCCACAAGAAAATGGCTTCATTCTTTGCTGTTATTGTTCTTAATAAGATCTGAGAACCTACCCTCGCTGAAGAAAAGGGAAATTCTAAAAGAACCATGATTGTTTTAAAGTTTTCTGATGTTCAAGTTATACGTTTATACCTTCCTACTATAATGATTCTTAGCAATGTTATGTATTCAGTTGGATTAAATGAAATCTTTGATCCAGAATAATAACTACTTGTATTACATTTCATATACAATTTTATTTTGGGTTGTTCAACTTAGGTTCTTAGACCTTCTGATGGACATATTTCTAGTTCTATTTTGCTTTAATAGAACTATTTCTAGTTCTATTAAACCCTTTTATACTTCTATTTCTTTCCTAGTTCATATCAGTATCTGTAGGATTAAATTTGCTTGGTTTATTAATATGTTGTATCATTTTTATGCTTTCATAATAAACCAGATATTTTAATATATACTATAAAACACATATGTATGCATGTATATGGCCTTTCATAGGCAAATATTATGTGTTTTGTTTACATGAAGGTAATAAAGGTATGTTTTGTTGAAAAGAAGCATTGCTAATTTATTTGCTTGTGCAGTATCCAATAATTGTTGTTCTTCAGTCACTGAAGAAATTCCTTGGTGGCTCAGATGGTAAAGCGTCTGCCTGCAATGTGGGAGACCTGGGTTTGATCCCTGGGTCGGGAAGATCCTCTGGAGAAGGAAATGGCAACCCACTCCAGTACTCTTGCCTGGAAAATTCCATGGACAGAGGAGCCTGGTAGGCTACAGTCCATGGGGTCACAAAGAGTTGGACACGACTGAGCAAAATCACTTGGTGCTGCATAACTCATTTTGAGTCACTAAGTAATGTCCAACTCTTTGTGACTCCAGGGACTGCAGCACTCTAGGCTTCCCTATCCTTCACTATCTCCCAGAGTTTGCTCAAATTCGTGTTCATTGAGTTAGTGATGCTATCCCATCCTCTCATCCTCTGCCACCTGCTTCTGCTTTTGCTTTCATTCTTTCCCAGCATCTTTTCCAGTGAATCAGCTATTCTCATCAGGTGGCCAAAGTATTCGGGCTTCAACTTCAACATCAGTCTTTCCAATGCATATTCAGAGTTAAATGATTTCCTTTAGGATTTACTGGTTTTATCTTCTTCCTGTCCAAGGGACTCTCAAGAGTCTTCTCCAGCACCACAGTTCAAAAACATCAATTATTTGGCGCTCAGCCTTCTTGATGGTCCAAGTCTCACATCCGTAGATGACTATGGAAAAATTATAGCTTTGACTACATGGACCTTTGTTGGCAAAGTGATGTCTTTGCTTTTTAATATGCCGTCTAGGTTTGTCATAGTTTACCTTCCGAGGAGCAAGCATCTTTTAATTTCTTGGTTGCAGTCACCGTCTGCAGTGATTTTGGATACCAAGAAACAATATTACCATTAATAGCTAGCCTTTTACTTATTCAACACAGATGTGTCCCTTTAGTGACTGTTGACATTCCAAACAGAAAAACCTGAAAATGAGGAATGAATGCAGACAGTGAGTAAACAGCTACCTCAAAGGCCAGAATTTGTTGATGTAGCAGAGAGTGTGAGGTTAAGCTTACTAATGTAACCAACTTGGATAGTTCAGATGCCATGAGTGATACCATTTGATTATCAAGGGAAAGACAGAAACTTGTCAAATAGAAAGTAGATTAGGACACCGGTGGAGAAGGCAATGGCACCCCTCTCCAGTACTCTTGCCTGGAAAATCCCATGGACGGAGGAGCCTGGTAGGCTGCAGTCCATGGGGTCGCTAAGAGTTGGACATGACTGAGGAACTTCACTTTCACTTTTCACTTTTCATGCATTGGAGAAGGAAATGGCAACCCACTCCAGCGTTCTTGCCTGGAGAATCCCAGGGACGGGGTAACCTGGTGGGCTGCCGTCTATGGGGTCGCACAGAGTTGGATACGACTGAAGCGACTTAGCAGCAGCAGCAGCAGGACACAGGTAGAGGGGAGGAGAGCTTATACACTTTAGCATCTCCCAAGCACATTTTCCTATTCCAGTATTATCTGCTGTAATGATGTAATATGTATTAAATCACAAATAAAAGGTAGAAGTAGATTGAGAACTCCTTCTTAAATAATAATATTGACACTTAAAGAGTGCTTCCTGTGTTTCAGGCACTATGTGCTTTGCACGTACTAACATTTTATCCTTTCAATGACCTGTGGGATAAGTACTGTTATCCCTCTTTTATAAATGAAGTTGAGAATTAGATAGAGTTAAGTACTTATAACAGTTGATACAATTACAAAATAGCCTAACTCCAAAGTTCATGTTTATAATCACCAGTAAGGCAATTAAGTGCATAATGTATAATTATACAAGATTTCTGGTAGCCCTAGAAATTGACCCTCAAAGCTAGTAAGCAGTAAATTTAATTATATAGGGCATTTTATTGGAATACCTCATTTCCTTCATGATTCCTGGTAAATGAGGTTTTAGCATTGCTTAGGTTTTTTGGTTTAGGTTTGCTGAGTTATGCTGGCTGCAATGTCTGCACCACACTTGAGACTTATTTCCTGAAAGCTGTGCAACAGCAAAGTATGTCTCCAAACTTGGGGACTTCCTATTCCTGTGTAAAGAGATTCGAATCCTTCTCCCTTAAGTCTAGTTACTTAATATGATTAGGTTCACTACCATTGTTCACTGTCCAGCAAACAGAAACATTCCATGAGATTGAGGCGTTAATTTACTTAGAATGTGTTATCACACCTGTTTTATTATTTCCAAACACTTAAAGGTTACTTGATGTAAATATTGCTGCAGACAGAATACTAATTCTCAGGACCTTTGTAACTGCTACATTTTATTCATTAATGCATTTAAGCTGTACCTACCAAGTGCATAGTTAATGAAGCATTGACTATTCCTAGTCAAGGAATTCTTATGGATTCTTTTAGAGTGAATTTAATAGGTTCTTTCTCTATAGCTGCTGGGAGATGCTTTTCAAGGAAAACCCAGGACCTTCCCAGAACTTATGAATATTGCAATTTACATACTAAAAACAATTTTGGAAGTGCTGAATTCCTGTAGTAACTTTATTAACTGCATTCTTGTTGCTATGAAAGAAGAGGAGAAACACATGTTAGATAATATCTACATTTCTTGTGCAGCTCTTATACCAGGTTAGAGAAAATACTTTTTTCTTAAAGAAAAATAGGTAATCTGCTCCAAGAATTAAAAAATCTATTTTATGGAGCTATGATAAAGACACGCATTTTAAAATAATTTATCTAAAATGTTTGATTCATGATTTATGTTCTTTTGAGTAATTTACTAATATTTGTCAGTAGAATTTCCTTTTTAAATAGAATTCATTAATGCAGATCCTGTAAAGGTATTGATATTTGGTCATGGGAAGAAAATCATTATTGTTGTTTTAATTTACAAACTGTTGTATAGTAGTATCTCACATGAGAATAAAAGATAGATATATTTATATTATTTTAAAAACTAAACAGTCAGCACATATCAATTTCACATTTGTTCAATGTAAATTTTATAGATCATCAGGTTTTTAATAACTTGTTTTTAAAGCTATTTTAGCATTTAATTACATGAAAATGCTGTGACTTTAATCCTGTTTTTCAATTAAGTCTTAGGCTTCAATTTCAAAGTGAAATGCTTTGAGCTTTTTATTATCTTTCAAATTAAAGCGTCAATTTAATTTTGGAAATCTTATTTGTACTCTTTTTTAAAAAACTGAATTGAGACTTTTGAGGCAGTTGGTAATGAGGTGTGTGGTAAGTAAGTAATTACCAGTGAAGCCTGAGTGCCGCCCTAGGTGAGATTCATAAATATAAGGCCTAACTTCTGTCCAGTAATTTCATGCCATGAAGTTTTTTCCTGTTTATACTTGACTGTAGACATAGCAAATGCAAATATCTTCTATGGATTCGGAGGTTAGCATGCTATTACAGAAAAGAGAAAAATAATAAGAACTAATCAAAGTTTTTGGATTTGTTTTGAGGGTAATTCAAAGGATATATATGGAAACAGATATTCATATTCCCTCAGCAGAAAATAGCTTACCTTAAATTTTACAACTGAAATATCCTGTTTTCGTAATGCACTATGGCAGAAATAATTTGTTCCTGTGTAAACATTCATTTACTTTTATTCTGTTTCTGATTAAAAAATAGAGACTTAACTATGGCTTCAGGTGGCGCAATGGTAAAGAATCCACTTGCCAGTGCAGGAGACATGGGTTTGATTCCTGGATCGGGAATATAAGTGGCAACCCACTCCAGTACTCTTGCCTGGAGAATTCCATGGACAAAGGAGCCTGCAACAGTCCATTGGTCACAGAGTCGGAGACGACTGAGCACACAAAGAAAAAGAAAATGTTTCCAGTAATAGGAGACTGAAACAGTACTACGGAATAGTGCATAGGTGTTAAGAATAATATTTTAGAGAAATATTGATTCCCCTTGTCCTCGCCACATGACACTGGCACTGAATACTTAAAATGATGTTACAGAACAGTATTTGCAGTTTTGTCTGCCTTGGTGCATCATTGATTTTACGTTTCCTAACAAGTTTTCATATTTAAAGCTTATTTCTCTACTCGCTTACTTGAAATTTTCATGTATTCAAATACGAGAAGGGCTATCACCATTTATTCTTCAGGATTTTGCTTTGTAGGGATTTGATTTGAGAACCTGCCTAAAGTTTGCTGATTCTGAAAGCAGAGTCTGATGGAAGACATGCCATGGTAGAATTAGACTATATTTCATTTTCACTAATTTTCTGCCTATCAGCAAGTGACAGTTATTCACTAAAACATATTTTATAATGAATAAATCTCTGTTCTTAGAAAATTCTGAAGGCATTTATGGGCATTCAAGTCATTTGAGAATGAGAATGCTTGGGATGCTTACTAACTATACATGAATGGACAGCTACAGTTCTGCAGTCTCTCAGCACACTCATTTTATTTGGGGCAGTATAATCCTGAATGCCTGGTGAATCCTTTTTGCGTGGTATCAATTACTTACGTGATGTTTTCTTTCTTGATCTCATATCATATCTTTCTTCCCCCATTACAGATGTCATATATTTTCCACCTAAAATTCTGACAGCGGTTGGGTCTAACATTTCTTTTCACTGTATCTATAAAAATGAAAAGAAGATCGTTTCCTCAAAAAAGATTGTTTGGTGGTTGAATTTAGCTGAGAAAATTCCTCAAAGCCAGTATGACGTTGTGGATGACCATATTAGCAAAGTTACTTTTCCCAACTTGAATGCAACCAAACCCCGAGGAAAGTTCACCTATGATGCAGTGTACTGCTGCAATGAGCAAGAGTGCCACCATCGCTATGCTGAGTTATATGTGATTGGTAAGAAGCCCAGGCTTGTCTTCTTTTTTCCCATGAGGTACACTTTTATTATGGACTCTATCTTAGAGTTCCATTGAAGATGCTAAGGAAATTGTATTTTCATTAAAAAATGTTTTGGTGTTTTTGCTTTATAGTAATATTTTAATGTGTTTTAAATAGATGTCAATATCAATATATCATGTGAAACTGATGGGTACTTAACTAAAATGACTTGCAGATGGTCACCCAATGCAATCCAATCACTTGCAGGAAGCAATTTGCAGCTGAGGTATCATAGGTATGTATTATTTTTGTTATTTTTTTTTTCTGTGGATATGGTGAGATAAACATTTCTTATAAAAATGTCATGATAGTGATACTCTTGTAGTATCCTCTTTCCTCCTGAAAGAGGAAAGTAGAATATACTTAATTAGGAAATTTTTGAGGAGTTAAATAAATTGGTGATTCTTGAAAAAATTCACACACAAAAAAAGTTGTAATTTGTTTTTATGTCATTGTTTTTTCCTGATGATCAGTTAATTCTCCACAATTGCATTTAATGTGGAGAAATAATTAATGTGTAGTTAATGAATGAAATCCCCAAAACTAATGTCTATACATTTTTAATTTGACTTGGAGAATTGACTGAGGAAAATATGAAGGATTATAGAAGCCTCATATCATTTGCTGAAGATTAAGGTTTTAGAAAAAATTGGAGGTAGTGGCACAGAGATTGTGAGAGACAATATGAATGGTTTTTATAAATAGGTAAGATTATTTTTTTAATTGAACTATAGTTGATTGACAATCTTGTGCTAGTTTCAGGTGTGCTGCAAAGTGATTCAGTTATGTCTATATATATGTGTGTGTGTGTGTATCTATTCTTTTTCAGATTCTTTTCATTATAGGTTATTATAAGATACTGAATATAGTTCTCTGTGCTATATAGTAAATCCTTGTTGTTTATCTATTTTATAAATAGTAGTATGTATCTGTTAATCCCAAACTCCAAAATTATTTATTTCTTCCCTCCTTTCCCCTTTGGTAACCATAACTTTGTTTACTTCACAATGATTAAACTATTCTAGTAAAGAGTAATTTCATTTGTTCTTTACCCTTATATGTTTTAAAAAGAATTCAAGTTTATTGTCTTCCTATAGTATTCTCCTTCTCTCTATAAGTGCTTTTATCTAAAATGTGTCAATTAGGACAAGATAGACATATTTTAATTTTTATAATACTCTTTAGTAATTATCAAGAACATGTATACTCTTAAACACCCTGTCTCCATTTGTATCAGGACTTTTAGTTTTATATCTTGTGCTCATTTATTCTTAGAATCTAAAGTTTCTACTTGAAAAATCCATTTTCTCAAATAATGTGTTCTGATCTATTCCTTTTGCTACCAATCTATTCTTATGTAGTATTAGAAAAAACAGGGCAATTTCTTCATCTCTCATGTGGGAATAATAGCTGTCTTCATCTTACCTGATATGAGTACTTTAAAATCAATAGAATGTTCACTGTATACCACATTACTTTTGTAATCTCTTTACTTTCTTTCCATGACATTTTCAGTGGCATTTGTGGATGACTGTTCTCTAAGCATTTGAGTCATTTATCTTCCTAGTATTTTCAGAAGAACCATGAAACTAGCTGGTCAAGATTTTTAACCTCTCTAAGCTTCATTTTCCTTATCTGTACAATGGAACAAATAATAGGACTTGAAGGGTTTCTGTGAAAATTAATAATATCTTATTTAATTATAATTAAGTGATATGATTTCTTCTGGTAAATATTCAATAAATGTTTGTATCTATCATAATGATAACGATGCTAATCTTTGAATTCCAAGCGGACTGCTAATGTGCTTTTGTACAAGATGATGACTCCTCATCCCACTCTCTCATCTAACCTCACCCATCACAGGCTTTCACACACACATACACAAACTCACACATGGTTGTAATTTTGAGGAAATAGGAAGAAAAAGGTGTCACAAAAAATGGAAAATAAGGGACAGAAGAATATAGATTTTCCATTTTCACATAACCTCCTTACCCCCATTCCTAAGGAAATAGTAACTGCTACTTTTAGCACTTAACTACTATATTTAAAGCAAATAATGGCAGAAGAGTTATTTCAAAGAAGAGGTGAAATGCTTTATATTCTCTAAGGTATAGTGTTGATTGGGATGTGGTGATAAAAATATTTTCTTAGTTTTCTTCTCTGAGAAAATAAGTGATATGTCTGACTATATGCCTGCATGCTCAGTCGTGTCCAACTCTTTGCAACCTCATGGACTGTAGCCCATCAGGCTCCTCTACCCATGGGATTCTTCAGGCAAGAATACTGGAGTGGGTGCCATTTCCTTCTCCAGAGTATCTCCCCAACTCAGAGGTTGAACCCATGTCTCCTCTGCACTGGCAGGTGAATTCTTTACCACTGGGTCACTTGGGAAGCTCACCTGACTATACGATCCATATATAAGTCAAGAATTGGTATTATTTTAATTGTATTGCTTTGAACTAGAATATATTAGGGAAATGTCAATTAAGATATAATTTACTATCAATTATGTTTTCAATTTGTGGTAGAATTTAAAGTGCAAGGAATTTATCTTTCTTTCCATCTCAGGAATGTCCCATTACCACTTATGATCTTTATTTTAAAAATTCAATCACTGAGCTATATTAGCATAGCTTCCAAAGTGGTGTAAGTCCTGTCTCTAATTGGATCCTTCTCTCCTTATTAGAAAATTGTCATTTACTTCAATTGCATACCCACTTACTGTCAAGCGAAATATTTAATAAATGTTTTCTATTTTAATGGAAAGATTGTAATATAGCTGGGAATTCAAAAATGCCTTTTCAATAAGAACAACTACTTTTAGATGGAGCAAAAACTACGTATTTTAAACAACAAGGAAGTCTTCTCAGATATCTTATTGCTTTCATCATTGTTGTATACTTATTGATTGTTTTTTTATCTTTTAAGGAGCAGCCTGTACTGTTCTGATGTTCCATCTATTCATCCTGTATCTGAACCCAAAGATTGCCACTTGCAGAGAGATGGTTTTTATGAATGCATATTTCAGCCAATCTTTCTATTATCTGGTTATACAATGTGGATTAGAATTAATCACACGTTGGGCTCACTGGACTCTCCACCAGCTTGTGTCATTCCTGATTCTGTGGGTACGTCAAAAACTATATGTATGTCTTCATTTTTATTAGCAGATTTGGATTCAGACTGATTCAGGGTAACAGTTAAATTTTGCTATTTTCTGATCACACTAGATTAAAAAATTATTTTCCTATTTGCAGTGGGATTGAAAAGGCAATCAGCCTTAGACAATTTTACAATTTTTATTTTACTTATAGCACAATTTTTAATAATAGGAATATGTTTAGAACATAATTTGCTGAGTTATATTGGTTACTGGGTTTGAAATTTGGTACTAATATTATTCTAAATAATACACTATTTTATGTTTTTTCTCAATATACATATGGCAACATCTGATGTTTTTAATTTAAAAGTTTAATTTGGATGTTCTGATGGTTTTTGAAATCTGAGTAGTCATAACTCAAAGCTTAAATTTGTAAGGCTGGGTAGGAAGCAGAAGGATTCAAAATAACTCAAGTGAAATAAAGAGAAAATAATCAAGACGATGACATCCACCATAGTATTTTAAAAAGATATTTTTATTTCAAAGGACAAAGAGAACCCTTGGAAATTTTGGTATATTGCTCCAAGTATCACTGTGAAATCTTTGAAAAATGGCCCATTTATGATTCTCTGGCAAAGACAGAAGAGTATCTTTTGATGCTGTATACTATTTTGTTGGGAAATTATACCAAAAATTAATATTGGTCCATTGTACTTTCAGATAATTAATACATATCTGACTTCAAATCTAAATTTTATTAGATACAGGATGAAATTGTCATAATCAAAAAAGTTTTCTTTCAATATGAAGTCCCAATTAATTGATCTGCCCTCTTCAGGCCCCTCACTAGTTTGGTTCCATTTTAAGTGATTTTATCGTAAGGAGTACTTATCTGATACTAAATATCCTAGGGTAGCAAAGAACTCTTCTACACCCCTCCCCACAAACATGCACAGATACACCCTCGCATCTATTATGTGACAATTGCAACATGGATTCAGTTTGATATCTGAGGAGAACATAGGCAAAACACTCTCCGACATACATCACAGCAGGATCCTCTATGACCCACCTCCCAGAATATTGGAAATAAAAGCAAAAATAAACAAATGGGACCTAATTAACCTTAAAAGCTTCTGCACATCAAAGGAAACTATTAGCAAGGTGAAAAGACAGCCTTCAGAATGGGAGAAAATAATAGCAAATGAAGCAACCGACAAACAACTAATCTCAAAAATATACAAGCAACTCCTACAGCTCAACTCCGGAAAAATAAACGACCCAATCAAAAAATGGGCCAAAGAACTAAATAGACATTTCTCCAAAAAAGACATACAGATGGCTAACAAACACATGAAAAGATGCTCAACATCACTCATTATCAGAGAAATGCAAATCAAAACCACTATGAGGTACCATTTCACACCAGTCAGAATGGCTGCAATCCAAAAGTCTACAGATATCTGAACAGTTTTTGATGTTACTTTTTTCAGTACTAATATAAGGCATTTAAGTTGGACTTAATATTGCCTACTATATACTAGAAGACACTGTGAAAATTCAACTTTGGGAATGACAGCTCCTCATTTTACTAGCTTTGTTAACTTGGGCTAGTTGCTTAAATGCTCCGAGACTATTTAATCATGTATAAAATGTAGAAAATTCCTTCTTCCCTAAGGTCGGTATTCTGGGGATCACGTGAACTATTGTACTTCAAATCATTCCTTGTACAAACTAGGCATTCATGGAATATATAGATGTGATGTGCACATGATTCAGTCAAGTGCAATCACAGATTTAATGCCTAAGGGTCTTTTGGAAGCTCATACTTCTTTTCTTGAGGAGGAATTATTAATACCTTTTCAAAAGGGGAAAAATATGTCATCATACTGGTTGGTGAAGAATGTCTTCTTGACATATGAAGAACTGAATAAGCATGAGATACTGAGTAATAATAAGAAAAGTTTAGGAGTTTTGGTTATCCACAGTCTGAAGAAGTATTGTGGATGAAATCTGGAGCTTCAAATGTTCACACTATAGTGATTATGCTTTGAGATATTAGTTCCCAAATACATTGAGTTTGAGTAATGTCTTTTACTATTTTTTAAAAAATCTCTTGCCATCTGGTTCTCTTTGCCTTCGTTTCTACCTTTAAAAAACTTATTTTCCTCAGACTGTAGAGAACCAAAGCTTTACTCTGCAAGACTACCTCTGACCTTAACCTAAAAATACCTTTTAACAAACAGCAGAAAAGTTTGAAACCACATGTGTGGAAATGGATGCACTGTATAGTTTTTTGCTTTTAATTAAAGTTCTATATAGAACAGAGTTTGCTATTAAATTTCTTATGTGTTCAGTATGGTATCTTTTGCATGCGGAGACAATAGCTCCATTTCTAATCAGGTCTTACTATTAATTTGGAGAGTGACATGGACAATGAATTGACCTTTTTTCAATCAATAGCTCTATTTGCAAAATAGACATAATCTTTTTCTTATGTATCACATACAGTTGTAAGGAATAAAATGAGACAATGAATGAGAAAATTTTAAGAAAGAGATGTTGCTTTATAAATAGAAGGTATGGAAGATTATTGTTGCTAAGTTGTATCTGACTCTTTATAACCATATGGACTACAACCTGTCAGGCTTCTCTGTCCATGGCATTTCCCAGGAAAGATACTGAAGTGGGTTGCCATTTCCTTCTCCAGAGTATCTTCCTGACCCAGGGATTGAACTTCCATCTCCGGCTTGGCAGCTGGATTCTTTACCACTGAGCCTCCTGGGAAGCACAATGGAAGATTATAAAATCATAATAACATTTAAAAACATTGTTACTGTTTAAATTACTGTTACATAATACTTTAAATTTTTTTCTAGTGAAACCACTGCCTCCATCCAGTGTGAAAGCAGAGATTACTGTAAAAATTGGATTATTGAAAATATCTTGGGAAAAGCCGGTCTTTCCAGAGAATAATCTTCAGTTCCAGATTCGCTATGGTTTAAGTGGAAAACAAGTACAATGGAAGGTATTTTTTACCTGGAAATTTCTTCAGCTTGCCTCACTAAATATTATTTCTTATAACTGTTTAAGAATTTTATTGCAT
This sequence comes from Bison bison bison, assembly GCF_000754665.1. NCBI lineage: Eukaryota > Metazoa > Chordata > Mammalia > Artiodactyla > Bovidae > Bison > Bison bison. The sequence goes on from NW_011494862.1 coordinate 767,541, forward strand.
AAGATTTATTTTACTGGCATAAAAATACATCCTCCTGTATTCTGTAGTTCTTTTTGTTAAATTTTTGTTGTTGTTGAATCGCTCAGTCATGTCCGACTCTTTGCAATCCCACTGACTGCAGCACAACAGGCTTCCCTGTCTTCCACTATCTCCCGGAGTTTGCCTAAGTTCTATCCATTGAGCTGCTAACCCTTTCAAGGAATGAAATGTCCTGTGACTGAGCATTTCCCAAGGTGTGTTTTATAGAACATTGATCCCATAAAATGTTTCTTGAACAAAGATCACATTAAATAAAGTCTAGGAAACCTTGCATCACTAGTGTAGCATCATGATACTTTGCATGTTAAAGGTTTGGAGAAGTCCTGAATTTAAGAAACACTTGTGACTTCATTTCATCCTGTTTCTCAAACTCATTTTACCAAGGAATCTCTTTTCTTCTAACACACATATTCAATGGGACAGAGTTTGGAAGCTGCTTTTATCAAACAACCGGAATGACACCCACAGTGGCAAGTGAATATATGATACCCCTTGTGTTTTGGCTTTCTGACATCAGCCTGCAAAACCTAGAAATAGCAGGAGCTCCCATTATGTCTAGATCACAGTGATTTCAGCTGAATGTGACAGTTTACCTACTTATTGAAGAGACTGAATATCAGACAGGCCCTGTAGAGTAGGCCATATCTAACCACTAGGTTAAAATTATTAAAAGTCTGTGGACAGAGGTTAGCACTAGGGTAAGAGGGTGATTGGGAAATGAGGTTGCAAGAGAACTCTTGTCCTACCTAGTCTTGTCATGAGATGGAAACAACAAGATGCTAAGGCAATCCTTAACTTGAAGGAACTCACATTGCAAGCCTAGTAAATTTCTAAAGTCAGAAAACACAAAGTCAGTTCTCTCTTAGTTTTGGAATAGTGTTAGAGTTTAAAATAAAATGCACCTCAGAGTTTTTAGCTACATATGTGTTAGTAATAATTTAGCTACATATGTGTCTAATGATTTGACTTATTTTACAGATGTTTGAGGTATATGATGCAAAATTAAAATCTGCCAGTCTCCCAGTGCCAGACCTCTGTGCAGTCTATACTGTCCAGGTGCGCTGTAAGAGGCTAGATGGACTGGGATATTGGAGTAATTGGAGTACTCCAGCCCACACAGTTGTCATGGATGTGAAAGGTCTGTAGAGATTTTGTGAATGTGTCTTAAAAATGCCTAAGTATGTGCTTCAAATATGACTGAAAGATAATCCTTCTAAGATCATATGTACAACTTGGGCTCCTTGTCATTTTGCAGTTCCTATCAGAGGACCTGAATTTTGGAGACTAATTAGTGAAGACACCACTAAAAAAGAGAGAAATGTCACTTTGCTTTGGAAGGTATTCCTGATTTTTATGTTATTTAAAATTTTACTTCTGTATCCTGAAAGATTTGCTTCATTGTAAAAAGATTTACTCAATAATACCATCTTTTGTAAACTCTGCAATCCCAAATTTATTTCTGTTTGAAGATGTTGATTACAGAGAGCCGAGATGTAGAGTGGAGGAAGCACTGGTCTGGAGTTTGGAGGCTTTAATTCTGTTTTTGGCTTGACATGGTGTAGTTAATCAGTGCTATGTTGACAGTCACTTAGACCTTTCACCCGCAGTTCCCTCATCTCTATCAACATAAGATTGGACTGGATACTATCTAGTGTTCCTTCAAGTCCAAAAAATCCCATTAGTGTTTAATCCTAACCAGAGTAAACATGGCCTTCCCTACATACCTCAAGGACATTGAGATTGTTCTTTCTGTATGATGGCAAGTATACAACAGATATTTCTAAAAACAATGAGTATAGAACTTAGCAATTTTGAAAGCATTCTTTCTCCCAAATGAATTGATTTCTGTCCCAAGTGAATGTATTTTTTTTGTTAGAATCTTCAGGGGATACAAACATTCAGTCCTTACAAACATCATTTGTCATTAGGGAAATCCATACTAGAACAACAATAAGACACAATACATACTTTTTAGGGTGGTTAAAATCCAAAAAACTCACAATAAATTGCTGACTAGAATGTGAAGCAACAGGAACTTTTATCCTTTGCCGGCGGTAATGCAAAATTGCACAACCACTTTGGAATATAGTTTGATAGATTCTTATAAAAAAACTTTGGTACTTTCATATAATGGAATAATGTGTGTGTGCTAAGTCTCTACAGTCCTGTCTGACTCTTTGTAACGCTATGGACTGTAGCCCACCAGGCGCCTCTGTTCATGGGATTCTCTGGAAAACAATGAGTTGAGTGGGTTGCCATGTTCTCCTCCAGGGGATCTTCCTGACCCAGGGATCAAACCTGCATTTCTTAGCATTGGCAGGCAGGTTCTTTACCATTAGTGCTGCCTGGGAATAATATTCAGTGATAAAAAGAATATAAAGCCACAAAAGATATGGATGAGTCTTAAATGAATGTTGCTAAGTGCTAGAAGCCTGTGTAAAGGGCTACATTATAATTCCACTTAGATGACATTCAAGAAAAGATAGATGTAACTATCAGATCAGATCAGTCACTCAGTCGTGTCCGACTCTTTGCGACCCCATGAATTGCAGCACGCCAGGCTTCCCTGTCCATCACCAACTCCTGGAGTTCACTGAGACTCACGTCCATCGAGTCAGTGATGCCATCCAGCCATCTCATCCTCTGTCGTCCCCTTCTCCTCTTGCTCCCAATCCCTCCCAGCATCAGAGTTTTTTCCAAAGAGTCAACTCTTTGCATGAGGTGGCCAAAGTACTGGAGTTTCAGCTTTAGCATCATTCCTTCCAAAGAAATCCCAGTACTTTGGCCACCT
>NW_011494862.1:770576-794991 GCF_000754665.1 Bison bison bison
ACCATCTGCAGTGATTTTGGAGCCCAGAAAAATAAAGTCTGACACTGTTTCCACTGTTTCCCCATCTATTTCCCATGAAGTGATGTAACTATAGAGACAGCAAAAAGATCAATGGTTTCCAGGTGTTTGGTTGATGGGGAAATGTTTGAATGGGTGAAGAACAGGGGATTTTTTATGATGGTGAAATTATTTGGTATAATATTGTCCTAGTGAGTACATGCTGCTGCTGCTAAGTCACTTCAGTCGTGTCGGACTCTGTGCGACCCCATAGATGGCAGCCTACCAGGCTCCCCCGTCCCTGGGATTCTCTAGGCAAGAACATTGGAGTGGGTTGCCATTTCCTTCTCTAGTGTGTGAAAGTGAAAAGTGAAAGTGAAGTCGCTCAGTCGTGTCTGACTCTTAGCGACCCCATGGACTGCAGCCTACCAAACTCCTCCGTCCATGGGATTTTCCAGGCAAGAGTACTGGAGTGGGGTGCCATTGCCTTCTCCGAATGGAAGATTATTCAGCACTAAAAAGAAATGAGCTATCAAAGTCATAAAAAGGCATGAAGGAACCTCAAATTTAGTATGACTAAATTTAAAAAGACAATATGAAATGGCTATGTACAGTATAATTCCAACACTACTACATGCTGCATAGCCTTATGTATTTCTAAAAATTCATAAAACCCTATAGCATAAAGAGAAAACCTTAATGTATGCAAATTAAAGAGAAATCATTAGGAGGTTGGAGAATCCTAGAATGGAGTTCAGGCTGCAACAAGAGAATCTAACTGTACTACAAGTGTATGAAACAACCTCACTGAAGGAGTTGGGCAAAAAAGGTCCAGGCCTAGGCAACCTTTTTAATGAGTAGATTTTTAAGAATGAAGTCAAAAGGAACTATACATAACCACTGTATTCTAGTTGGTAAAGTCATTTTTCTCACAAGGTATGGGTTAACAGTTTTGGTATCATTCAGTTCAGTTCAGTTCAGTCGCTCAGTTGTGTCTGACTCTTTGTGACCCCATGAATCGCAGCACGCCAGGCCTCCCTGTCCATCACCAACTCCCAGAGTTCACTCAGACTCACGTCCATCGAGTCAGTGACGCCATCCAGCCATCTCATCCTCTGTTGTCCCCTTCTCCTCCTGCCCCCAACCCCTCCCAGCATCAGAGTCTTTTCCAATGAGTCAACTCTTTGCATGAGGTGGCCAAAGTACTGGAGTTTCAGCTTTAGCATCATTCCTTAGATATATAAATTGGAATTGAACAATTAAGTACTGGATGATGGATGGTAAGAAGGACTCAAGTTTGTTACTGTTTAACTGATTATAGATAAGCAAAGAATGATCCATGTGGTAATGGGCTAGGGTATGAACTCATGTTTAGCTTAATATGGATACAGATAGATTCACATAGAAATTTTCAGTGGGAAGAACCTCCAACCAAGAATACTCTACCCAGCAAGACTCTTGTTCAGATTTGATGGAGAAATCAAAAGCTTTCCAGGCAAGCAAAAGTTAAGAGAATTCAGCAATATCAAGTCAGCTTTATAACAAATGATAAAAGAGGTTCTCTAGGCAGGAATCACAAGTGAAGGAAAAGACCTACACAAAATAAACCCTAAACAATTAAGAAAATGGTAATAGATCATACATATCAATAATTACCTTAATGTAAATGGGTTAAATGCACCAACCAAAAGACAAACTGCCTGGGCAGATGAAAACATATGCATGCATGCACTTCCACTTACCATATCACTCTACTTAACCCCCTAAATTGTATGTAATTATTTTATATTGTTAGGGTAATTATGTTTCCATTACAGCTTGTAATTATAGTTCTCTTTTCTCTTTTGTCTGGCTATTGATTGAGAAATTTTCATAGATATGTGTATATATAGATATAATACACACACATGCATTTCCTTAATCTGTCAACCGAGAAAGCCATATTCTGGTAGTAAGCAACATTCTCAGATTTGTTTCTAGTACTATTCTCCAGTAAAGAAACTAAGGCTCTGTGAAAAAATGCTTGGTAATAGGTCTGGGGCAGGAAATACACAAGATGAGCCTAGAGTAACTTGCAGGACTAGAAAGTAAGGAGGTTTACCATCAATTTTACTTGAGGGTTACAAAAGTAAACATTTGTATATGAAAACTGACAGGTTGTTTAAAAACAAAATGCAACCTAGGTATGATTTTTCATTTATTTCTTGCTGTGCTGTGCTTAGTCGCTCAGTGGTGTCCAACTCTTTGTGACCCCATGGACTGTAGCCTGCCAGGCTCCTCTATCCATGGGGATTCTCCAGGCAAGGAGTGGGTTGCCATGCCTTCCTCCAGGGGACTTTCCCAACCCAGGGATTGAACCCAGGTCTCCCATGTTGCAGGCGGATACTTTACCGTCTGAGCCACCAGGGAAGCCCTTATTTCTTGCAGTGGCTGCTAATATCTTCTCACCACCTACCCAGGTTCTTCCAAGACCTGCAGGGATATAGTTATGTGTGTTTGTATTTATGTTTCTCAATTTCTGACTTTTAGAAGAAGAATCTCAATGACAAAAAATGAGAAGCACTGCTCTAGTCTGTTGTGTAGTGTCAAGCTTGCTAAAGGCTGACAAGGTATTAGTAGCACTTAAATCTTACCTGAAACAGGTGAAGGTGATGGCAAAGTGGGATGTATTGTTAATGCTCTGTAGGATGGAAGGATAGAATTGTACTAAGAATGTATTTTACACTGGCATCTCGGTGACCTGGTATGATTTTTTTAACTACAGGACAGACTTTCTGGGGTGCCTTGTACACTGTCCTGATGCTCTCTGTGACTTGTAGTGTCAGCATGTCATGGGAAGAAAAAAAATGAACAGTCTTACTAAGATTGATAGAAGCGGTGATTAATTTCTTTTCAGCTCTTTCTCATTTCTGCTTTACAGAAACAAAGGGTTACTCCTTTTTTTTTGCTTTTTAGATGAAGAAATGCTCAACTCCCCATTAGTCTTTCTTTTCTCTAAAATTAGAGTGAAACTTCCTGGTAGAAAAGTATCCTATTTATAATCCATACTTCATTATCTTCAAGTGATTTATTCTCTGAGTCTTAAAGAAAAAAAAAATCCATAAGGAGAAAACAAGTTTCCCATGTTCCATAGTCACCCAGACAGCTTCAGGGAGACTGTCAGAGCAGCCCACACTTCAGCCTTGAATTCATCAGAGGTTGCTCTGGTCTGGCCCCTGCCTACCAATGGGAAATGTTTAATCAGAGTTCCAGGAGCTCGGCTTGTATAAAAAGCACTGTAGCCCTTCAGCTAATCAACTTTTGTGTTTACTGTAGCCCCTGATGAAAAATGACTCATTGTGCAGTGTAAGAAGATATGTGGTAAAACATCATACTTCCCACAATGGAACGTGGTTGGAAGATGTGGGAAACCACACTAAACTCACTTTCCTTTGGACAGAGCAAGCACATTCTGTTATGGTGCTGGCCATCAATTCAATTGGTGCTTCTTCTGCAAATTTTAATTTAACATTCTCACGGGCTATCAGCAAAGGTAAGAAAAGGTATAGGGTATTAAACCTGTGCTCCTTTTAATATTTAATCTTTGCAAACCCCTCCCATTCTAAATGATCTTCCAAGAAGCTTACAATTCCCTGAATCAGTCTCTTTTTTACCTTTTATCTCTGTTTTGTCTAAAAAACAATGTAAGTGTATATCCTGATTATGTGACGTGGTCCTTGGGTTTTCACATGGTAGAACATTGTTGAAATAGTATTGTAATAAATGTGAATGTTCTGATAAATCTAAAACTTAAAACTTCTGGGCCAGTGTGGGTTGTAGGTGAATGAATCTCTCTCTCTCTCTTTATATACGTATATACATATGCATATAATGAGTCCATATATATACACACACATATATTAATAGGTAAAATACACATGTGTGTGTCATATATACTACATATACATATGTGATAGTATAACATTAGATAGGTACAAGTAATTGCTTAGATTTGAAAATAACTTGTATTTCATTTAATATGTGATGAACCCTCATATTAATTTTGATATATTTGATTAATCAAGGAATTAAGAACCACTTTATATAGGAGCTTGTATAGTATATTCAAAGTATAATTTTTAATGAAAAATTCAAATTTCACTTCCCTCTACTAATCATGTACCTTCCTGAAATATTTGCTTATTGCTTTACTTAGATGTGTCCTATCCTTTTTTTTAGTTCTCAGAATACTTTCTACCTTTTCTATGCTATTTTATATCCTGCCTTGTATAGTAATTACTTGTGTACATATAGTGTAAACTTTATGTAAGTTTCACAGCATTTGCACTGTATTTTACACTTAAAATATTCTCAATCAATATGTTCTATTAATAGAAATATTTGTTTAATGCTGCACTATGCTAGGTGGTAGAAATTCGAATGTGGGTAAAATTATAATGGTCTCACAGACTTCAATAGATGAGACAGACTTTAATCAAATAATCATATAAGTTAATGCCTATTTACAAACTGAGATGCATGTCCCTAGGAAAGGAATATAATTTTATAAAAGAAAAAATATAGGAGCCTAAACCAGTATTGAGGGTCAGAGAAGTTTTCTTGAGGATGCGGTATAGGAATTAAACTTCCATGAAAGGTGGGAAGAAGAGCTCCCCTGAGAGAGGAACAGTCTGACCAAAAATCCTGCGGTCCAGGAGAGGACATGAAGGAGGATCACCAGGGGCGTGTGTGTGTGTGTGTGTGTGTGTGTGTGCAGCAAAGCCGGCAGATGTGCTGAGACACGGCCCTTGGGGCATTGTAGGTGTGATGAGAATTTTGTCCTCACTTGTGGAAGTCTGGAGGTTTTGAAGTGGGACTCTGTGCAGAGGGTGTTAAAATGATTAGTTTTATACTTTGAAAGCATGATTCCATCAGTGGGAGAGAAGAGTTGGGGGGAATTAGGATGATTAATAGGCATGTACATTACTACAGAAGAGAACATCTTTTGAACATATCCGATTTGGATTTTAGGTAGAATCTTATTTATCGATAGCATATATTTCCACATCTCTCTGCTTATATGACTTCTGTGATACAAAAATAATTGCCATGTTTTATATTTATTTGTGTAAATATCTTCTTTCTCTTCCTTCTTCCTTTTTCACTAAGTTTTATGTTTCTAAAGACAATTTGGAGATTTTCATTCATTTTGAAGTTAAAAATAAATTTCCTTCTTTTCCCCTCAGTAAATATCGTGCAGTCACTCAGTGCTTACCCTTTAAACAGCAGTTGTGTAATTCTTTCCTGGATGCTGTCACCCAGCGACTACAATCTGATGTATTTTATTCTTGAGTGGAAAATTCTTAATGAAGACAGTGAAATTAAATGGCTTAGAATCCCTTCCTCTGTTAAGAAGTATTATGTCCATGGTAAGCTTACTGTATTTTGAAAAGTTTTTCCTATGGGTTAATATGACTCTACAGATTATTAATTCAAATAACACAGTTAATGGAAACTTCAAAAATATAGATAATCCATATTATTACCTTTAATTCTGTCACCTTGTCACCAGCATTTAATTCTGTTTCATTTGTTTTTCACTTAAATATTTATAGTTGTAATCATATTGTATCATTTATAACTTTTCTTCTGGTTGGTTCCTTTGATATATCACAAACATGTTTCTATTTTATCCCTAATCCTTTAACCATCATTAATGATTATATAGCATTTTACTACAAAATATACTTAAACCATTTATTTATTTGAGAACTTTTATGTTGCATCCAGTTTAACCTTTTAAAAAAATGAGTTTTAACAGCTTTTGATATCTACTGCCAGATTGTTTTCCCAAATTGTATACCAACTTATGATGCCACTAACAATGAGTGGGAGGGCCAGGCTGAAGGTCTGATGAATAATTTCCCAAAAGTAGACCAGTTACCCTGTAAGGTGAATAAAGTACACAATGTAAGTGCACAGTACAGAATCTCCAAGTCTGAGTAAGCTTTAAGCAGGGACGCTAAGGATTGCTGTAGTACTATTTACAGTGTTATCCCAAAGGCTCATACTTTTCATTCCAAGACCCTAGAATTTAGTGTCAGAGTAAAGAGAAACAAATGACTGATGGAGAACTAAATTCAATTCATTATTACTGTTGTCCAGGTGGTTACTCTATGCTTCAAAGGGATTTATCTCTCGTGGAGTAATATTTGTGTGTCATTAGCATTTGTGAAAATGATAGATCACCGATAGATCCATTTTGAGCTTTGCTATGGAGATGGTCATCTTCCGTAGATCTAGACACCTGGATATGTACAAAGATTCCTGGTCCCCATTCCCAAGTTCTTTACATAGGATTTCCTAAGACTTTAATCTCCCAACTCCCTTGAATAGAGAAGCTGAGTAAACTGAATTCCTATGGAAAGGGAATATTGCTGGCTTTGATCTGGTGGGAAAAGAGGTAGAGCAGATTGTCCAGGAAAGGGAAATGGAACAGCTCATACAGCCTGAACTTGAACAAACTGACTGTCGCTGGAACATGCCTTTGAAAAATTGCAATTTTCTATCTCTGGGTAAAATTTTTAAAACATTATTTGGAAAATTATTGGTGTTACTAGGAGAATTTAGAGTGCTCAGATTCTCTTTGAAACTCCCCAATTATATTTCAGTCCGTAGATAGCAGTCATCAGTTTTCAATCCAATTTCAATCAATAAATCATCAGTTTTATATGCATGAAAATATGAGTCACTTAAAACTTTTATATAGATTTCACTCATTAATATTAATTCAGTAAGGATGACTCTTTAAAATATTTTTTTCTCCTCAGATCATTTTATCCCCATTGAGAAGTATCAGTTCAGTCTTTACCCAATATTTACAGAAGGAGTAGGGAAACCGAAGATAATTAATAGTTTTGCTCAAGGTAAAAATTTTTAGTTTCCTTTTACACAGATACGTGGTTTCTTTCTTAGTTAGCAATAATGCTGCCATCTGATTATTCTCTTTTTGATGGAATCATGGAAGAGCCCAGAGTCTTCTGTAGATGTGTCATGTATTAAGGGTATATGGTTCCATGGTGTCATTAAGAATAATCAGGCACGATATTGTGTTTCTGTATTGGTAAGTAAAACTTTCAGTCTCAAATTGGTTAGAAAGTTGATTGCTATTTGGTCGCTAAGTTGTCTCCAACTCTTTGTAACCCCATGGACTGCATCACGCCAGGCTTCCCTGTCCTTCACTATCTCCCAAAGTTTGCTCAAACTCATGTCCATTGAGTCAGTGATGCCATCCAACCATATCATCCTGTTACCCACTTCTCCTCTTGCTGTCAATCTTTCCCAGCGTCAGAGTCTCTTCTAATGAGTCTGCTCTTCACATCAGAAAGTTGATGGAAACAAAAATGGAAATACCCAGCTATGCCACAAAGTATATCATCATAAAGGTTAATTGAAAAAATATTAATTTGCTGCACAATTAATATAAACACACCTACCCCAAACAATAAGCTTTGACATACTTATGGAGTCTTTAAATTTTCATCATCTTCTAAGGAAAATTTTTCTGAAAATAAAACTGGAGAGACAGGTATAGAAGAAAGTTCACTGGGTGTCATATTTCTAACTCATCTTACTGTACTTGGAGCGGGAAGATTTTTATTTTACTATTATTTTTCAAGTTGTTTTAAAATCTAAGCAACCCAATAATGAAGTTTCAAGAGAGAAATATTTTACTTGGTTTTAGAAGTAAAATAATTATATATAACTTCATTCATGTACTGTTCAACAAATATATATTGAACACTGTTCTAAGCATTGGGGATTGAATATTGAACATCAGTCTGTGCCCTAAATGGAGCTTAAACTCCAGTACTCAAATGACAGACAATAAACAAATAATATAGTCTCATATAGAAATAAGTATATGAAATTAAAATAAAAGTAAAATGAAGGGATAGAGTTAAAATGTGGTGCTTTAGTGTGTGTGTTAGTTGCTCAATCATATCCTACTCTTTGTGACCCAATGGACTTTAGCCCACCAGGCTCCTCTGTCCATGGAATTTTCCAGGCAAGAATACTGGAGTGGGTTGCCGTTTCCTTCTCCAAGGGATCTTCCCAATTCAGGAATTGAATCCAGGTCTACCCACACTGCAGGCATATTCTTTACTGTCTGAGCAGTAATGGTGGCCAAAAATGATGGTCTTTTTCTCTAAGAAGGTGGTAAGTCCTGCAAGGACAAAGGGGAAGAACATTTGAGCAAGGGGACAGCAAGTGCAAAGACCCTGAAGAGTGAGCATGCTTGGTGGTCCAAGAAGCAACAAAGAAGTCAATGTGTCTGAAGTGAACAAGATAGAAGTTGATGGGTCTTGTAGAATGCCTTCTCCAGAAGCAGATGACTGATGCAGAGAGCCATCATAACAACTTTAACTGACACTTTGATTCATATAATTGAAAAGTGATCAGATGGAGAGAGCTGGCAAATAAATACTTTTGAGAAAATGTTTTGCTACATTACAAGAAGCATAACTCTGAACAAAATAGTAATTATTTTATGATCAAAGCTATGCTTATGTCTTTCTGATTTTGGTATCTTTAAAGGTCATTCAGATTTACGATGAAATCAGAAAAGGGTATGTTATGATTTTTGATACAGAAATTACTTACTTCCTCAAGATTTTGAGTTGTGTGATTTTTTTCTTTTTCAGAGGATGAAAAACACCAGCATGATGCAGATCTATATGTAATCGTGCCAATAATAATTTCCTCCTCAATCTTATTGCTTGGAATATTGTCAGTATCACATCAAAGGTATTGTATGCGGTGTTAAAAATCTCAAGCATATTTAAACCATTTTAAACCCAAATCAGAAACACTAAAATATGCTAAATATTTTATATGTATTCAGTATATAATAAGATGGCATAAGAAGAAAAAGGATTCCTTATTTCAGGAATCCACACTGCATTTTGCTAGCACACATAAGCCTCAGGGAAGAAATTAGATTTTTAACAAAAGTATATACACTCATGAAATAACAAGCTTATAACAGAAAAGCCTAGGCAGTATATTCATAGAGAAATTGTAAATCTAGGTTGAGGACTTTTAGTTGCGAAAATTTATTTGGAACAGTCAATTCACTTATGGTTAGTAGGCATTCTGCTTTTTAAATTTTAGCACTGTGTGGCTCCCTTCTGTCTCATTTGAACTGCTTGAATGGTTCTTTATGTGCGCCATCACTCTGTGCTGAGAGGTCCAGACCACTGAGGTTATTTCACATGTGGCAAATCTCTACAGAAAGTTTTATCTTCTAGCAGTGAAGAGGGAAAAGTGATTTTAGAATCTGAATTCATCTTCCAATCAAGTGAGCTGATGGGGCCTGTGCAAAGTATTTAGCACAGGGCTAGGCATACAGTTTTCAATAAATGTTAGCTATTTTTTTTATTATTATTATAGTGATCATTAACTTTGGTCTGGACATAAAGTTGGTAGAAATCTTCCTGTGATGGCATATGAAAGGAAATTTGATCCTACTGTGGCATAACCAGTCTGGTAGACTTAGTTTCTAGTTGGTCGCTTATAAACTGTTAACATTTTCAATGTGAATGTTCTCTAATTCTAATGCCTTGTTTATCCTTTGTAGAATGAAAAAGTTGTTTTGGGAAGATGTTCCAAACCCCAAGAACTGTTCCTGGGCACAAGGACTTAATTTTCAGAAGGTCCTTTTTTCAATTTTTTTTAAACCCCAAGTATATAATATTTCATTTTAGATGCTGTATACCTTTTAGAACTTCAAACATTTTTGAGGTTCAAAACTTTTTTTTTAAGGATAAGGTTTAAATTTTATTTTATTCAATTCATCTTAATATGAATCTGTCTAATTTGTTATTTATTTTCATGGATAAGAAGATGCAGGGATTTGAAACCAGGACAAAACAAAATTCAATAGAAAGTTTATCATCTGAATTAACAATACACATACCTTTCTTCTGTGTCATAGTATATCATAAAACAAATATTAGAATGTTAGGGTCAAATCTGATGAAGAACAAATATTTATATATACTTTTTGGGTATAAATTGATTGTTCTTTGGAAAAGGCTGGAATCAATATTTTTAACCCTTGTAATTATCTTCATAATTACTTAAATCAATTAAAAACTACATAATCCTTTCCTAAAACGCCACAATCTGAAAATGCAATTATCATAGTAAAGCTTACATTTATGAAGATAGCTCCTTTCAAGCTACTTATGAAACAATTAGTCAACTTTAATAATTTGCACTTATGTCTATAATAGATTTTCTCAGAAAACTCTAGAATTTAACAAATATATCATTAATTTCCCAAGTTTTCCTTGAAGCAGGGTTGGCTTTCTACCTATAACACTGGGAAAATAGAATTCAGTTTTCATGGCAAAATATCTAAGCGATGTTTTGAACAATAATCATATGGGGTTATTCAGTCTCAATAATTGTGTCATTGTAGTCACGGTTACACGTCTTCAGTGGTTTCTGTTTAGCTACAAGATCAAGTATAGTCCTTTTAAGCTGGTTCTCAATGACTTCTGTCTACAGTCTGTTATCAACTTATATATTCCATTTTTCCTGTCCATGGGCCTTAGTCATGCTGACACTATTTCTCTCACCTCTACAGACCCCTCTATGTCAGTGAAGAGTTTGCTCTAAGCTCTTCTTTCCCCAAACCTTCTGTGAACAATGTAGTTCAGAAGAAATTCTGCCCCCTCCAAGTTTCCAGAGCATTTCATTATTTGTTGTGAAGAGTGTTCTGAGTTCTAGGGCTGTATTTTAAGACCACATATATTATTGAGCTCCTCCTGCTAAACGCAAAATACTAAGGTCAAGATTCACAAAAGAATTAATAAAATGCTGATATAATATGTCCATTTATTTATGTGCAGATCATTGAGATACATATCCTTACATTCATTAAGATTTTTATTTCAGTTCTTGGTGGCTTAGTTTCCTCTCCTGTAAAATGAGGTTTAATAGAACTTACCTCATTGAGTTGTTTCAGGGAGTAAAGAAGATGGTACTTCCAAATAGTAGTGTCTCAATAAATTATCATTATATTGCATATTTACATGTTTTACATTATTATTCTTTCAGTTACCCCACGGAATAAGTATTAGCATCTCCATTTATAGACGGAAAAACCCGTCTTATACTGGTTAGGTAACTTGTTTTAGAGTCTGACTTAGTTTACTAATTTGTCTAATTTTTAAGCCCATTCTATTAGTAATTGTTCTCTCTGGCTTTCCTGTTTTTGACCATGACCCTTGGTGAGAAATATGCTTTACCTTGCAACCTAGTAAATGTATAGATATAAATAATATGCATTTGCAGTGTCCTCTATCTTCAAAATTTTATTTCATTTAAAAAATACTGGTTACAACCCTCTAACTTCATTCACATACTAATGAATATGATTTGCAGTAACAAAATCACTGCTCTACAATTTACCAATGAACAAGTGAGTGAACAAAATAAGTAATATTGTGGGCAAAACAATGCAAGCAACTAAATTATAATCTTTCAGCAGAAGAGAGTGTTTTATCTTCAGACTTGGTAGCACTGTAGTTTCACATACTTACATGCATACATTATCTTTACAGAAACTTCACTTTGCCTGAATCTAACCAGCCCCACACCCATACACTTCTCAGCTATGCCCTTACTATAAGCCACAGAATCTCCTTTCATGAAAACAGACCTGATGATTTTTTCAATTAGTAAAATATTTATTCCTCTCCTTTCTCTTCCATTATGAATTCTTACAGTGACAGTTATTGAAGTGATAGTGACATTTCAGCCATGTATATTTATTTGTCATTCATTCATTCCTTTGTTCAACAAGCACATAATGAGAATGAGTATTTACGTGTAAGTCTAGGATGTTGCTAGGCTCTGGGAAAACAATTTTTAAGATATCGTTCTTACCATCTAGGCAGTGACAGGGAGGTCACAGAGGAATGACTGGCTAAAAGCAGTGTAGAATGAGCTTGTCTTCTTTTCTCTCTCTAAAATTGTTTATTCATTTATAGTTCAATCATTAATTCATCCCATGCATTTATTCAAGGGATATTTATTGAATAGTTATCCTAATGCCAGTCAACTCATCTAGGCCTTGGGGTTAAAGTGGTGGGAAAATAAAAACTCTTGGAGTGTACAGTCTATGGGAAAGATAAGATTAATCAGTTTATAACTGAAATAACTATATGTGTTATATATAATATATATTATGATACTATTACAAACACTAATAATGATAAACGTGTTGTGAAATAAAGGGACCCAGTGTGCTGAGTGTATTATGTGGGATCAGGGGTGGTGAGTGAGTGAATGTAAGAACGTGACAGTTGAGCTAAGATCTGGGAGATGAACGGTGATCAAGCAGGATTTGTGGTGGAGGGTGAGAGCCCAGGCAAGTCCACCTGTGAAAACAAAGCCCTGTGGTAGGAAGGACCTTAGCACATTCACAAACTGAAAATAGGGGGGTTAAAAGACAAAGAGTAAAAAGGAGACTATTTGCTTAAATATTGAGGTTTTTTTTTTTTTTGAATATGAGAGGAATTTTGTAAAAAAAATCGAAGTACTTATCTAACTAAAAATGTAAACACTTCACCGTGTCAGTATATATACATTCTGGAAATAACAATCCTACTGTCTCAGAGAAGCTGAAACACTCAGTCTTCAAAATGGTGAGGTCTGAAATCTCTATGAACCACCAGGAATAATGGCTTCTAAGTATTTGCCAGGGCAGGGAAATGGTCAGGCCCACCTCAGCAAAATGTAGTTTGACCCTGCATCAAGTTTTTCCATTTTCCAGAAAATGCTGGACACAAAAGAATGTAGACTGAGTCAGTGACTCTAGCCTACAGGCTACCCCGCTGTGTCATGTAGCTCCCTGAGGAGGAGCGTCATGCCAGAGCAGATCACCTGGCAGACATGTGCAATAGACAGAAATATCACCACATGTCCCCAGGTTCTGAGGGAACTGAGGAAGAGTGAAGAATTTCTAAGTAGGATGGGTGAATGACATTATTTGTAAGACTGATTTTTTTTTTTACTTTTGCAAATATTAGACTTTAAAATCTTATAAGATATTCTTTAAGCATAACGAGCCCTCAAGGTACTCAGTTTATTACTTGGCTTAACAGGTACTCAGTTAGGAATAAAGCAGTTTTTGGAATGTATCAGGAATATTTGAAGAGTAAAGAAGAATGTAAAAAATTTCAAAGGTTTTACTGATGATAAATTCAATGACTAAATAACTAAAATTCAATAACTTCTTAAAATCTCACCTTCTACTTTAATCTCCTAACTAAAAGTACTTTTTTGGGGACAAATAATACAGTATAATTCACATTATATTTCTAAAGAGGACAAGACAATTTACTATCTGCTCCAAACTTTCATATTCATATTATTTTATTTGATTTGGTCATAGACCTAATAGCTTTATATTTTCTGATTACAAAACTGAGGCACAGATTGGTTCAGCAGCTTGTCTTGATCAGACAGCCTGTAGGTGTGAAAACCTTGTTTAAACTCAGGTTCATTGTGCTCACATTGATACCCTTCCCATCAAGTCCATGTTAACAATGGATTGCTTAATATACTTAATGCCACTAAATTGTGCACTTAAAAATAGTTGAAATAATAAATTTTATGTATATCTTAACACAAAAAAATTGGCAAAGAATCCGAATAGACTTTTCTGCAAAGAAGATGTACAAATAGCCAAAAAGGAAAAATGAATATATGTTCAATGTGATTAGGAAGAGATTAGGGAAATGTAAACCAAAAGCACAAGCTAGCACTCTGTGCTAGCTAGGATGGTATAATAAAAACAACAGGTAGTAAGTGTTGGTGAGAATGTGGAGAAACTGGAACTTTCCTGTACTGCCAACATGAACGTTAAAATGGTGCAGCCATTTGCTCTTAATTTTTCTGGCCGGTCACTTTTGTATTTCTAAAAATAAGATACTTATGTCATTATGAGATGTAAATATTTAGTGATTTCTGGCTGAAATGAGGACTTAATTCTGCACATACTTTTTTGCCCCTTCTTTCCCCATGCTATTTCCATATCATATTGTTAGTCACTTCTTTTTTCAGTTCCTTCAGTAATCAGTCTATAATCTCAGGATAGTCTTCTAAAACTCCATTTGTTGTTCCGTGAAATAGAGACTGTTTCTTAGAACCTCCCCCCTTTATTAAAATAAAATAAAGACATTAGTACTCTTACCTTTCCCTCCATGTCTCTCTCCACTTTCCAATCTTTGTCAACTGTAACTTTACATTTTCACTTAAGTCAGGGTCGATAGCATGTTCTGTGCGATAATTTGTCTGGAGTTAATTTTAAAAAATGAAAACCCAATAAACTGTATTTTCATTGTTATGAGTTTATAAATATTGTTCCTTGCAGAACCAAGTAATATAATGAGATTATATTACCACACTTTGTGGTTCCAATGACACAAAATAGTTAAAAAAAATATTTTAGAAACACTCCACCCTGTTGATCTGAATTTTGTGAAATTTTAGTTGGCCTCATTTTTAATTTTTATGCTTTGTTTTGTGTTTGTTTTGCTTTTTCTAGAGCTTCTAATTGCTTCTTAATTTTTTTTTTAACCTTCTGTGTGCTGTCATTGTATGTGCATCTTCACTGGAGACCTGTTCCCCAGGCACTCTGTCCAGGAAATCCTCTATCCTCCTACTGTGATCTGGATTAGGCCTTTTCTAACATTACTACAAGCCATCCCTCTGAATTTTCCCTTAATTGGTTTCTAGTCGGGGGATGCAATGCAGGAGACCCTGGTTTGATTCTGGTGTCAGGAAGATGCCTTGGAGAAGGGAAAGCTGGTTTCTAGTGGAAAACTGTTCTCTAGACTCTTTTCTTCCTCTTTTTTGATTAACTACTTCCTTACATAACCTGCCAGGAAATATTGTGTAAGTTGAAGTCTCTCCAAGCCTGAAATTCTTTTTATTGTGCCTTCCTTTATTGATATTTTGGTGGAATAACAAGTTCTAGGTTGACAAGCCTTTCCAATAAAACTTTGAGACAATTCCTGCCTTATCCTGTAGCATCTGGTATCACTTCTGAGAAGTCTAGTGCCACTCTGATTTTTACTCCTCACTGGTATCATGCAGTTTTCTTGCTTTTAATATATTATCCCTGTAATTGATGTTCTAAAATTTTAGTGATAGGTCTAAACCTATTTAGGAAGATTCTTTTTCATTTAACTTTGTTCTTGTTTGAAAACACTTTTGATTCCAATCCCCTGTCAATTCTAAGAAATTATATTATTTCTTTGATAACTTCCTCTCCTCTTATTTCTTTGGATCTCATTCTAGAATATATATTACATGGATGTTGGACCCTCTGCATAGATATATACTTCTTATCTCTTCTCTAATATGTTCTGTTTCTTTGTCTTTTTTTTAATTTATATTTGAGACCTTGCCATACCCTGTTCCTTCAGTGCTTCTATTGAACATTTGCTCTTTATAGTTGTAAATTTCCAACTATTAATTTTCAGTGTATCCTGTTCTGACTTTATGCATGCAATATTTTCTTACTAAAAATACCAATTCAGAGGATCATTCTTTGTTTTAAAAATTCTCTTTTCTTTTATTCCTTGAACTCTGTTTCTGCTAGGATCATATTCGCCTCCTGTTTATCTTGGCTTTTTAAAAAATCTCACACTTTCCACACATATGTGGTAATCCTTTGTTTTTCTTTCATATTTAAGAAAGGGATTGCTTCCCTGAATGGGTTAGAAAGAGCTCTGCTAGATGAGGAAAGACAGGTTCATAGACACCAATACTCCTCAGCTGCTAGATTCCTCCCCAGATAATTTTCCAATTACTTTTAAGAACAAATCTTCAATTTGAGTGTGGAGAGTATGAAGCCTTTTCCATGTGTAGTAGAGGGAGTAGAAGAGCCCCATTCCATATAAAGAATTTTCTATTTTCAGACAAAGGTCTCATTTCTTCCTGTGTTTTTACCTGCCTTTTCTTCACTCCTCCCCCCATCTCCACTATATCAGTTCAGTTGGTTCACTTAGTTGTGTCCAACTCTTTGTGACCCCATGGACTGCAGCACTTCAGGCTTCCCTGTCCATCACCAACTCCCGGAGCTTGCACAAACTCATGTCCATCGAGACAGTGATGCCATCCAGCCATCTCATCCTCTGTCACCCCCTTCTCCTCCTGCCTTTAATCCTTCCCAACATCAGGATCTTTTCCAATGAGTCAGTTCTTTGCATCAGGTGGCCAAAGTATTGGAGCTTCAGCTTCAACATCAGTTCTTCCAATGAATATTCAGGACTCATTTCCTTTAGGTTTGACTGGTTGGATCTCCTTGCAGTCCAAGGGACTCTCAAGAGTCTTATCCAACACCACAATTCAAAAGCATCAGTTCTTCAGCACTCAGCTTTCTTTATGGTACAACTCTCACATCCGTACATGACTACTGGAAAAACCATAGCTTTGACTAGATGGACCTTTGTTGGCAAAGTAACGTCTTTGCTTTTTAATATGCTATCTAGGTTGGGCATAGCTTTTCTTCCAAGGAGCAAGTGTCTTTTAATTTCATGGCTGCAGTCACCATCTGCAGTGATTTTGGAACCCAAGAAAATGAAGTCTGTCACTGTTTCCATGGTTTCCCCATCTATTTGCCATGAAGTGATGGGACTGGATGCCATGATCTTTGGTTTTTTGAATGTTGTGTTTTAAGCCAACTTTTTCACTCTCCTCTTTCACTTTCATCAAGAGGCTTGTTAGTTCTTCTTTGCTTTCTGCTGTAATGGTGGTGTCATCTGCATATCTGAGGTTATTGATATATGATCTCCACTATATGCAACAGGGCAAACTGTCTTTCTCTTCATCTAGGGCTTCCCTGGTGGCTCAGCTGGTAAAGAATCCGCTTGCAATGTGGGAGACCTGGGTTCAATCCCTGGGTTGGGAAGATTCCCTGGAGAAGGGAAAGGCTAGCCACTACAGTATTCTGGCCTGGAGAATTCCATGGACTGTAAAGTCCCCCAGGTCGCAAAGAGTCAGACACGACTGAGTGACTTTCACTTTCACTTTTCACTTTCCCCCCCATCTCCAGTATATGCAACAGGGCAAACTGTCTTTCTCTTCAGCTATAGCCCACCCTGGAGGTATTTCAGTCTGCAGCTCATCTCCTTTGGTCTACTACACTCCTCCACTTGTTTTCCATCTATCAGAAATTTGAGATCTCATTCCCTCTTAACCTTCTCAGATTATCTCATTTGATTTATTCATGCACTTTCATTCTAACAGAGCCTCTATAGAGATAAGAAAGAAACATGCATGCTCAAACTGCCATCTTGAACCACAATACTTTCCTACACCATTTCTCACAATGCTTTAAAAACCAGAATCTTTAACAGCATTGCAATCAATTATACTTCAATAAAATAAATGAAACAAATCAAAATCTTTTTAAAAGTTCTGAAATAGTTTAAAAATAAAAAATTTAAACAAAGGTTGAAATTCTTGTTGTAGGAAAACATATTGCAGTAAGTCAATAGCCTTGTTTTGCTTCTAATTCAAAACTTTTTTTAACCTCTTTGTTTAGCATTTTGTCTAATCTGTTAGTTTCTTCCTCTAAATCCAAACCATCTACATTTGAGGTGTCTGCGTGTGATCTAACCCTGCTCCTTTGTTGTCTACATTTATGTCTATTTCCATGAAGTGTACTCCCACTTAACAACCTAAATACTTTGGAGTGTTTAAACTAAAACCAAATGGATTTTTTTTCTTTTGAGTCAAAGACTATCCGAGATTACACCACCTGTTCTAGTTCTCAAAAGAAAAAGCTTAGCAACCCATAATGGAGAAGGCAATGGCACCCTACTCCAGTACTCTTGCCTGGAAAATCCCGTGGACGGAGGAGCCTGGTAGGCTGCAGTCCATGGGGTTGCTAAGAGTCGGACACGACTGAGCGACTTCAACTTTCACTTTTCACTTTCATGCATTGGAGAAGGAAATCGCAACCCTCTCCAGTATTCTTGCCTGGAGAATCCCAAGGATGGGGGAGCCTGGTGGGCTGCTGTCTATGGGGTCGCACAGAGTCAGACACGACTGAAGCGACTTAGCAGCAGCAGCAGCAGCAACCCATAAACTCCTAATACCGTTCTCATGGACCTGAGGCAGATTGTCCCTGAAATTACTAGAACAGCCTTGCAGAAGTGTGAAAGAGCTAATGTAGTCCCCCAAAATATGATTTCCATTTTCTCTATTTTCTTGTCCTTCTTAATATCTATATATGTGCCCTTGGGTCATAATGAACCAGAAGAGACGGTAAATTAATCAGCTCAAATCTATCACAGCAAATAGAAAAAGCAAAAGAAAGAACATGTTCTCCTCCCTATTTGTGTTTAAAATATCTTTCATCTTCCACTGTATTATAGACATTGTTTGGTTAGAAAAACATTCAGAGTCCTCACTCTACTTTGGTTAGCTGTACAACTTTAAGCCTTGATCGCTTTGTCTATAATAAAGGGAGAAATGTGGACCAGATGATTTCTTTGAACTTTTTTCTAGATTAAAAAAAACATGATAATTTTATTCTTCTTTACTATTTCAAGTCTTCTCTATTTTAATTGAAAAAAATTATTTTCAGAGATCTACTACTTTACTCTTTCTTGTTCCAAATTCTCTAATATTTGCTGTTTTTCCTCCACTTGCTTTTAATTTTCTCAGCTCTTTGTTCTTCTTTGCTTTTACTTATTCTATTATTCCTCTATAGATTTTCTTTTCTGGGATCGCTAAGGCTATCCTTAGAGTGTGATATTAAGGCCTGCATTAAGAAAATGATAGAGACCACCTTAGTTCAAAATGTTATCTTTTCTTAAAAACATGCATTACTGTAGTTTAACACAAGAATTTATGATCCACAACCCATCCCTGACAGAACATCTCTTTGATTTCTTTTATCTCTTGCTTTCTGAGTGTTTTTTTATTTTGCTTCCTTATTTTGTTTTATTTTATCTGAACAGAGAACGGACATTCTTTGAAGTCTAATCACGATCACTACCGATGAACCCAATCTGCCAGCTTCCCAACATTCTATAGAGTATTAGAAGATTTTTACATTTTGAAGAAGGGGAGACAATCTAAAAAAAGATTGGTGAAACTATTGAGAACTAAAATATGGTGAATTATGTTGATTTAGAACTTAAAATAGATGGGTAAATTTGGAATTCAAGACATTGATCTCAGTCCAGTTCAGTTTGGATGTATGATTACTTCTCAGGTCATCTCAAAAGTAGTATTTATGATATCTGGCTTTTGATTTGTCCTTTGTCTGGTCATAAAACATTGAAAAATATGACTGTTGCTCTCAGCACATATCTATTAGTTACCATCAAATTTATAGTAGATAATGCTGTAACTGCAAATACAATGACTCTAAATATAAAACGTAGCAAAAGTTTTTAGTTTACATTTTATGTCCAAAAATTTCCATTTTATATCCTTTTATAGACACTTCAGCCTATAAATTGAACCATTTCGGTATTCTTTATAATGTCTTGGAGATCTTATATATATTTAACTCTGATCCATATGGGAATTTTCATTTTAGCCTTGAAAATGGCCTAAATGCTAACTTCCATTTCAGTTCAAAGACAGTTTGTTCTGGTCAAGGCCAGTAGAAGTTACAGTTCATTTTGGGTTGACCTGACATATCCAGGTCAGACTGACCAGATAAGAAAACACATCAGCTTCCAATTCAGCATCTTTGTGAAATTCTTGAATAAATTTAATTTATTTACACTGAACCACCAAAAGCTTCTAGCAGGCAGGGAAGTGGGTGGTGATGCAAAAAGGGAGACTCTAGAGCTTTTAGTAATAGCTCAAAGCAAACCCAGGACTTTCCTCCCTGAAAAAAAGACCACCATTAATGCTATGAATTACCTTGTGTGCTATGCTGCTCACATTCAAAATAAACCAAAGCCTCTGCTTGATTAACCCAAATAATATTTAAATTTAGGATACATATGCATCACTTACTTTTAGATTTCATTTACAGTTTGATTTGAATGTTAAAAAAAAAAAAACCCTAAAAATCAAGAAGAAAGAGTCCTTTCCCCACTTCATTGACTTTTAAGAGATGTCATTGGAATGTAATTGAAGTGTGAAAATATGAAAGGATATTAATTCCTTCTAACTGAGTACATATTTAATATGCTCTCAGACTGTTCTAAAATCTTGAAATATTAGATGCATATGGTAATTGAAATGATTTTTTAAACATACTCTTAATAAATGTTTGTGACCCATTGATAAAATATACTTTAATAATATATGAATATGTGTTTGTTGTTGTTGTCTTCCATTATTAGTGAACTCTTTCATCAAATGCATTTGAAGAAGTAAATTATTTGGTATAACAGATTAATTACCGATTATGAAGTTTTAGAGGGCATGAAATATGTCAAACATGTCATTTGAAGAACATCTGTGAGTTTGCATGTTATGTGCTATTCTTATTTTTGTTTTCAATGTTAATAGTATGTAGTTCCTTTATTTGTAGATCTTAATTTCTTGGTTCATTTAAATTTTAAGAAAATCAATACATATATAGTAGTAACCTTAAGAAAAAATAAAATGAGCAAAAAATTTTTGAAGGAAATTATATAAATTTAATTATATATTTCTCTCAGAAAGAAAACAGGAAGAGGAATAGTTTTCTCTTTACACATTATGTTCATAGAATAATAGAAAACTTTGTGTTAATACAGTATTTGTTATTATATAGTATTTTAATCTCTGTATAAATCTATTCCATTATATTTGGTATATTTATTCCTTTATGGTTATTATCACCCATATATTTCATTGAGTTCAACATTATGTTAAATGAATTGTCTTTTTATATGGAATATATTTGCCATTATGAATGTTGATTATATCATTATTTCAAGCAATATATCTGAATTCATTCTGTTAGTTTAAGAATTATAAAGTTCAAAATTTTAATTATATGTATAGCATAAAACTGAACACATTTTCTATAGTACTTCATTTAGTTGTGTTAATTTTTCAATCTGCTGTGTCTACAGTTTTGTTTATTTTGCATTTATTTTTTCAATATGTTTACATTGTATGAGTTGAGCTTTTTTGCACATAGATGCTTGCTTGTAGCTGCTTAGCAGGGTTTGTTGTAATGTAACCACTGTTCTTATAAAACTATGATGTACATTTGTTTTGCATCTTTGTCTTCATTCCACATGTCCTATGGTTTATATTTTTATGTGAAGTTATTTATAAGGAATGGTTATTTAAAAGGCTGTGATCATCTCTTTCACCTTAATTGTTTTCAACAAATAGATATTCTTAGTTCTTATTTTCTGATAGTCATAAATAGATTTTTAGTATGATGTAAGGTAGATAAGATCACATATAGTTTACCTTCATATCATATATTAGGTCATGGAGTAGTTATTTTAGCTATCTGTAGCCAAGTTGTATTGCTCCTTTGATTTTTGAAAACATTTATTTATTCATTTCTGTCTATGCTGTGTCTTCACTGTCGTGCGGGCTTTTCTCTAGTTGTGGAGCCAGGGTTTCTCGTTGCGGTGGCTTCTCTTATTGCAGAGCACGGGCTCTAGGGTGAGCGGGCCTCAGTAGCTGCAGGAGTTGTGGCTCCCGGGCTCCAGAGTGCAGGCTCAATAGTTGCGGCCCACGGGCTTAGCTGCTCCATGGCGCGTGGGATCTGTCAGCATCAGGGATGGAACCTGTGTCTCCTGAATTGTCACGTGGATTCTTTACCACTGCACCACCAAGGAAGGCCTGCTCATTCGATTTTGTATCAATTTACCTTTTAAACTTGATGTAAGAGATTTCAGTTTGTGGAAGTGTAATTTGCTATACAATATTAGAAATTCTTCTAGAGATAACACTTTCTAATTTCAGTGTTCTCAGTCACATCTGACTCTTTGAAACCTCATGGACTATAGCCCGTCAGGCTCCTATGTCCATGGGATTTTCCAGGCAAGAATACTGGATCCCCTTCTCCAGGGGATCTTCCTGACCCAGGAATCGAACCCACGTCTATTGTGTCTCCTGCGTTGGCAGGCATATTCTTTACCACAAGCACGACCTGGGAAGCCATTGAGAGCTATGCACTTTCAGGTACTATCTAATATATTCCTTGTACAAAGCTACAAGGTATATATTGAACACAATTTTACACATGAGGAAACTGAAAGGCAGAGAGGTTAATGTACTTGTCCACGATCATAGAAACGGAAGGGCTCAAATTTAAGTCTTTCTCATTCGTCTTTTAAACAGTATCTTATACTACCTGTCCCTTATGATTTTTGATCTATTTATTTCAGTCCAAAATCAATTAGTTTATGGTTGATTTATGTCCTTTCATACTAACTTTCACACTTCCATTTCTTCCATGATATCATAGTGAAGCAAAACAAAACAAAACAGAAATCAATACAATTGAGGATTAAAATATGTCTTTTCTTTTAGCCAGAAACATTTGAGCATCTTTTTATCAAGCATACAGAATCAACGACCTTTGGTCCTCTTCTTTTGGAGCCTGAAACCATTTCAGAAGATATCAGTGTTGATACATCATGGAAAAATAAAGATGAGATGGTGCCAGCAACTACAGATGCTCTACTTTTGACGACTCCAGATCTTGAAAAGGGTTCTGTTTGTATTAGTGACCAATGCAGCAGTGCTCAATTCTCTGAGGCTGAGAGCACAGACATAACCTGTGAGGATGAGAGCAGGAGACAGCCCTCTGTTAAATATGCCACCCTGCTCAGCAACTCTAAATCAGGTGAAACTGAGGAGGAGCAAGGACTTATAAATAGCTCAGTCAGCAAATGCTTTTTGAGCAACAATTCTCCACCAAAGGATTCTTCCTCTAAGAGATCATGGGAAATAGAAACCCAGGCATTTTTTATATTGTCAGATCAGCATCCCAATATAATTTCACCACACCTTCCGTTCTCAGAAGGCCTGGATGAACTTTTGAAACTTGAGGGAAATTTCCCTGAGGAAAATAATAATGAAAGGCCTGTCTATTATTTAGGAGTCACTTCAATCAAAAAGAGAGAGAGTGATGTGTTTTTGACCAATGAGTCAAGAGTGTTGTCCCCATTCCCAGCCCACTGTTTATTCACTGACATCAGAATCCTCCAGGACAGTTGCTCACACCTTGTAGAAAATAACTTCAACTTAGGAACTTCTGGTCAGAAGACTTTTGTATCTTACATGCCTCAATTTCAGACTTGTTCCACTCAGACTCAGAAAATAATGGAAAACAAGATGTGTGACCTAACTGTTTAATTTCATTCTGGAAATATCTAAGATTTATGATGTAAATGAGTCATATGAAGGTTAATATATTTCATCATTGGTTAGGAGAGTAGAAAAGAAAACAGAGTCAAATTTGAAAATGATTGTTCCAGAACTAATGGTAGCCATACTCACTCAAATAATACAGACAAAGGTTGTGAGAAAGCCTTCAAGAGCCTAACAATGTAGACTGACTCTTCTAATGATTTTGCTAATCAGCTACAGTGGGACAGTCTCCAGAGACTTTTGTCTAGCTAGCCATAAACTCAACAGTAGTATATTTGGGGACATAGAACCTATATAGAAGGAGCTAATCATCTGAATTACATTCACATCTGAAAGACTTCACATTAACACTTGTGAAAATGTAACTATTTTCAAGGGTGTGGTTATTTTGCCTTCAGTTGTCTTTACTGTGCGTTCATTTACACACACACACACACACACACACACACACACAATCATATCCAATAGGCATCCTTGTGCATTTTAAATGTACGTGATGTATGTGTATTTTGTGATGTTAGACTGTGTGATTTGAAAGTGTTTTTATTTAACAGACTTACCTTGAGCGCTTACTCTGTGATCCACACTCAGCTAAATGTGTAGATAAATAGAGGATATTGCCCTGGGCTAGGGGATATACTCGGAAAAGGCGATGACACCCCACTCCAGTACTCTTGCCTGGAAAATCCCACGGACGGAAGAGCCTGGTAGGCTGCAGTCCATGGGGTCGTGAAGAGTCAAACACGACTGAGCCACTTCCCTTTCACTTTTCGCTTTCATGCATTGGAGAAGGAAATGGCAGCCTACTCCAGTGTTCTTGCTTGGAGAATCCCAGGGATGGGGGAGCCTGGTGGGCTGCCATCTATGGGGTCACACAGAGTCAGACACGACTGAAGTGACTTAGCAACAGCAAGGGGATATACTTGTGAAGATACATAAGAAATCAGTCTTTATATATTAAATCTAAGATCTGTACCATAGAATAAAACTACCTATTAGAATGATGATACCCACAGGTATTTTGGTAGCCACACGTATTTGTGAAAATATACTG
>NW_011494862.1:795091-806412 GCF_000754665.1 Bison bison bison
CACGTATTTGTGAAAATATACTGTCTGCCTTAACTTTTCTTTGGCTTCTCTGGTAGGTTGGTTGGTAAAGAATCTGCCTGCAATGCAGGAGACCCCAGTTCAATTCCTGGGTTGGAAAGATCCTCTGAGAAGGGATAGGCTACCCACTCCAGTATTTTTAGGCTTCCCTTGTGGCTCAGCTGGGAAAGAATCTGCCTGCAATGTGGGAGACCTGGGTTCGACCCCTGGGTTGGGAAGATCCCCTGGAGAAGGGAAAGGCTACCCACTCCAGTGTTCTGGCCTGGAGAATTCATGGACTGTATAGTCCATGGGGTTGCAAAGAGTTGGACACGGCTAAGTGACTTTAACTTCACTAACTCTTCTTTATAAAGATGTTGACATGCTCATTTTCTGATACAATTAGATAGTTAGATATTACTGTATGTGACTCTGGAGTCCTTGTCTTCCTCATTCTCTCTTGCATATACACTAGTTTTTTCTCATTTACTGAGCATTCTCCCTATGTATAAACGAACCACTATGCTAATACTTTCCTTGCTGCTGTGCTGTGCTTAGTCACTCAGTCGTGTCTGACTCTTTGCGATCCCATGGAATGCATCCTACCAGGCTCTTCTGTCCCATGGAATGCATCCTACCAGGCTCTTCTGTCCATGGGGATTCTCCAGGCAAGAATACTGGAGTGGGTTGCCATACCTTCCACCAGGGGATCTTCGCAACCCAGGGGTCAAACCCAGGTCTCCCACATTGCCGGCGGATTCTTTACCAGCTGAGCTAACAGGGAAGCCCCAGTACTTTCCTTACTTTAGGTAAATTAATTATTGAAATAATTGTATGAAACATGTTCTACTATTATATTCCTTTTAAAAATTAGAAGATTAAGTAATTTTCCCCAAGATCATAGGTAGTGGAATTCAGTTATAAACCCAGAACTTTTTAAGCTAGTGATTATGCTTTTAACCCATACCTTACATTGTCATCCATTAAAAAAAAAGATCTGACCTGTAATCTAATAAAATTTAAGTAGAATTCAAACTTAAATTGAAGAAAGTAGGGAAGGCCTCTAGACCATTCAGGTATTACCTAAATCAAATCCTTTATGATTATACAATGGAAGTGACAAATAGATTCAAGGGATTAGATCTGATAGAGTGCCTGAAGAACTATGGATGGAAGTTCACGACATTGTACAGGAGGCAGTGATTAAGACCATCCAAAGAAAAACAAATGCAAAAAGGCAAAATGGTTTCTGAGAAGACCTTACAAATAGCTGTGAAAAGAAGAGATGCAAAAGGCAAAGGAGAAAAGGAAAGATATACCCATTTGAATGAACAGGGGAGATAAGAAAGCCTTCCTCAGTGATCAATGCAAAGAAGTAGAGGGAAACAATAGAATGGACTAGCAATCTCTTCAAGAAAATTAGAAATACCAAGGGAACATTTCCTGCAAAGATGGTCACAATAAAGGACAGAAATGGTATGGACCTAACAGAAGCAGAAGATATTAAGAAGAGGTGGCAAGAATACACAGAACTATACAAAAGAGATCATCATGACCCAGATAACCACAATGGTGTGATCACTCACCTAGAGCCAGACATCCTCGAATGCGAAATCAAGTGGACCTTGGGAAGCATCAGACAAAGCTAGTGGAGGTGATGGAATTCTAGTTGAACTATTTTAAATCCTGAAAGATGATGCTGTGAAAGTGCTGCACTCAATATGCCAGCAAATTTGAAAAACTGAGCAGTGGCTGCAGGACTGGAAAAGGTCAGTTTTCAACCAATCCCAAAGAAGGGCAATGCCAAAGAATGTTTAAACTATCCCACAATTGCACTTATCTCCCATGCTAGCAAAGTAATGCTCAAAATTCTCTAAGCCAGGCTTCACCAGTATGTGAACTGTGAAATTCCAGATGTTCAAGCTGGACTTAGAAAAGGCAGAGGAACCAGAGATCAAATTGCCACCATCCGCTGGATCATTGAAAAAGCAAGAGAGTTCCAGAAAAACATCTACTTCTGTTTTATTGATTACACCAAAGCCTTTAACTGTGTAGATCACAACAAACTGTGGAAAATTCTTCAAAAGACGAGAATACCAGACTACCTGACCTGCCTCCTGATAAATCTGTATGCCGGTCAAGAAGCAACAGTTAGAATTGGACATGGGACAAAAGACTGGTTCCAAAGTGGGAAAGGAGTATGTTAAGGCTGTATATTGTCACCCTGCTAATTTAACTTATATGCAGAGTACATCATGTGAAATGCCAGGCTGAATGAATCACAATCTGGGATCAAGATTGCCCAAAGAAATATCTATAACCTCAGATATGCAGATGATACCACCCTTATCAGAAAGGGTAAGGCAGAAAGTGAAGAGGAACTAAAGAGCCTCTTGATGAAAGTGAAAAAAGAGAGTAAAAAAGCTGGCTTAAAACTCAGTATTCAAAAAACTAAGATCATGGCATCTGGTCCCATCACTCCATGGCAAATAGATGGGGAAACAATGGAAACAGTGACAAACTTTATTTTCTTGGGCTCTAAAATCACTGCAGATGGTGACTGCAGCCATGAAATTAAAAGATGCTTGCTTCTTGGAAAAAAAAAAACTATGACTAACCTAGACAATATATTAAAAAGCAGAGACATTACTTTGCCATTAAAGTTCTATCTAGTCAAAGCTATGGTTTTTCCAGTAGTCATGTATGGATGTGAGAGTTGGACTGTAAAGAAAGCTGAGTGCCAAAGAATTGATGCTTTTGAACTGTGGTGTTGGAGAAGACTCTTGAGTCCCTTGGACTGCAAGGAAATCCAACCAGTTAATGAGTTGGAACTCATTAACTAATATAACTAAAGGAAATGAGTCCTGAATATTCATTGGAAGGACTGATGTTGAAGCTGAAACTCCAATTATTTGGCCACCTGATGCAAAGAACTGACTCACTGGAAAAGACCCTGATGCTGGGGAAGATTGAAGGCAGGAGGAGAAGGGGATGACAGAGATGGTTGGATGGCTTCACTGACTTGATGGACATGTGTCTGAGCAAGCTCCAGGAGTTGGTGATGGATAGGGAAGCCTGGCGTGGTGCTGTCCATGGGATTGCAGAGTCAGACATGGCTGAGCTACTGAACTGAACTGAACTGTTAATACTGGATAAAAATTAAGTGAGAATTACACAGATGTTGTCTTTGCCTTTAAAGCCCCAATTGGTATGAGTTCAGTTCAGTTCAGCTGCTCAGTCATGTCTGACTCCTTGCGACCCCATGAATTGCAGCACACCAGGCCTCCCTGTCCATCACTCAAACTTATGTCCATCGAGTCAGTGATGCCATCCAGCCATCTCATCCTCTGTCATCCCCTTCTCCTCCTGCCCCCAATCCCTCCCAGCATCAGAGTCTTTCCAATGAGTCAACTCTTCGCATGAGGTGGCCAAAGTACTGGAGTTTCAGCTTTAGCATCATTCCTTCCAAAGAACACCTAGGGCTGATCTCCTTTAGAATGGACTGGTTGGATCTCCTTGCCGTCCAAGGGACTCTCAAGAGTCTTCTCCAATACCACAGTTCAAAAGCATCAATTGTTCGGCGCTCAGCTTTCTTCACAGTCCAACTCTCACATCCAGGCCTCCTACTGGAGCCCTCTGTTCCCATTTAGAGGTTACATGGTGGCAAGAGGAATAGGGACAGAGGTCTTTAATTTTTAAATCTAGTCTCCAGTAGTAGAAAGACTTGGATGAAATTCCCAAACCAGTGAGTGATCCTGGACCGAGAATAATGTTTTATGACAGTAAGCATGACATTCTTCTACCTCCTCTTATTCATTTCCAATAAAATCAACTCCCTCTTCCCAAATATCAAACATATGGTCATATTCTCTTAGGAATATCCATTTTAACTTCTCAAAAGTTGAGTGGAAAGGTAAACTTCCTCCACAAATTGATACCAGATCCAAAGTTACTTTGGTTGCACAGTATAGTGATGAAGCAGTAAGAGTTGTGACCACAGGGCTCATGTGAGATTTGGCAACATGCTAAATGAATTGAGACATATTGCAACCATATGTCATGTAGACATGGCTGAAAAAAAAGTCCTCTCCAGATTATCTCCTGTAGTTTTTAAAAGATACGTGCTTTACTTGTCACCTTTGAAGGGTCATCTTGATAGTTACAGACTCTTTTAAAGTATTTACTATTGAGGAAAAACATTCTCAAATTTTAAAACACAAGATTAAAATTGTCCACTCTATTATGATGAGAAGAAGCACATTGGAGAAAAAAATTAAACATAGTCACCAAAAATATGAAGAACTGTTTGTAAAAGGAAACTAGGTAAGCCAGTAGTTTTACTCCTTCTTGAACAATTGTTTAAAACAAAAAAGTGTTCCTACACCTCATTATGATGTTGGACAAGCAGCTTAGAACACAAAAGATTGAATTAAAACTGAAATATTGTTGCATACATTTGTATGAACATCAAGAAATGGTTTCCATGGGTTTTTATATTGAATGAATTATTTTTATACAAAGTTTATCAATCAATATTTATTGTGGAAAGATGCTGATGTCTGTTTTTCAAAATTAAATATACTTAAGATGTATGGCATTAAATTCAATTTTGTTGGGATCTTTGATAGGATATTTTAGATAACATGTCCATTCAAAATGTCTGAACTGAGAAATAATTTGGGAGATATTTAATTTTATAGTGCAATACTTATATTGTAGATATTGTACTTGTAAAATTTGTCATTGTGTATTTGGCACACAGTTAACACTTTCTCTTTATTCACAGTTGGTATGTTAATGTTATAAACATAAGTGCTGAGATATGCATCACCAGTTGTTCTATACAATTTAATTGTCCTATTTCACCTTTTTGTCCCTAAATTCATTAAAAAAATGTGTAAATTATGATGACTGTGAATTTTTCATCACTGTGAATCATAGTGTTGACATTGATGTGAGATCAAATATGAAAAATGGAAAGTGAAAATAGAATTCTTATGACTTAAGTTATTTTAGGGTTATTTTATCTATTACATGATTACTACTTTCAGCAAAATTTGGAAAACATGAAGAAATAATCCTTGTAGTTTATGTGAATAGGTAATATATTTATTTTTATTCATTGTTAGCATTTGTGTTTTTAAAATTCTTACAAACATGCTTTGCCTTTAGGGATTTGAAAACATTTCAGATCCAAGCATCTCTCTTTATGGTTATTCTCTCTGTATTCTCGATATATCCCCCACACCAAATTCTTGCTGGCATTATAGCCACTTACATGAAAAATTACTCATTTTAAGCAGCAAGAGCTCTTTACTTTGACTCTCTATTTCCTTAAGAAATCTTAATGTACAGTGATCTGTAACATTAGTTTCATCACTTAGCTTTCTGGCAATTTGAGTTTTGGGGCTGGTATTTGGGCTACTATTCATATATGTTCTCTTTCTTGCTTAATTTTAAAATGTAAATAAAACAAACACATACAAAAAATTTCAAACAGTACCGAGAAATATAAAATAAAAAGTGTTGTCTCCTTCCACTCTCAATCTTTATTTTCTATTCCTCAAAATAACCTGTTATTATTATACCACATACTTCTAAAATTTTATATAATTGGGATCATATTCTGCTTGCTGTTATAAAATTACCCTTTTCCTTAATATTTCTTGGTGATATTTCCATATAAGCTCAAACATACTTCATTATTTTAATGTTTGTGTAGTATTCCATTATATCAAAATACAGTTATTTAAGTAAACAGTTCAAAACTGGTGAACATTTAGGTTGTTTCTTTTACTTTTGGGGGCAACATTGAAGTGAGCATTCTTTTAAAAAAAAAAAAGATGTATTTATTTGTCTGTGTGGGGTCTTAGTTGCTCCATGGCATGTGAGGTCTTAGTTCCCCAACCAGGGATTGAACCTGCACCCCTGCGTTACAAGGCAGACTCTCAATCACTGGACCACCAGCAAAGCCCCTGAAGTGAGCATTCTTATACGTAATTATATCTTGGCATACTTTTTCAAATATACTGTTAAGACTCTTGGTTACAAGTGTAAGAAACCAGCTGTAAATGTCTGAAGTACCTTTTTGCTATTTTAATTTTAACTTGATGAATGAAATTGAGCATATGTTCATGTTTATAAGCCATTTGTTTTTCTCTACCTTCCTATTCATTGCTTAATTTTCTATTGTTGTAATTTTATTGCTTTCTAATCATTTTTTCATACATGGGATCTAAATGTTCATAATTGAAATATGATTTATGTACTGTAAAATACACATCTTCACTGTGAGCTGAATGAATTTTCACACATTTTCCCCTGAGTAAATGCCTGAGTAAAATAGATAACATGCTGCCGAATAATGGTTGGAAAAATTAACATTGCTCTTCTGGTGCTTCGTATACCAATTCCTTAGTCAACATTGGTATCATCAGGTTTTAATTTTAGCCATTCTGATGGTTGTGTAATGGTTTTAGTTTGTACTTCTTTAATGTGTAATGATTTACAAATCCCTCTCCTACTTTTTTTGTTATTTTGTCATACATTTTATTTCTGTGTATTTCATAAATATCTAAAATATTGTTATATTGATGCCTTAGGCAGTACCTTATCTTTTAAATTTCCCCTTTGTAGTGTTTGTTTGGAGAAGGCAATGGCACCCCACTCCAGTACTCTTGCCTGGAAACTCCCATGGATGGAGGAGCCTGGTAGGCTGCAGTCCATGGAGTCGCTGAGGGTCGTACACGACTGAACGACTTCACTTTCACTTTTCACTTTCATGCATTGGAGAAGGAAATGGCAACCCACTCCAGTGTTCTTGCCTGGAGAATCCCAGGGATGGGGGAGCCTGGTGGGCTGCCATCTATGGGGTCGCACAGAGTCGGGCATGACTGAAGCGACTTAGCAGCAGCAGCAGCAGTGTTTGTTTATTAC
The DNA here is from genome assembly GCF_000754665.1 of Bison bison bison. NCBI lineage: Eukaryota > Metazoa > Chordata > Mammalia > Artiodactyla > Bovidae > Bison > Bison bison. The sequence continues at coordinate 802,025 of NW_011494862.1, forward strand.
TTCTTTCTTCTTTCTGTTTCCATCTGGCATAATTTTCCTTCATCCTAAAGAACTTTATTGTACTGTGGATCAATTGTGACAAGGTGTTGTTTGGGAAGGTCTATATTTTATCTTCAATTTTAATAGATATTTTTTCTGACTATTGAATTCCAAGTTGGCAGTATTTTCCATCTTTGTAAGTTGTCATTTTGCTGTCTTCTGGTATGCATGGGTGTTGTTGAGAAGTTAGCTGTCATTTAAATTGTTATTTCTCTTAAAGTAATATGTCTTTTTGTTTGTTTGCTTGCTTTTAAGATTGTTCTCTTTGTCTTTTGTTTTTAGAAGTTTGACTATTATGGGTTTAGATGTGCTTTCTTTTTTACTTGTCCAGGTTGGTATTCACTGAGCTTTTTCAATGCAAGGGTTGGGGTGTGTGTGTATGTGTGTGCATGGATGCACACGTGTGTGCTCAATTGTATCTGACTCTTTGTGACCTCATGGACTGAACTCCACTAGGCTCCTATGTCCATGGAATTTTCCAGGCAAGAATACTGGAGTGGATTGCCATTTCCTTCTCCAGTGGATCTTCCTGATCCAGGGATCAAACTTGTGTCTCTTGTGTCTCCTGCATTGGCAAGTGTTTTTATTACTAGTTGAGCCACTAGGGAAGCCCATGTATGTATATATGTCTCCTGCAGTGGCAGGCAGGTTTTTTTAACCACTCATGCCACCTGGGAAACCCTTTTATACCTTGAAGATTTCATTAATTTTTGTCCAGCATTAGATGTCTTGTGTGTGGGGGAGTGTCTGTTTGTTCGAGACTCTCTAGTCTACCCTCCTGTTCAAAACAGAATCCCCACTTCCACTTTATATAATACTTTATGTGGTTTTGGACTCCATCTGATTACTTTAAAGTGTTTTATATCTGAGTGGGAAAAGCTTTTTGATTTCAAAGAATAGTTATGTGAATTTAAGGAGACAAGTATTCATTTTAAAAGGAAATAACCTTAGCCAGAAAGATCTTCTATGGCATGTTTTCCAATTATTCTGGGATACTGGAACTGCAAAAGAATCACTTTATAAAACTTACTATTTCAGACCTAATGTAAATCTCCCATACTCAAGAAGTTTTTATATGTAAGAATCTTTCCGAGTCATTTGTAGTGAGGTGGATGAACCTAGAGTCCATCATACAGAGTGAAGTAAGTCAGAAAGAGAAAAACAAATATTTTATGTTAGTGCATAGATAAGGAATCTAGGAAAATGGTACCGATGAACCTATTTTCAGGGCAGAAATAGAGATGCAGACATAGAAGAGTTGTGGACATGGGGTGAGGGGAAGGAGAAGGTGGGATGAATTCAGAGAGTACCACTGGCATATTTACACTAGCAGATATAAAATAGAGAGGTAGTGGGAAGTTGCTGTATAGCACAGGGAGCTCAGCTTGGAGTTCTGTGATGACCTAGAAAGGCAGGATGGGGGCGGTGGGACGGAGGCTCACGAGGGAGGAGATAAATTCATACTTATAGCAGATTCACGTTGTTGTCCAGCAGAAACTAACACAACATCATAGAGCAATTATCCTCCAATTTGAAAAAGAAAGAATCTTTCCTACTTACTTCTTTAGTTTGCTCCAACTGAGTGTAAAATCTTTCATCTTTGCAAAATTGGTGTTGTTTGAATGAATGGAGATACTTTAGATTTAATTTTGAAAAATTACACTCTTAGTCACCTGAGGACTGAGTCCCTGGCCTCTAAGCCTGCCTCTTTTTATTTCCCACTGATGATCCCTGAGCAACCACCTATGTAGTCAACTACTTCTGCTTGAGATTGGTGCTGGCACTGGAACTGGAAGCCTGTCAGAGACAAGGCAGCTCCAGGGGATGCTTATTTCATGATCTTTGTCCCAACAATGGAGCAGGTTGTCTTTCAGATACCTCTTTTTATGAATACACTCTTCTCTGTATTCCACTGTCTGAATAACAGAGTGACAGTTTGACTGGTTTACTAGTTTCCAGCAGTCCTATTAGGCAGTCCTTTGTGCCTGTATGCGTGTTGCATTTAGTTTTGTGCCCACCACTGATACAATCATTGGGTATCAGTGTGAAAAGAATTACCTGTTGCTTCTTCCCTGGGGCAGGGATGGGACAAGGCTTAAAAGTAGAAGGTCACTTTGAATGCTGTGCACACTAAAGCTCTCTACTCACTTATGCATAACATCATCACACCTTTTACACTTCCTAATATCATTGAAACGTCAAGTGAAAGGATGACTGTATCTAACAAATGAGGTTATTTAAATAAGAAAATGCTGAAAGGAAATGAAAGCTTGGTGAAGTGGAAGACAGGTGCACAGCAGGCAGTTATTCTTTCTAAGCTGGGAGGTGTGGGTCTGCAGTCTAGGGCACTTGAAGTGAGAAATGTTCGTTAGTTTCTCCAGGGCAACTGTCCATTAATTTCTCCAGGGCAACTGGCCCATTAGAGTACTTGCAGCAAATTGACTGACTCAAATTCCCTAAATACTCTCCTTTCAGTAACTTCAACAACATGTGCTCAGCACTGTCTGGTACAAGGCTTTCTGCCCTGCATGCTCTGGTCATGAAAACTGAGCAGAGAGACTGCTCCCAGCTGAGATGTACAGCTGGACTGAATAGCTCCATCAGGTGTGTAGGCCAGGCCTGCTGGAGAATAAGGGCATTAGCAGAGGTGTTATGGGGAGTATAGCACAGCAGAAGAGAGAGAATATTTAGAGAGAATAATCAGGCCTGGAAGGAAGACATTGACGCTGTGTAGTACCTGAAAGTATAGAAATACAGGTCAGCCATTTTATCCTTAACTTCATCAGAAATATGCACACTTAAACCTGGAAAAATATATGATTCTGAAAAATTCCATAGGAGAAAGTTAGTTTTCTAAAAATAAAAATTCCTTACAGACATGTAATGTTAATCTTATTTCAAATAGCTAATGTATTATATATCACTGAATTATGTATTATGATCATTACTTTTGAAATCTTACCCAGCAAAAGGCTTTCATTTTAACCACCAGGAGGCATATGCCAAGGAACTTGCAAATTGAAAAATGAAGCCTTTAGCTTTATAGTAATGGCAAAATGTTAGCTGGAGCTACAGTGTAGCTCTGAATGACTTCATGTGAATCAGGCTGAGATGGTGTTTTTGTAGGTTCATGTTGTCTGCTTTATTCCAGCTGGGGTTTGCATCAGCTTTCTAGACAACTCACTTGCACCTCTGGTGTCTACCTTAGGAGCTGGCTACTTAGGTGAGTATTATGACTCATGGCTGGGAAACAGAGAGGCCGATGCAGTGCTCATGCCCTCTGTCTAAAGTGACTAGTGCAGGTAGTTTTAAAATCCTAGATGGAAAGTATAACTATTCATTTTGTATAATAACACCAATTCTGCAAAGATTAAAAAGTCTACATACAGTTGGGATGAACTAAAATTCTAAGTAGGAAAGATTATAGCATATACAAATTTGTTGAGCTTGGGAGCTTTGTATTAGATTTGAAAAACTGAGGTTGACAAAGTGACTCTTGCAGCTTTAATATTCCCAGAATATTGAAAAATGCAAAATATTTAGATTATATTCTTTTTTCCAAGGGTTTTTTGTAGTCAAATAATGATGTATTCATTCCTTTCTTCCAAAGCTTTGCTATACTAACAACATCCAATATCAACCAAGGGTATTCTCTCTACTTAGAACTGTTAAAGGTGGAGATAAAGCTATAATACACACCTGGACATTTACAAATGGACTGGAAATTAGATGATAGCTGGGAATTATTGTTCAGTGTTCTTAGGTTATGTAGAAAATGTCTTCACTCTCAGAAGAGGTATATTGACATTTTAAGGATGAAATGTCAAAATGACTACAACTTACTTTCAAATGATTGCATATATATCTATCAGTTCAGTTCAGTTCAGTCACTCAGTTGTGTTTGACTCTTTGCGACCCCATGAATCACAGCACTCCAAGCCTCCCTGTCCATCACCAACTCCTGGAATTCACTCAAACTCACGTCCATTGAGTCAGTGATGCCATCCAGCCATCTCATCCTCTGTTGTCCCCTTCTGCTCCTGCACCCAATCCCCCCCAGCATTAGGGTCTTTTCCAATGACTCAACTCTTCGCATGAGGTGGCCAAAGTATTGGAGTTTCAGCTTTGGCATCAGTCCTTCCAATGAACACCCAGGACTGATCTCCTTTACAATGGATTGTTTGGATCTCCTTGCAGTCCAAGGGACTCTCAAGAGTCTTCTCCAACACCATAGTTCAAAAGCATCAATTGTTCGGCGCTCAGCTTTCTTCACAGTCCATCTCTCACATCCATACATGACCACTGGAAAAGCCATAGCCTTGACTAGACGGACCTTTGTTGGCAAAGTA
>NW_011494862.1:806512-807383 GCF_000754665.1 Bison bison bison
GACTCTCCTGTCCCAAGTCTGCAGGGACCTTGCGATCGGAGTCTGAAGTCAGAGGAACCCTGAGGTTCCTGCCTCAACTGGAGATGAGGCCCTCTTCCAATACACCAAACCCAGTGGAGTGCCGAGAGGCCCCTCCCACCTCCACTTACCCTGACTTCTCAGAGTCACCATGAGATGCCCCCTGAGGTCACCGGCACAAGTCAAGGGAAGCCAGGGTTTCTGCCTCAACCCGAGAAAGACCTCGAGAGACCTCCTTCAACACGTCTCGATGCCAGATTCCCCTACCATGACTCGAGAGCAATGACGCGCTCCCCTCGCCACTCGCATGGAGACCCGACTTCCCTGGCGCCCCACGAGAGGCTCACTGACCTCGGCGTCGTACCTAGGGAGAAACAGCACACTGTGGCCGCCGCTCGAGAACAACCCTGAGACTCCCCCATCATCTCGAGTTGAGGGCCTTCGTCTCCTGTATGGCCTAGAGACCAATCTCTCGACATTTCGCCAACGCCTCAGGAGGCTTGACTCCCTTTAGTCCACCCAGTGAGCTCCAAGAGATACCCGTCGCGACTCGAGAGCAGAGCGGGGTTCTTTGCTTCCACTCGACATGAATGCCTGTCTCCCCGGGTGTGTCTGGAATGCAACCCTGAGATCCCTGTCACCCCTGGAGAGGAACATTGGCTTCTGGACAGAAGCCTAGATGAGGTCTATTGGCCCTGCAGTCACTCGAGAGAAATCCCCAGCTTTCCTTCGCAACTCGAATGGAAGATTGGACTTCCCTGGGCCAACACAAGAGGCATCCTGAATTCCCCGTCATAATTCGAGAATCCTGCTACACCTCGAGAAAAACCACATGGTTCCCCCGGCATCACAA
>NW_011494862.1:807483-812709 GCF_000754665.1 Bison bison bison
ACTGTGGCTTCCTGACCTGCATATAGGTTTCTCAAGAGGCAGGTCAGGTGGTCTGGTATTCCCATCTCTTTCAGAATTTTCCACCATTTATTGTGATCCACACAGTCTTTAAAGCAGAAATTGATGTTTTTCTGGAACTCTCTTGCTTTTTCCATGATCCAGCGGATGTTGGCAATTTGAGCTCTGGTTCCTCTGACTTTTCTAAAACCATGCATGCATGTATATAATCTCCTTAGGCATACATATCATTTAAAATGTAGAAAAATTTAAACAATTATTGAATCTAGATGGTGGATTTGTGCTGGTGGTTTAGTTGCTCAGTCATGTCCTACTCTTGTGACCCCATGGATTGTAGCCTGCCAGGCTTCTCTGTCCATGGAATTTCCCAGGCAAGAATACTGGAGTGGCTTTGCCATTTCCTTCTTCAGGGGATCTTCCCAACCCAGGGATTGAACCCACAGACCTGCTTTTACTGCACTGCAGGCAGATTTTTACTGCTGAGACACCAGGGAAGCCCTGGTGGATTTGTGTGCATTTTATCATTCTTTTAACTTTCTATTTGAAATTTTTATAATGTTGAAAGAGAAACATATTTTAAAAAGAAGATGCTTTTTACAGCCAGAAGATGCTGGCTAATAACCTTATTAGCCAGCATATTGTGAACCTAACATACCTTTTCTTCCCAGTAATTTCCTGAATCCTTATTCCACAGCCATGTACTTATTAAAACTAAGTTATGTCTAAAGTTCATTAGTTCAGGGAATCAGAAAGATATATATTGCTCAGATGAAGAAGTTACATTTCAGCTTTGACTTTCTAAATAAAAAATAAATTTTTAAACACTGTGGCCAAAACCAGAGTCTGGGAAGCCTGAACTTCATCCAAAAGAATCATGCTTTGTTGGTGGGGATAAAGTGCTACATGCAAAGAGTCATAGCTTAGAGGGTTAATATTAGAGATTATTTTATAAATCATACAGAAAGAGGTCTTGCCTCATCTTTAGGGTGGGTGAAATAAGTTGGAAGTTTCTCTTATTAAAAAAAAAACTAGAAATGCTCATTAACTATGATAAATATCTTTTAAAATGTATGACTAATCCCACAAAAATGAAAGCATATTTTCATGGGCTTAAAACAAATAGGAACTGAAAACCAGAGCTATAAGCCCCTAAACTTCTGTTGCTGATTCTCTGTACTATTTACTGGTCGAAGTAACACAGGACCTTGGGCCTCAGTACCTTCTTAGGGGCAAATGAGATACCAGGCCTTCATTCAGTTGGTGGTTCAGACGGTAAAGTGTCTGCCTATAATGCAGGAGACCTGGGTTCAACCCCTGCATCGGGAAGATCTCCTGGAGAAGGAAATGGCAACCCATTCCAGTATTCTTGCCTGGAAAATCCCATGGATGGAGGAACCTGGTAGGCTACAGTCCATGGGGTCGCAAAGAGTCAGGCAAGACTGAGCAACTTCACTTTCTTTCTTTCTATTCAGTTCAGTTCAGTCGTCAGTCATGTCTGACTCTTAGCGACCCCATGGACTACAGCATGCCAGGCCTCCCTGTCCATCACCAACTCCCAGAGCTTGCCCAAACTCACGTCCATTGAGTCGGAGATGCCATCCAGCCATCTCATCCTGTTGTTCCCTTTTCCTCCCACCTTCAATCTTTCCCAGCAATCAGGCCTTTGGGAGATATATATTTAGAATTAAGTTCAGATTCCTTGAATGACTCCACCCCTAGTCAAATTATTAGATAAAATCTTGCTATCACCAATGGGAGAATAACAGTAACCTTATCTATTTGTCCTGAGATCTGAGTGGAAAGATATCTTCCCTGAAAATTTATAACCAGAGTTCTGTCATCGCACAAATTTGGGAAATTTCCACCCTTTGCAAGGTCTGGAACCAACAAGTCAAGATGTTAATATACATGTGTGTGCATGCTAAATTGCTTCAATTGTGTCTGACTCTTTGCGACCCTATGGACTGTAAACTGTCAGGCTTCCCTGTCTATGGGATTCTCCGGGCAAGAGCACTGAAGTGGGTTACCATGCCCTCCTCCAGGGGATCTTTGTGAACCATGGATCAAATTATGTCTCTTATATCTCCTGTATTTGCAGGCAAGTTCTTTACCACTAGCACCACCTGGGAAGCCCCTAATATGCATGTGGTCCTATGTAATATTCTCACCAAAATCAAATTCTAAACCGCTTAAGAGATACCATCTTCAACACAGATTCCACGGGATTACATAGATTTAAATCAGCCAAACATGAATTCACAGTCCAACATTATGAAACATGGGAGAAAACAGCCTTCCAAGAATAGGAGAGAGAAGACAAACATCAAAATTGGACCATTCTTAGATTCCCAAGAATCTCCAGGAAACCCTGGGTCATGAAGATCCCCTGGAGGAGGAAATGGCAAGCTACTCCAGGATTCTTGCCTAGAGGATCCCCATGGACAGAGGAGCCTGGCAGGCCATGGTCCATAGGGTCACAAAGAGTCAAACATGACTGAAAGCACTTAGCACACATTGCTCGCACACGGCTTTTATTAAGTGCTGTCTCCTGGTCTCTTCCACGCCCATATCTATTTTGAAGTCAGGAAAGCAATTCCATGGCATCGTACTGCATGGTCATTTTCTTTCCCAGAGTATAGTCACCACCGAGTGCTTCAAGGGTGAAGGTGCCCCTCATGAGGACTCAGTTAGTGCCCCGAGGACCCTCACGTCCTCTGAGGAGGGTGTGACAAGAGATGGCTGAACAGGTCACCCGTAATAGATCCATTCCAACCCATCCATTCCTCTGAGATGTTGGTCTTCTTTTTCAAAAGGATATCAAGAAAGTAACAGCCAAACTGTTACCATCCTGAGTCCCAAGAGCTGAGGGGGTTGGAGTTCTCCCCAGAGACCATGTGTGTGAGAGAGACAGACAGACAGAGAGGGAATTAGCTGCTTTGAGAGGAACAGTGGGGTCACTGAGGGACACAGAAAGCTGAAGCCTTGCAGCCTCCATCAGGGAGGGAGCTGGGGAATAGCCACCTCAATATTGCTCTCCTCACCTCCCTCCACTTTCCTCCAAGAGTTTCAACCAGCCAAACCCAACCTGAGAAAGAGAGCTTGGAGCCCTGTTGATGCAGTCATAGATCTCAGCCTTCTGGAGCGAAGAGAAGCGTGGATAAGAGGGGAGCATGGATGAGGAAAGGCAGAGAGATGTTTATATCCTCTCTTCAGAAAAGAAGTATCTTTGTAGTTAGTGTCTTTGTTGAAGAAAAAGGTCACATTTCTTCCAGCATAGCAATAATGTAGAAATGTTAAAGCAAGCTGTACTAGTATTTTTTGGTCTTCCTAAAGAAAGCTAAAGAAGAACACAGGAAGATACATCAAGATTGAGAGGTCAGATAAATTAACCTGGGTAAGAACACATTAGAGGCACACTGTCAGAACATCGACAATCTGGTTCTCACTTAGGACCTGTCAACCTGAAATGCTGTACCCTGTTCAGGGGTCACTGCCTCACTTCAGGAATGTCTCTGCTCAGATTGATTTCCTCTCCTCAGAGAGACCATCCAAAACCAAACCATCTAAGCTATGCCTTTTCAAGTCATTTTTCTTTTTAAAAATCATCCTTTAAATTTTAGTAATATTTGTTTTGCTTACTTGTTGCTGCTGCTGCTGCTGCTAAGTCGCTTCAGTCGTGTCCGACTCTGTGCGACCCCATAGACGGCAGCCCACCAGGCTCCCCCATCCCTGGGATTCTCCAGGCAAGAACACTGGAGTAGGTTGCCAGTTCCTTCTCCAATGTATGAAAGTGAAAAGTGAAAGTGAAGTTTCTCAGTCGTGCCTGACTCCTAGCGACCCCATGGACTGCAGCCTACCAGGCTCCTCCGTCCATGGGATTTTCCAGGCAAGAGTACCGGAGTGGGGTGCCATTGCTTACTTGTTATAGCCTGGATATTTCATTAAAATACAAGCTTATACAAGTATAGAATTAAAAAAAAAATTCTATATCCTTAATGCCTAAAACAGTGCATGAAACATTGTACACCCATCATTTTTTCCCCTCAGTACATACATATTGAACTGCTAGAAGCCTAACCATTATTTTAGCATCATTGGAATCCTTATCACATATCAAGACAGGCACTTTTCAAAGTCAGTCTTTTTCTTGGTGTTATTTTCTACCCATCATGGTCTCTGCTTAATAGATCAAAGTGGCACAACTCTAACAAAATTTAGAGAGTAACTACAAATAAAGCTAGTGGAGGTTATGGAATTCCAGTTGAGCTATTTCAAATCCTAAAAGATGATGCTGTGAAAGTGCTGCACTCAATATACCAGAAAATTTGGAAAACTCAGCAGTGGCCACAGGACTGGAAAAGGTCAGTTTTTGTTCCAATCCTAAAGAAAGGCAATGCCAAAGAATGCTCAAATTACCGCACAATTGCACTCATCTCGCACTCTAGCAAAGTAATGCTCAAAATTCTCCAAGTCAGGTTCAGTGATACATGAACCATGAACTTTCAGATATTCAAGCTGAATTTAGAAAAGGCAGAGGAACAAGAGATCAAATTGCCAACATCTGTTGGATCATCGAAAAAGTCAGAGAGTTCCAGAAAAACATTTACTTATGCTTTATTGACTATGCCAAAGCCTCTGACTGTGTGGATCACAACAAACTATGGAAAATTCTGAAAGAGATGGGAATACCAGACCACCTGACCTGTGTCCTGAGAAATCTGTATGCAGGTCAAGAAGAAACAGTTAGAACCAGACATGGCACAATAGACTGTTTCCAAATCGGGAAGGGAGTACGTCAAGGCTGTATATTGTCACCCTGCTTATTTAACTTATATGTAGAGTATATCATGAGAAATGCTGGACTGGATGAAGCACAAGCTGGAATCAAGCTTGCCAGGAGAAATATCAATAACCTAAGATATGCAGATGAGACGACACTTATGGCAGAAAGCGAAGAAGAACTGAAGAGCCTCTTGATGAAAGTGAAAGAAGAGAGTGAAAAAGCTGGCTTAAAACTCAACATTATGAAAACTAGGATCATAGCATCTGGTCCCATCACTTCATGGCAAATAGATGGGGAAGCAGTGGAAACAGTGACAGACTTTATTTTGGGGGGCTCCAAAATCACTGCAGATGGTGACTGCAGCCATGAAATTAAAAGACACTTGCTCCTTGGAAGAAAAGTTATGACCAACCTAGATAGCATAT